>NW_024424786.1:17059114-17516614 GCF_017311325.1 Ursus maritimus
TTCCGAGATACTCCAAGAACTATGGGAGTAAGGAGGCAGGGAGAACATTCTCACTGTCACTTCTAAATCCCATGCCAAAAACCTTTGGTTATTTGAGAGCCTATTTCATCTATCTATACCATCCTCTTCTCTTTTCTGGCAGCTTCTCATCTCCTGTTTCCTTTCTACAGGTAAGAAAAACTTTGTCCCTTGTCTCACCTTCTTCCATACATATGGAACTTCTATCATTATCCAGGATATTTCAACAACTACATACAAAGTCTACTGACATCCTTGCCTACACTCTCTGGTAGATCAAAAATGACCACAGAGTCTTTGTAGCTCCTGTCATCAAGAGGTAGAGTCCATTTCCCTATCCTTTATTTTATTTTATTTAAGATTTTATTTATTTGACAGAGAGAGACAGCCAGCGAGAGAGGGAACACAAGCAGGGGGAGCGGGAGAGGAAGAAGCAGGCTTCCAGCAGAGGAGCCTGATGTGGGTGGGACTCGATCCCAGAATGCCGGGATCACACCCTGAGCTGAAGGCAGACCCTTAACGACTGCGCCACCCAGGCGCCCCTCCATCTCCCTATCCTTTAAATCTGTACTGGCGCTGCAACTTTTTTGTCCAATTGAATGAGGCTGAAAGAACACTAAGCTACTTCTGAGGTAGGATCTTAAGATGCCTTGTAGCTTTCTCTCTGTCCTCAGAACACTTCTGCCTCATGAGCAGGCCGAGTGTAGCTGATGGGAGAGAGAAACTCCATGGAGCAGAGACAAGCAGACCAGCTGAAATCCGACTACCAGGTACACAGGTGAGGCCACTCCAGACCATCCAGACCCAGCAGAGCTGCCAACCAACTATAAAGACCAGAGGTTTCTACCTAGACCAGAAGAGCTGCCCCAGCTTTCTGGCTATTCCAGTCATCCCAAACAACTCACAGAACATGAGCTAAATAATAAAGATTTGTGGTTTTATGGAGTGGTGAATTAAACAGTGAAGTTTAGATGAATCCTTTGGTGTCTGGCTCACCTTTTTCTTATTCTATAGGAATTCTATCTTTATTCTTGACAAATTTCTTCATTCACATAGAGGTTTGACTGGCTGCCTTGTCTTACATGATTTGATTTCTTCATCTCTGAAGCAGTTCACCCTCATCTTGAAAAACAAATACAGCTAACATTAATAGGATGTGGAGAAACAGGCAGAAAAGAATAAAGGGGAGTAGGACCATGTCTCCAGGTTATGATCTAAACAGGTGAAATCCTTTTGGTTTGACAGCAGAACTGATGACAAGCAAGTGGGAAACCTCTGTTAAAGCAGAGACACGTCTAGACAATTTAATCTAACTTTTCTGTCTGAAAAAATATCTTCCCCTAAATCTGCCACAGGCCATATCTCCCCAACTATATATTTGAGAGAGAGAATTGGATAACTGGGGTCCAAGTTTGGTTCAAATATATTGTAGTTAAAAAATGTTTATACAGAAGGGGAAATGAACCATGAGAGACTATGGACTCTGGGAAACAAAATGAGGGCTTCAGAGGGGAGGAGGGTAGGGGAATGGGATAGGCCGGTGATGGGTATTAAGGAGGGCACGTATTGCATGGTGCACTGGGTGTTATACGCAAATAATGAATCATGGAACGTTACATCAAAAATTAAGGATGTACTGTATGGTGACTAACATAATATAATAAAAAATATTATTATTAAAAAAATAAAATAAAATATAAAAAAGAAAAAAATGTTTATAATTATAGGGTCTCAGATAGTGTAACATTTGGGTGATAACAATGAGATTTTTTTTTTCATTTTTAAATAATCGACACCTTGAGGTCTGAGGAGATGAGGTGCCAAGGATAAATTTCAATGGCTTTCACAGAATAGGTAGGAGAGGGGAGACCTGAGTGGTGGTAGACATAAAAAGTAGAAAATAATATGAGGATAATGGAGAAGTAGAGGTAAATTTGTGAGCTAGGGAGCTTGATAAAGAACAGATATCAACAGTGGAGGAAGATGCTGAAGGAGAATGGGCACAGGTGGGCCCTTCATGAATTTTGTGAAACAGGAAATTGAACTCTCTGAGCCTCCCTTTTCTCCTTGGTAAAATCAGTGGATTGGGTGGGACAGAAAATTTTTGACATGTATACAACCACTTGTCCTTTCCATAACCATCCAGAATGTGGTAACCAATTACATCCTACTGTCCTGTTCAACCTCGACATGGCTTCCCAATTTCCTCCAGTTGAACAGGCAACTCAATTAATACATTAGAGAAATGAAATATGAGAAGAAAACCCATTCCTTTACCCTATTGGTTATCTCAAACAACTTGTGCAGTATTAAAATTCATTCATGTTTGATGTGGAAAAATCTCAAATCTTCCTTACATCTCTGCTTTACGAGATGGTACAACAGTGGCATATGATAACCTGACCCTCACATCAAATTGCTTCAAGTTCCAGAAAAAAAGTCGATATAGATATTTGTTCTCTTCAATCTCTTTTTCAGAATTCTAAACATAGAAAACAAAAAAAGACATTTAAATTTAATTTTATCAAGATGAAGGGGAAAATTGATTTTTGACCACATTATCAGATATATAGATTTTAAGGAACCAGCATTCAATTTTGTGAGTTTTTTTTTTCCCCCTGTATATGTCAGATTGTAAATCCACTTTGGGGATACAATGACTGGTTTTTTGTTGTTGTTGTTTTATTAGATTTTTCTTAAAGCAGAACCCAAATCTAGCCTTGAAAACAAAACAAAAGTCTCCTCAAAACACAAAACCAATGGGAAGTAAGGAGGGCACGTATTGCATGGTGCACTGGGTGTTATACACAACTAATGAATCATCGAGCCTTACATCGGAAACCGGGGATGTACTGTATGGTGACTAACATAATATAATAAAAAATCATTAAAAAATAAAAAAATAAAATAAAATAAAATCAGAAATAAGACAAAAAAAAAAACACAAAACCAACCTTTCTTTCAAAGTTCATCTGCATTTCTCCTCTTTATTCTGACAGAAGGTAGTGCTTCCCAAATGATGCATCATGTTGGAAAATTGTGGCACAGGGGCGACACCCAGTTTTTAAAGAAAGCTTATTAACATATCTTGAATAATCTTACCCTCTTCCTATGATACCAGAGCCTGCAGAAATCTAAGTTATGTTTTGAATTTTATTTCAGTGAACAACCTTTAATAAAACCAATATTGAATATATTGAATATAGTTGAATTATATGAAAAATCTGTCTTCTTAAAACTTACACTGGCTATGGGTCATCTTACACTTTAAAAAATATGTTGTGTCCTTTTCATAATATAAATATAATCAGTATTCAGTTTTGAAAACTTGGCAAACCCAGAAAACACAAAGGGAAAAAGGGATTCATATTTCTTCCATCCAGAAGTTGCTATGCTTATCATACTTTTATATCCTTTAGCTCCCCTTCCCCCTCCTCCCTCTACCTCTCCTCCCCCCCCATTCCTTCCTGCCATCTCTCTGGTACCATGAAGCATCTGTTACTTTCTTATTGTCCCTGCTTTACCTTTAGCAATATACTCTGCAAATGCTTCCAGATAAATACACATTCCTCCTCAATATTTTTTCCTTGAAAGTTATTTGGAAATATGTTCATATTTTGCATACTGGTCACTAATGAACTATTATCCCATCAATAACTTGAAACCTTTTATCAATTAATTATTATTCATCCAAATTTTGTAGATTGTGCCTGCCTTGCTTTTCCTGTTCTCTATGATAAATACTAATAACAATAAATGTTCTTTGCATTTGCATAGAACTATTTGAACTCTTTCATACATTATCTTCCTAGAGCGTCGTAGCAACCCTTTTAGATAAGTAGGTAGGAAATGTGCTCCTTTCCTCATTATTATAGATGAGAAAACAGATGCAGAAAAGTTAACGGTAAGCCAGCTAGCTAGCTAGTCGCATAGGCAGGTTAGAGACTGAGCTTCCTAATTCCTATTCAAAACTGTTTCTTGAGCAATACACAACCTTCCAAAAATATATAAAAGGAATCTTTTAAAAAAAAACACCATATGTATAACATTTAATGTAAAAAAGGGAACTCAAATAGAATTTGCCACTTTGTCAGGCTCAACACATAATTTTGATGTGATGCCAGGATCTAAGGAGCATCGGCATACAGTTTCATCATTACACTGAAAATAGACATTTCAAAGTAAGCGCAGTGGACGAATTAACTCAGCATGGACAGATGATAGTTGCTATTCTCAATTACTTTATGAGTTCTTTTCTTAATAATATTATACACTTACAACTATTTAATGTTATTTGGTATTCAGGAAGACATTTGAACTTTAGGGAAGAATAAAGTCTCTGTGATGCTTTCTTAGTCATGAAAAACTTAATAATATGAAAATTACTATGTCTTTAAAAATTAAAGTGGGAGGTAAATAAAATAGATTCCAAATTTTTAAATTTACACTCACAGTATGAACAAGAGGCAAGAGTTCTCCACACTCAGTCTGGCTGCTTTCTGTAGAAATGACATTCCTGCACAGGTGTCTGCTGACTCAGTTTTGTCTTTACACTTGGAAACCCTGCAGAGGTAAAGAAATTTCTAGCTCATGGTTGTCAAGATATTAAACCATTCTTTAAAAAGAAGGCTTTATGGGATTCTAGTGTATGAAATAGAGAAATGTGGAGCAATGATGGCTAAAGCAGGAGTGAAAGGAGGACGAATCCCCGTACACATCAAGATTTCTTCAATTTATTTATCCATTTATTTTTTAAGCATCTGCTGTCCTTGGTGATGGGGACCCTTCAGAGGGCAGAAAGAAACAAGGTCCCTGTCCTCAGGAAGCTTACAGTCTAGTAGAAAAGAAATCCTCCTGTCAAGTATAAAACGACAGCTCTGACTATAATTCACAGATGTGCAAAATGGTGTAAGAGATTTTAATGGGTACGTGGTCTACGTGAAGAGGCCAGAGAAGTCTTCTCCAAGGGAGTAGTGCTTGGCTTGGATCTGAAAGATGAACAGACATTTACTAAGGAAAGAGGACAATTAAGGTACACTAGGAAGAGGGAAGAGTATGTGCAAAGACAGTAAGAGGAACTAAAATATAAGGGCCAAGCCGTGTAGGGGGATGGCTGGCTGTGTTAAGGAATTTTGTCATTTTAAGAACAATAGGTGTAAGTAGCATGACCCAATTTGCAGTTTTGAGAAGATCACTCTGTTGTGGTGCATAGAGCACTTTGGGGGCGGCTGTCAACAGCTGTGAGTGGACAAGTCAACGGACTGGGGCCATGATCCAGGCAAAAGAGAACAAGAGGAACGGTGGAGGAAATGTGGAGCAGGGGATGGATTAGAGCCGTTTAGAAAGCGAAGTTTGCAGGACTGAGATGGTATCAGGGGAAAGGAGTGAGGGGAGATGTTAAGAGCAGGTTTCTGGCTGGTGTAATAGGTAACACAACTGATGGCGAGGGTTCATCCCTTTAGAGCAGGAGACAGCAAACTGTGGCCCATGTGCCGAGTCATGCATGCTGCCTGTTTTTGAAAGTGAAGTTCTGCTGGAACACAGCCACGCTCCTTTTTTATATATCGTGTGTGGCTGCTTTTCTGCTCTGCATGCAGAGTTGAGTAACTGTAACAGAGACTGGCTCACAAAGCCTAAAATATTTATTATCTGGGTCTTTGCAGAAAAGGTTTGCTGACCCTGGCATTAGAGAGGGACTACTGGAAAACACGAGATTGGGAAGAAGAGAGGGAGTTTGATTTGGCACACGTGTTTGAGGTGCTCTGTGAAAGCCAGGAGATGAAGTAGGAAGTCACAGACCAGACGCTCCAGGTGGGATAGTTGCAGGAGGCAAGCGTACGAGGGCTGTAATGAAGTCATGAGCAGGGATGAAGTCAGCGAAGGGGAGGTTAGAGTGACAAAAAGAAGATGCCTAGGCTGGAGCCTGGAGAAACTCCATCATTTCAAGGCGAGGCAGTGTAGTGGTTAGGGAGTACGTGACACCAAAGCATGTGGCAGGACCAGACTCAGGTATCTTCGTTTCCTAGGGCTGTTGCAACAAAGTACCACAATCGGGAGACTTAAAACCACAGGAATTAATTCTCTCCCCGTTCAGGAGGCCAGGGTGTGAAATCAAAGTGTTGGCAGTGTTGGCTCTTTCTTTCTTAGGGGCTCAGAGAGAGAAGCTGTTCATACCTGCTTCTTAGTCTGCGATGTTGCTGGAAATCCTTGGCTTACGGACACATCCCTCCTATCCTACCTCTGCTGTCACAGGAAGTTCTCCTTATATGTCTCTGGATCTCTCTTCTCTTCTTCTAAGGACACCAGTCACATCCGGTTAAGGGTTTATCCTATTCCAGTATGACCTCATATTAATTGAACTAATTCTATCTGCAATGATTCTTTTTGCAAATAAGGTCACATTTCAAGGTTTGAGGCGTTCCTGAGTTTTTTGGGGCCACTATCCAACCCAGTGTCTGAGGGAAAGGATAAGTTCAAAGGGAGGCAGTGTCACCAGCATCGGATGCTGCAGAGAGGTCCAGAGAATGGTTTCAAACTCGTTCTGGTTTATTGGAAAGCAGAGACCTGTAGGTAGAGGTTAAGTAGATTGTACTTAAACGCAGCTGGGCAGGTTCCCTCCTTGTTTCCGGTCATCCTGGAGTTTTATTGATGACTTGTACTAGAGAGTCCATCTTTATCTTTGAGAGATGGCCCAGTTGGCGTCCCTCGCGTGGCCCAGGGTCCTGGCTCTGGAGCAATGTGAGAGTATCGATGCCACCTTTGGAATTTCTCTTTTTGATCTTTGCAACCACTTGATTTCCCTTGGAGATCTTTCCTTAAGTAATATCCAAGCCCTCTCCTATTTAGAGTGCACAAGGGCTAATGGGATCACTAGCTGAGGTGAAATGGTTGCAGATGGTAATGTGAAAAGACTAATTTATTTTCAGAGGCTTTTAGGAATTCATGTGCTTTTAATGATAGCTTACTATAACCACAAATCCCTCATTTTCATTCTTTAAAGGGAGAGGATATTGCCCATTATTAACAACAGAGGAAGATAGGGTAGGCAGCTAATTGACCCAGCAAAGCTGACACAATTGTGGTGGGGTTATGAAAGCTGAAGAATTTTACTATGCTCCTAGGACTTTTGTCTCATTTTTTATATCGACTTTTTTTGACCTCTTGGTGAGCCATTTTCACCTGCCCGTCTCTCTTCCTCAGTCAAGCTTCCAGCTGGCAGGCCCGCAGTGAGGTGAGTTTTCTATGATCTTTTTTTTTTTTTCCCCTTAAAAAGGCCTATGCTGCCTTGTGCTCCCACCAGCGGCACCGGTGGCTTATTCCTGAAGGGGGCAAAAATGGGTGGGACTAATTCCTGTCTGTCACTCTGCTCTCAGGTCCTGTTATCTGCTTCTTCTTAAGCCAAGGAGGTGGGGATGGTATGTTGCCTGTCACTAGGGATGAGGGAAAATGGGGGTGGGCAGGAAAGGAAAGATGTGCTTTCTTTTAATCTTGGCATGAGGAAAGGGAAAAGGTCTTCCATAGCCATAAACTGTTAATTTCAGGAGGGAAAATGTTGGTTCCTTCCCTGGCCCTGTAAGCCAGCTGGACTTGGGGGGACCACATTTCTGTAAGTATAATAGGCCAGAGGCCCTAAGACAGTGCACCGCCGGGCCAGAACTCGCCTTTGCTGAAAGCTTCCACTCCATCCACCACCATCTCCACTCCTATTGAATTCTTGGTTCTGCTACCCAGGCTTATGTTCTGCCTCTGAGCTGTAGGTTTATTCTTAGAATTTCCAGGTCTTGAAGCTTGGATTTTTTCTAAGGGGTTTTTAGAGGGCTACTCTGGCCAGATGAACTCTGTCAATTCACTAAATATCTCTTAACCTGTTACTTCCTCTTTATACGCGATGTCTTCCTTCTAGGGTGAATATGAGAGCTAAATGAAAACATATGAAAGACACCTCATATACATTAAGCACTTAATAATGGTTGGTACAGCCATCATCATCATCATCATTAACAGGAGACTCTATGGTGAAAGTGCTTTAGATATATATAATGAAATTTGATAGGGTTGATTTCTAGGTAATATTAATTATATCACATACACTGAGTCATTTTCCATATTTTATTTTTAATTCTACTTTCTGCTGCCATAAAATCCCTTAGAATGGTTGGGGTGCCTGTGTGGCTCAGTTGGTTAGTGTCCAACTCTTGATTTTCCACTCAGGTCATGATCTCAGAGTTGTGAGATTGAGCCCCATGTTAAGTCCCATGTCGGGCTCTACCTTGGGTTTGGAGCCTGCTTGAAATTCTCTCTTTCCCTCTCCCTCTGCCCCTTGACCCCGCCCCCGCTCACACGTGGGATCTCTCTCTAAAAAAAAAATCTCTTAGAATGACAATCAAAAGTAATGATGAATTATTTGGAGGGATACAGAAATAGGCATGTAGAAAAAAATAGTTAAGGAAATTGTATTTGCTTTGGTTTTATATGTTGTGTTAGGCATAATCTACTTGTCTTTTCATACCCGTGTCATACCTGTCTACACTTCTATAACCTTTTCTGTTTCCTGGGAGGTTAGCCTCTATGGACTGAAGTTCCCTTGCCCTCTCCTGAGGGGAGGCATCAGTAGAAGATTAGAGCGTTAGAATAAAGTAAGCTCAGGTTCTTTGTTTCCCTGGCTTCTTGGCTCACGGCCATTGTTCCTGTCAGGCAGCTCTCCCTATAATTACAGGACAGGTGTCTCAAAGCTCCCCATAACCTATTCTTCCTCTTTTCTTTCCCATTGTGCCTTCAGGCCTAAGGATGGTAACAGTTCCTAGATGTTGCTGGCATTGCGATATTTCACCCTTCCTTGCAGGTTTCCCTTAACCTTTCCCATACCTTATAAATAGTCTCTTTGTTAAACTCTCCTCAGTGAACCTGTTTAAGTATGCCACCAATTTTTTTTACTAATACATGAGTGCTTCACCAATTACAATTTAATTTACCACCATAGCTGAATTTTGTTTTAATTTTAAAATTTTTATTTTTGATTCTAATTCAGTACAGTTAGCATACAGTATTATATTACTTCCAGATGTACAATACAGCGATTCATCAATTCCACACATCACCCAGTGCTCATCACTTACTTCCCCCACCCCCCTCCACCTCCCTCTGATGACCACCAGTTTGTTCTCTATAGTTAAGAGTCTGTTTCTTGGGGCACCTGGGGGGCTCAGTCAATTAAGCATCTGCCCTAGGCTCAGCTCATGATTCCAGGGTCCTGGGATGGAGCCCTGCATCGGGCTCCTTGCTCAGGGCGAGGCTGCTTCTCCCTCTGCCTGCTGCTCCCCCTGCTTGTGCTTGCTCTCTCTCTCAAATTAAGTCTTTAAGAAAAAGAGTCTCTTTGTTTGTCTCTCTCTCTCTTCTCCCCTTTGCTTGTTTGTTTTGTTTCTTACATTCTATGTATGAGTGAAATCATACCATAGCTGAATTTTGAACAATGATTTTAAAAATGGCACCTGGATTCAAAAGAAGTTAGTCCAATATATTTGTCTTCAAGTCCAAATATTGATGAATGGAAGCACTGAAATGATGACTGATTACACTATCCTTAGGTACATTGTTATTTTTACTACTATGTCAGTGCCTACCACCCAGGATCGTACAGGATGTAAGAAGACATAATAAAAGTAGTCCACATTTTCAAGAATTTATGATGTGCCAGGCATCCTTTAAACTATTTTTTTAATCCTCAAAATAACACCATGAGGTAGTTATTATTAGTATCCATTTTGTTTTATAGATGCAGAAACCGAGATGTGGAAAAGCTAAGAAATTTGGTCAAGATTCCATGGTAGCTAAGTGGTTGAGTCATGATTTCAACCCAAGCATTTGGACTCCAACACCAGCATCTGGAACCATCGTACTGCAACTGACCCAACACTGTAGTCATCAAATGACCTTGTAGCCAATTTCAAAAAGTGAATGTAGAGTTCCAGCAGGAAATGGGTGACATACCCAAAATCGCTAACAGAGAAACGTTTAATAAATGATGTATTACAGAGTTGAGGGAAACTAACAGGGAAAAGTGCTATCCTCCAGGGCTAGTAACAGTGGGAAGATTTACCACCCCAGACCTAAAAGGACAGGGTAGGGAGTGGTTACTAGAATCTCACCTCACCTATAGGTGAAGATTGCCAGGTAAAATCTGTGGCATTTCGTTGAGGAATGTAGTCAACTGCACTGACCACATGATGAAGGAAGCAGAAGAAATACTTCGCTCTCCTCTTTCTCCCTTTCACCCATCTCCTGCTGTTCTTTCCTCTTGGAAACAAAAAGAACACAGAAAGCCAAGAGCCCAGTTGACATAATCTGTATAGCTTTGTCTCCCAGGTCCAAAGCAGGGTGAGGAATATCTTGGAAGCGTAATGGAAAATATCCAGCAAAGTGAATTCCTCTATTAAGGAAATATCTTTTGTTCCTGGAATAGTTTTATACAAAACTGAAATCTAAACTAAAATTAGCATATTTAACAAGGTATTTGAAATGATGCCTTTTTCCTTTTCTTTATTTTCATTCCTTTTGGAAAGGAACTAAGCTTTGTAAGTGCCCCCTCATATATTGTTTGCTTAGTTAAATCTCTGTGACAAAAATATTTATATGTTTTTGAGTATGTAAATACAAATCAGTGGATAGAAGCCACATTTTGTTCCCAGTTATCAACTCAAGATTAGTGGTTCAGCTTTAAACTATTGTGTACACTTATCATAATACATAAAGAATATAGGCTAATTTCAAGCCATTTACATCTTTAAGGGTAGAAATTGGACTGATCCAATCACAGAAGTTTTAATAAACCTTTAGAAATTGTATGAACCTTTTAGATTATCTGGTTTAACTTCCCACTCATTGAAGGAATGTTCTCTATAAGAAATCCTAAAAGATCATTTTAAAAACTATGACTCCATCAATCAAGGAAACAGAACTTCCTAGAATCCTGTGACATTACTGATCTGTAATTCTCACATTTTCCAGAATGGACTTTACCCTCTCTTCCATTATTATTTCTATAGTATCCTCCTTTATACCAATCATAGAGCTATATTCAATTTTTGAAAATATTGCTCCAAGTTATCTAATTTTGTAAGTGAACAGGAGTGAGAATATGGCAATGCAGAATGGAACAGTGAGTTAAAACTCTGTTCACCTATCTAAGCATTTCCTGGGGAAGGAGGAAAAGAAGTTTAGATGCTATGCTTGATTCAAGCTAGCGTATTCACCTGGATGGGACTACGTTCTTGAGTATGCATTAAGCATTATGTTTTACATGTTTCATTTGATCCATACAATAAGGTAGGTACTAAAATTATGCCTATTTTATAGATATGAAAATCAATTCATTTCCTATAAATAGATAGATAGAACCCAAGTTCTGTCCTAATTCTGCCACATTTCAAACAATGTCTCTCAAGACAGTAGAAGGAGAGAGAAGGAAAAATGCCTCTCGAGGGAGTGCTTGGAAATGTGTGTGGGCATTTATTATTATTTATTTGACTATCACAATGGTTTAGTGCTATTGGTGGCCATGGTTGCCAACACAATCATGCTCAATTAAGAAACACTGACCTAACCCACCCAAAAATAAAGTAGAACATTGAAATTGTTTAGCTTTTCGGAGGAAAATTACAATATTCACAAATCTATTATTTCATAGATTTTGGTTATGTATATACGTCTTTGCTTATTTAAAAAAATGCGTGGTTGGGGGGAGAAGTTAGATTTTCTAAAGGAGTCTTATGGATCTGGATGAAAAAAGTGAATGCTGATAGAAAATCGTCATATTCTAACATAAGTAGAGGACCATGTGACTATAAGATCTGTTAAATCTTAGAAGCCTCATTTTACATCATGGTTAAAGTTGGTATGAAGAAGTAAAGACGTATTGTATGGATTGCCAGTATTTATTAGTGTTTCAGGCAGGACTTTTAAAGCAGTTAAGCTGGTGCTTGAAAGATGTTTCTGGGAAGCTTTATTGTTAAGCTCATCTCCTCTCTTGTAGCGGATGAGTTATGGTCCAGCCAATGGTCATATGCTTTCTTGTTTATGTCCGATAATGTAAATTGGCTGGAAGGAGGAACAAACATTTCAAACTTACTAACGGTCTCCCTTTCGCTCTAATTTGAAAGGTGCAGACAAAGAGAAACATCTTCTTGGATGATTCAGTCTCTGTATTAATCTCCCCCCTTCCAGGTCCTTCTTGGTTTCTTCTCTTCTGCGAGCATGCGGGAATTCTCTACCACACTGACTTTTAGCTTGTGTTCAGTAGTTGCAATGCACATCCCTGGGGGTTACTGTAAGAAAAAGCGAGGTAGGGATCAGGGGGCAAGTGAGGGAGGGTGGGGGTGCGGGCTGTGGGCAGTCTGACTTCAGAGCACCTGCTCTTCATCATTACAGTGTGGACCAGGTTCAATCCTAGCTCTACCCCTTCTAAACTATGTGACCTTGAGCAGGTTACTTAACCTCATTTGTAAAATGGGGAGAAATAGTCGCACTCATGGAATTGTGGCAGTTGATTGAAATGATGAGTGCAAAAGTTCCATATCTATAGCAAGCACCGATAAACGCAAACTATTATTATCCGTCCTCTGGTCCTATCCTCTCTCTCCAGCTTCTACTCTCTCTTGACAATTCCACACTGTACACTGTAGTTAAATCAGACTAACCAGTCAGCATTTCCTTCCTGCAAGCGCTCATGCTGCCGCTCTTCTATGAAATACGACTCTTCTACTCTATGGGGCACAACCCCCCTGTCCTTCCAGGTCCAGCTAAAATGTCCATCGAGTTCACTTATCAGAAGGAATTGACCCCTCTTCTCCCTTCTGTGGCAGACACAAAGCCAATAACCAGTTCCGAACTCGTCTTTGCTGACACAACCCAGACTTTAAGGCAGCGATATGCCGAGCCCCAGGAAAGATCGTGATTGTCCTCAACCAATCACAGCAATACCTTTCCGGGCTCTCCCAAACCTCACAGTATCTGGATGTGGTCATGTGATCCATTTCTGGCCAATAGGATATGAGGGCAAGGATGCTGGGCGAACGTCTGAAGAATTTTTTGCTTTTTCAATAAAGGGTCTAAGGTGACTGCTTTGCTTTGCTTACCTCCTTTTCTTCTTTCTTTCGTTGAAGATGTTAGGTCCAAGTAGCAGCTGCCATCTGTGCCAATGGGCTGTAAATTTGAGAGAAAGGTCTAGAAAATCGATGAAAAGTTGACTTTAACATAACTGAGTTGCTAAACCATTGGAAGTCACATAACCTCCTATTTCTTATTATGTGAGCGAATAGCCTTTATTTTTTAAGCCCTTGAAAGTCAAATTGTTATTGCAACTAAATGTGTTTCCAGCTAAAAAGAAGTAAAAGTACTTAAAAAAATCAACATCTCAGATATTTTTCTTTTAATAAATATTATATACACTCATTGCAGAAAACTTGGAAAGTACAAAAGGCCTTTGGCAGACTATTTTTCTAAATATTTGGGGCCTCTCTAAATATTTGGAGGAATGTAGTTCCTCGCCTGTGAACACAGGGCTGGCCCTATGGCTTGTTTAGACCAATGAGGGAAATGACATATGCCTCCTTTAAAAAAAAAAAAAGCCATTTGTTTTTACCTCTGTCAGGAGAATGGAGTGTCCTGCGTAGAGCTTATCCCGCAGCCACGGATAAGAAAGATAAGAATGTGGGGCAGAACTGTATGTAACCCTAAGACAGACATGAAGAAGAGAGACAAATAGACTATCAGGATCATTTCTTCTCGAAGCGTAAGTGAACCTGAGCTGACTGATTCAGAACCAGGAGAAAAAGAAGAAAAAGAAGGAGACTGTATTAGTAGTTGTTATTTCCTTCATTCAAAATTATTGGTAGTAATTTTCAATGCATATTTTTAATATTTTAGTCAAGTTAAAGACTTTTATAGTTGGATTCTTTCCCCCACTATTAAAATTCTTCAGAATTTTCTTATTACTCCGTGTCCTATCATTCAAAAACACTTTTTACACACCACATAAAGACCATTTCTGTCATTATTATTCGTGTGAACATACAGTGCCCTCTTTGGAATTTTATATTTAGGTCACCAAGTATCTAGCACAGCACCTGATACATGAGCTGGCAGACATATAGTAGGAGGCACGGGAAAAACGCCAACATAAACTGTATTTTGTCCGGTTCCTTGTTTCTTTTTGAAATTAATCACTTATAGCTTCTCTGTCTATCCCTGTTATATCCCATTTCTCACTCCCTTTTTGATATTGATAGGAGGACTCCAGAGAAGATGTGCTTAAAGGTGACTGCTTTTGGGGCGCCTGGGTGGCTCAGTCATTAAGCATCTGCCTTTGGCTCAGGTCATGATCCCAGGGTCCTGGATTGAGCCCCACGTCAGGTTCCCTGCTCAGCAGGGAGTCTGCGTCTCCCTCTCCCCCTCCCCCTGCTCGTGCTTTCTCTCTCTAATAAATAAATAAAATCCTTAAAAAAAAGTGACTGCTTTTTGTCATATAGTTAAATAATTTATTCCTATTTTTATTCAATAAAATTTTTACTGAGTAAATGTCTATAATGTGCCAGGTCATGTTCTAGGCCTGGCAGATACAGAGGTAAATATGATAGACAAGGGCCCTTTTTGTGCAACTCCAATTCTGCTATCAAGAGGGGGGTAGAAAACAACGGTAGCAAAAACCAGACAAGTGACTGGGTAGAGCTGTGTTATGAAAAAGTAAAACAGGGGACGCCTGAGTGGCTCAGTTGGCTAAATGTCTGCCTTCGGCTCAGGTCCCCATCCCAGGGTCCTGGGATCGAGCCCCACATCAGTCTCCCTGCTCAGCGGGGAGTCTGCTTGCCCCTCTCCCTCTACCCCTCCCCCTGCTCATGCTTTCTCTGGCAAATAAATAAATATTAAAAAAAAAAAAAAGAAAGTAAAACAGGGGGTCATGTCGTATACACAGCAAATGGGGAAGTGGAAGAAGGAGTGGATGGCTGTAGCCAGGGTGATGAGAAATGGTCTCTCAGGAGGTGATTTTGAGCCGATGGCCCGCATGGCAAGAAGTATTCAGGCACGTGAAGATGTGAGGTGTGAGTGCACCAGGTGGAAGGAATGGCAGGTGCAAAGGCCCTAAGGCATGAGCTTGACATACTTGAGGGGAAGAAAGGACAATGTGATGAGCGAGGGGAGTTGGAGTAGGTGAGGTTGACAGAGCCCGGACTTTGTGCAGTTTTAAAGAGCACGATAAGGACTTCGGACTTACTCTAAGAGGGACGGAAACCAGTGGAAGGCTATGTGCATTGGAGCAAAATTGGAACGTCTGCTTTCTATTCAAAAATGTTCACTTAGCTGCTCTGTGGAACACTGATGGTGGGAGGATGAGCACGGAAGCAGGGAGAATAGTTGGAAGGTATTGCGGTTCTCTGGACAAAAGTTGATGGTGGCTGAGACAACGATGGTTTTGGTGAAGATAGAACCAAGTGAATGGATGGGGAATGTGTTTCGGAAGTAGAGCCAGCAGAACTCATCGGAAGGTTGTACATGTTTTGGGTCTTCTTCGTGTTTTGTGCGGTGGTGCCGGGTGTGAACCTGGTGTCAAAATGTCTTTCTTGGACTCCTGGTTCCACCACTTCCAGACTGTGTGATTTGGAGCAAGTCACTAAACCTCTGCGCTTCAATCTCTGCCTCCGTCACATACTTCACAGGGGTGAATAAATGAATTAATGCATGTGGAATACTGAGCACCATGCTTGGCCCAAAGGCAGCAACTGTACAAATTTTAGCTATAATTATTATTATTGTTAGAACTCTGTGATCTGTGGCATTTTGTTCAAAAACAAGTGTACTATAACCACTTGGCTTGAAGTGGCCAGTGAAACGATGTGGGGCAAGTAATGCAGGAGGTTTACCTCGGGAGACTTGTGTCTCCCAAATCTCTTCTGATTTGTCTCTAGACGGAACGGCTGGAGACGTATTCTCCTTTCCCAGTAATAATTCAGTGCAGAATATAAAAGCTGTTCAGGAAGAAGCATAATACTTTTTTTTTTTCATCTTTGGTAATTCCCCCTAAGATCCCCCTTTTTATTCTAGCACATTATTCATCTCTAATATAAAGGAGATAATGTGGAAATTAAAGTGCTAATTTCAGCTGTTATGGGAATCAGGCCACAGTGTGGGGATTAAGAGACAAAAGAACAGGAGAAAAAAAACCCTTCTCAGCCAGGTTGCTTTGAGCCTACCGATTTTTATGAACAATTTGCCCAGCATTGAATGGAAAATGACCCTTTTATTGGTAAATTTCTGAATGCTGTAGAATTTAGTGGCACTCATGGTAATTCATGGTCCCATACATGAGTTACAAATGTTTCTTAACTGATAGACTGTGAGAAATGGTGAAAGCAAGGTGAATATTATGTAGTCTGCCTTATTGTTAGATTTTTGTTCACTAACAGTAAAAGCTGCCATTTACTGAGTGCTGACCAGGTACCAGGAACTGTTCTGACATAGCCTGTCTTATTTAATCCTTACTATAACCCTGTAAAGAGATAGTGTTCTCTCCGGTTCGGAGGAGATAAAATTGAGGCTCAAAGAGATGAAGTAACTGGTTCAAAGCTACACACAGTAAGAGGTAAAGCTGGAATTTGAACCCAGATCCATCTCTAAATTCTATGCTTTTACCCACTCTATTATAACAGCTCAAATGTCTCATCAGAATTTATATAAATTACATCTGTGCTTTATGTGAAATAAAAACCCATAGGAATAAAAAAAAATAGCTTCTTATAGGAGTAAAGACAAACATGTTTACATATTACAGTTCAGGTGGAAAAGATACCTTGTTTCTAATTCACTTTTAGAGTCTCTATCTTATATTGTTTACTATATGCAGTAAGCTTGAATGTGTAAGACTTTTTCTTTCTTTCTTTTTTTTTTCCTGGGTTAAAAATTACCTATCCTCCAGTTTAAAGGCAAGTGAACAGGGGACATAAACCCTGAAATATTAGATTCACGTATGGCTTGGTTTGTCTTCGAATTACTGTTTTAATCACTTCTAGCCATGAACCTTGTCCAATTGACATTTTGTTTATTTCAGAGAAAAATAATATAGACCAAAGTCATAATGTCAGGAGAGTGTATAGAAATCCTCCCTAATCCATCTCATCCCAAGGAAAAGTGCAATGGTGTTGCCTTTCACAGATTAACTCCTTCATTTCACGAGTGGAAAATATCCTAGAGCTACACTATCTAATATGGTAACACTGGCCACGAGTGGCTATTGAACACTTGAAGTATAGCTGGTCTGAACTGACATGTGCTTTTAAGTGTGAAATGTGCCCCAGATTTTGAAGACTTAGGATAACAACAAAAATAATGCAAAATACCCCAACAACCATTTTTTATTTGATTACATGTTGAAATGATAATACATAGAACATAATGGGTTAAATAAAACAGACTGAAAAATAATTTCACCTGTTATTTGATTCATTTCTATGTGGCTATCAAAAAATTTAAAATTGTACACACAGCTCACATTACTTTTCTGCTCGACAGCGCTGTTCTAGAGTCCTATATTTAACGTATTTATTTCCAAACCCATTTTGGAGGTGAATGGGGGAAGAATTCATGCCCTCAGATACACAAAGAGTGAGTGTATAATGCTCCACTTCTGATATAATGCAAAATCAATACCAGATCCTCATCTAATTGCCAAGGGTAATAAACTCATGCTTAAGTTCCACGAAGCCAAATATCTTCTTGGGAGCTCATCGGAATGACGGAAGGCACCCAGGCCTTGCAGTCACGCAGGCCTGATTTTAAGTATCGAATAGCCATATGACCTTGAGTATCAGCCACCTCTGTGTATCATTTCATGTCCTCCTAGCCCCACCTCGTGTACAGCTCCTGCTGTCCCTGCCACTTCTGCACAGGCTTTAACCAGGTTGGCACAGGTGAAACAGGGCAGCGCCTTGCCACATTCCACCCGCATCTCTAGCTTCCTGCCCCAGGGCTTAGATGTGGGGCACCCGCGGAGGCGCTCCTGGCATCGTACACACATGTACAACTAGAAGAGCAAAGCAGTTTGTCCCTGAACGGTCACCTTAAGCAGTCAGTGTAGACGACCAAAGGTAAACTCCTCCCTCTCTCCTAACCTAGGTGCACAGTTCGATGACACAATTCACTGACCTCCTCGGGAGGGTACAGCTGGGTCAAGCTCTGTCACCTTCGGAGGTGGCCAACTTTATAATGCATCCTTGTCTTGGCTTTTCCTTCTTCCCTGTTTCTTTCCCTGTGTCCCTCAGTCCTGCTCCCTGGCTCACCTCCCAAATAAACTATCTGCAAGCCAGCCTTTGCAGCAGACTCTGCCTCTGGGAGGGGTGAAGGCTAAGGCACCTTGGGGAAGTGAGGTGACTTCATGGATCTTGATTTTTCCATAGGTAAATTGGGGATCATAATGTTGATTTTTAGATGTTATTGTAGGAATTAGGAAGAATGTATAAATCTCCTAGCAGAAAACTTCAACAGTCATTCTTATCTTCTCCCTTGACATTTCCGAAGGCAAAATCCCAAGTGGATGGCGGAATAGCATCCTTTAAAGTTCTTTCACATAAGCCTTGAGAAAGGCAATGGTTTTGAAAACTTTTATTTTTCTGAGGGGAGGGTCTCAACTTCACCATTCTAAAATAACCCCAGTGAACTAGAAATAGAATTGTATGCCAAAGGAAAAGCCTCTTCCTCGGTAAAGTAATTCATTTTGAAACGAGAAGGGGAAGGACATGATAACCCCATGGAATACAGTGTTCTGGTCTGGGGTCCAGCACCATCTCCTTTGTCTCTGAAGTCAGAATGTGGGAAACACAAGCACCAGTGAGATCACACACACACACACACACACACACGCACCCAATGGGTTTAGAAAGAAAAGCAAATGTGCCCATCTACTTTAAAAAGAAAGTGTTGAGTTTAGCAGGCAGTACATATCAGAAGATAAACTCAAATGTGAAATACGCTTTTATCCCCTTACAGATGTACCGAATTTCTAGGTAGAGGCCCCAATCTATTGATAGTGGAAAATTAGTCTTAGTCGATTCCAGGGAAACTCAGTCAATTTGAGGTTCCTCATTTCTTTTTCTGCCTGAAGTTGCATCTAAGTTCACAGGGGGGTGGTCAGGGTGTCAAGGCACTATGTATCATAGTCACTGGGGTCAAGAGAAAAGAGCTGTCTGGTCCTTAGCCGCCATCTTTTCACACTGGCAGCTGCTGAAATGTATAGCGGCCTCTATAGTATCTGGCTTTTCATTCCTGGTCACTGGTCCATTACATAAATGTCCCGGTATATTCTCCTAAATTTGACAGCACAACCTCTCTGGGTCCTCCAGCACCCCATGCCATGTCCATGCTACTCTCAACTACATGAGAAAAACACATTTTCCTATTCCTTGTGTTACCTTGGGTACTCCATGAACTTGGGTCAGTCATCACGCACACCACAGCCGTGGCAGGTGCAGAATGGCTTGCTGAAGACGTCCCATCTAAATCCCCAGAAACTCTGCGTGTTACGCTGCATGGAAAAGGAGAATTAAGGTTGCAGAAGGAACAAGGTTATCCATCACCTGAATTTACACTAGGGAGATTATGCTGGATTATTCAGATTGGCCCGTTGTAATCATAAGGGTCCTTCCATGTGGAAGAGGGAGGTGGAAAAGTCAGTGTCAGAGTGATTTGGTGTGACAAAGATGATGGAGGAAGATGGAGGAAAGGTGATGCCAGTGAAGGATGATGGGCAGCTTCTAGGAGCTGGAAAAGCCTTAGGTGCCTGCAGAAAGGAACACAGCCCTGCAGACACCTTGATTCTAACCCACTGAGACCCCTTCTGGAACTCTGACCTCTGTAACTCTAAGTGAATAAATTTGTGTGGTTTTAGGTCACTAACTTTGTGGTAATGTATTAGGCAGCAATAGGAAACTAATCTACTCAGCCGTTTCTAAACTGGAGGCTTTTCTACCCATGTTGCCACTTTGCTTAGCCCTTGCTAAAAGGGACACACGGGTCTCCCCTGCTCTCAGATCACAAAACTTCTCTCAGATCACAAAACAAGTAGACTCTTGTTATTGTTTTGTCCCCTTGATGGCATCCTGTTGAAACTCTGCCAAAACCTATGCTTTGTATTCTCCCTCTTAACGCTCTTTTCTTTCCTTAATACTTTATCAACTCCAGACTGGGGGGAAAAGTCCAACTCTGATCAATTACATATTCCTCCAGATCTACCAACTACGCCAAGCCAAGACGTCTGCAGGAATCTGACTCATTCGCTGCAGTTTCCCTTCCCTAAGGCATGAAGTCTAGAGTACGTTAGTAGCTGTTTGTATGAAAGAAATATCCAGAAATTTAAAAACCAAATAGAGACCAAAGAACACTAGCTAATAGATAATATCTTGTCTTATTATAATATCACCCAATTATTTTTTAAAATAAGGTTTTGGGGGCACCTGCGTGGCTCAGTCAGTTGAGTGACCGACTCTTGTTTATTTTTTGTTTTTTTGTTCTCCCCCTCCCCCCGCCCCGACTCTTGGTTTTGGCTCAGGTCACGATCTCGGGATCGTGGGATTGAGCTCACACTGGGCTCTGCGCTCAGTGGGGGAGTCTCCTTGTCGCTTTCCCTCTGCTCCTCCCCCGCCCTCAAATAGGTAAATAAAATCTTTAAAAAAATAAAATAAAATAAAGCTATGGGTCAATTCAAAAGTTTTCATTTTCAATATAAATGGAGTGTGCATGTATGTGCCCATTCCACCCACAGAAGTGTACCATGCGTACACTCACAGATGACGGGACAAAGAAGGAGGAATGACAGATAAGAGGCAGACAATAGAAAGACAGGAGCTAAATAAGATGGAGAAGGGGAAGCAATAAGCTAGAAATGACCCGCTGAGAAACTGGCTAGAAATGCTTGTGTCGGAAGAAGGAGGAAATAAGAACCAGATAACTCCCTACTGAGGACGGAGAGGCTTCTCCAGGGTTTTCTCTAGAGAATAGTGAATCCTCTTCCTGCCAACTTTCATGAAGGCCTTGATTTTCATGTTTTTGCCCAGATTTTCTACCTTTGTTCATTAATTTTTTCCCATGGATTTCTCATTGTCCATTCCCATCGCTAAATTTTTCTGGGTGTTGCGTTAGAGTCTCATAACATTTGTCAACATCTGGCTGAAGTGTTTTGAGCATCGCCTATGTGCCAAGTATTGTGTCGATGAGACATACTAATTTACTGAATCAAGTGAACAAAGATAATTTTTTCTTAATAAATAAATATGAAGGCCAGAAATAACAGAAATGACCAGAATGGATACAGAGCTCTCTATCTCAGCATTTTCCTCCTATTTAAAGAATTTGTAGCTCTTTACTAAAGAAGATTATAAGTTATGTTATAGGAGATGTAAGTGAAATATTTGCAAAAAACTTTACATTTTATATGTAAAGAGTTCTCTCTCACCAGACTGGTGATATATTTTTATTATCATTCTTCCAATTTTGCAGCTAAGGAAAATGAGTCTCAGAGAAGTTAAGTGCTTTGACCCAAGTCATTTGAAGTTGATGCTTGAATCCAGGTCTCTTAACTTCAAATCTTGTGATTATTTTACCACACGACCTCACTGTACCATATACCACATTACTAAATAGAGGCACATTTTATTATGTATTGCAATTTTATATTTTATTTTATAAGCTGTTGAAGCTATGCAGCATATTCAGTAACCATTATGTGTTTGGTAGCAATTTTTATAGAGACAGCATTAGAATTTGTTCTATTCCTGAAAAGTTTACCTTTTCTATTTAAGTGACTCCTACCAGAGTCTACTTTACCTTGCCTTCTCCAGCGCCAAAGTCCCACCCCATCTTTGACACAGCTGTGGTGGAGAGTTACTTGAAGTCATCTGTATACACGAATGCTTTATGTTCGTGTCTTCACCTCATACTATTCCTACTCAGACTACCATTCTTCCTCTTCTTGCCTCCCCAGAGAACTGCTACTCTGACAGCACTGTGTGCCATTTAGTGGGAATAGAAACTGGGAACAGAAGAATCCTTGTAGGAGAGAATGTAATACCCTCTAAGTGAGAGGTTATAAGGTAGGGTGATGGCAGTGGACCTGAAAAGGGGGTATACACGCAAAAGAATTTGCTGAGGCAAAACTGACAGGTAGAAGGAAGGTGTCAAACATGGGTGCCTTGGAGGATGGTAAGACCACCTAACTAAGAGAGGGGGACATGAAGGAAAGTCAGTTCTGCTTCACGCATGTGACAGCTGAAGTGATGTTGAAATTATGATGAGGAGATATCCATCAAAACTGGAAGTAAGAATGTGTATCTTAGGAATGTTTGACCTGATGGTTTAGGAGTCATAAGTAGAGATGGCCATTTTTCTTGTCTTCCTCTCCTTACAGAAAAGATGGGGGGAGGGGGCATGTGTAGGCCTGTGGAAGGAGGGCAGGAAATTGGAATACTTCTTACCAGAGGTAATGGGGCATGATTTTAGACCAGGATTGAGGCTAAGATTAGAGAACACCAAGGTCCAGCTGGAGAGTCAAGTCTGAAGTAACTTATAAAGCCAAGAAGGGGCTGAAATAAGGACTCAAAGGTGAGATGTGAAGTAAAACAAACTGGAGAACTAAGAAATACAAGCTAAAGGAAGAAGGATTTATAACATCAAGCAAGGTGGTCTGAATGACACTGGTTTTAAGAATGGCTGGTGCCCATGGTGGGACTTTGGCATTCATGGGGTAAATGGATCAGGATTATTTGATGGAATGGGCCCAGTATAGACACATGAGCGAGGACAACTTGGAAGTTACTCCTCAAATTTAGGATAGGATAAAAAAAGAGAAAAGAGAAGAGTACAAAAACCTGGTAAACTCTACGGTTATAGGGGAAGCAAAAGAAGAGAAGCCACAAAATAGTCTAAGATTAGTCATGGCCTAAAGGGAAAAGTTTGAGTAGGAGAATAAGAAGTGAAAATCTGGTGATACCTATTTTTGAGAGACTGCAGCATAACAAAAGGATTAAGTTGATAGTGTCTATGATTTCATCTGGCTCAAAGTTCTATGATTCTTATCTAATAAGAATTCAGAAAAAAATCTTAATTCATGCAACACACTTATCAATTTCTTGGTATCATTTGGATTTGGGGACTTCAAGTGTAAAAACATAATGCTCCTCTCTGTAATGAAGTGGGAAACAAGACAGGTAACTTTGAGCTTTTCATGTAAAACAAAAACAACTCTCAAATTTAGGTCTCCCCCGCCCCACGAGGGGTGATTATGGCTGTTTCTTCTCTAGTAGTGGTGAATAATCTAGGCAGGGACTCGGGGACTCCAGTCAGCAACTTCTGATTACCCCTTTGTTTTTTTCTGTAGAAAGGGAACTGGTGACATCTGTCTCAGTAAGCATCTGGTGACAGCCCAACAATACACAGGCATAGAGAACGACCACATCTTTCCAGATCCCTGTGGATTGAAGAACTTGCCTCTGGAGCCCTTGGGGATTCAGAATAAGCTTGGAAAATTTTTATGAGGTATGATGACAGACAAGTTTGGATAAATTGAAAGAGAGTCTCGTGTGCTATTACAGCCTTTCTTTGAAATAATACTTGGTTTTGTTATATAACATACTGTTGCTTTTCAGTTTCATTCACAAACTCCTTGAAGAGAGTCTTGTCTGTTTGGGTTGCTAAAACAAAAATCCCATAAATTGGGTGGCCTCTATACAACAAAGGTTTATTTTTCACAGTTCTGGAGGCTGGGAAGTCCAATATCATGGTGGTGGCAGATTCACTGTCTGGTGAGGGCCCACTTCCTAAGCAGCTGTAACCTCACGTGGTGGAAGGAGCTGGGGAGTTCTGTGAGGTTTCTTTTGTATAGACACTAATCCCATTCATGAAGCCTCTACTCTCATGACCTAGCATCTTCTGAAAGCCCCACCTCCTAACACCACCACATTAGACACTGGGTTTCAACATTTAAATTTTGGGAGGACACGTTCAGGCTACGGTAAGGAGTAAGCTAACGACAGAGTGAGTGACAGAAATTTCTAGAAAAAAAAGATTCCTAGTGCCCTTTCTGGCACAGTTGTATTATGACTTATGTGGATCCTAGGCATATCTGCCTTCAAGGGCCCTTTCTTCCACAAAAAAATGTAAAAAATTATGTTTTAGGACTGTGAGTCATTTTCTTCCTTTGATTTTAAAAGAAATTATAATGAAAAGATGTGGTGGACCCTAAAAGTACCATAGGTCCTTGGCATTGTGCCTCCTCATTGCCAGCCCTGCTATTGGGAGCACCTTCCTGCTTTTCCTGACCAGCTCTGTCTCATCACAGGTTCCTTTCCTCCATGAAGCCCTCCTTGACTGCTCTGCCTGTGGGAACTTCTTTAGTTACTACCTGTCTGACTAATTTTGCAATTAGTGTATTTCACATTCTATTATCGTTTTTCTTTTATGAATGAGTTCTCTATTCCAGGCAGATTTTAGGTTGCTCAAGGGCAGCGACCATGTTTTACGCTTCTTCCTCTCCTCAGCACTGAGCACATTCAGTTATAGTTACCATTTATTGAGCACATGCCATGTGCCAGGCATAGTTCTACTATATAGTGGTATTATCCTCACTCTTTAGATAAGGAAATGAAGTGCATGGAAGAAAATAAGCTTGCTCCAGTTCTCCCGTTCAGACTGAGAATTTCAATCTAAGTTTCTCTGGCTTTAAAGACAACGATCTTTCTACTCAACAACACTAACTTCACATGTGTGTGGTGGTAGGAACGTGAGGAAGATGAATCAGGAGAATGGAAAGAAAAGGGTAAGAAAATGAAATCCATGAGGAGCTCTGCAGATATTTAAATTCTGTATATTAGAGTAAATTTAAAGCGAACATGTTTAGCGCTCTTTCATAGCTTACTTGAAATCTTATTTTTTATTTTATTTTTTTAAGTAACCTCCACACCCACCATGGGGCTTGAACTTGTGGCACTGAGCTCAAGAGCCACACGCTCTTCTGACTGAGCCAGCCAGGTGCCCCTT
Source organism: Ursus maritimus (assembly GCF_017311325.1). NCBI lineage: Eukaryota > Metazoa > Chordata > Mammalia > Carnivora > Ursidae > Ursus > Ursus maritimus. The sequence continues at coordinate 17,084,201 of NW_024424786.1, forward strand.
GAAATCTTTATTATAAGCATTTTAAAAAAGAAAAGGTACCTCTTTACCCTAATGACAATGATGGGATGGGTAACCTACCCCTGGTGTAAAGGAACCCCTCACTTAATGTGGTAGAGATTTTGATGTCACATCTTTTTAAATCAAAAGAAGAAAAGTAATTTTTCCCAAGGGCAATACGATCAAGCACTAATTCCTCCTTCAATACATCATAATCATGTTCCATGTTTTAGCCAATATTGGGCAATGTCAGAGCTGGGTCCAATAACATCTATTCAGTGATTCCAAATTTGGGGCAATATTAGTTCTCCATCGAAAAATCCAGCACCAGTGTGTTCACATCTGATATGCTTTCCTGACATTTCAGAAAGAAGCCCATGGTTTTGCTGTTCTCATGACATCATGTAACAACCAACAAGTATTCTTTTTGTTTGGTTTTAGTTGTGTGCTTTCTTAGCTATCTTCACACTACAGCTTCAAGGGGGAATAGATTTGAACCATGTCCTGCAGTTGGTCCATTTTAAACTTTATCTGTCTAGAAGGTGAGAAGCCACAGAAATACAGAAGAGAAAAACCATTTCTGCATATGCAAAGTCTGGGATCCTGGAAAGATAGGAGCGTTGGATGCAAGCGCGCCTTGCCTGAGATCCTGCCTCTACCGCTTAAAGCTGGTGTGGCCTCAGGAGAGTCCCCTAATTCTGTTTGCTCATCTGCACAGTGGTGACAAAAGTTCATAGCTTTACAGGTTAGCTGTGAGGCTAGGCCATTTCCTATGGAAAACACTAGTCTGAAACCTAGTATGTGGTAGGTGCTTAATAAATGTTCGCTTATTAATACTGATATTATGGTTACCATCTCTGAATGATGCCGAAGGACCAGTCAGGAAAGTTAAGACAAAGGATAAAAACAACTCTCGAATTGTCTCCTCTGGGCCTCGAGATGGGACAGGCATTTTATGTTGCTGAAACGGCCCGGGAAACATAAGTGTAAAATCACATTAAAATGTTCCGTGCAGGGAAAAATAAGTGGTCCCCTAACTTGATTTTGCTCATTTATTTTTTCAGCAAGCATTAACCATAATCAGACCTTAGAACTGGGAACATCTCCTAGCAATTAGAGGTTCACGTGTAACCACTGAGCTCTTTGGGGAAAGAGATGCTCTTAACACACCAGTGCATTCTCTCCTCTACAACTGAAAGCCCCCTTTGTTGCAACAAACATTTTGTAAGGCACTTCTACGAATCTGAAATGAAAGTCATAGATAAAATAACCTATCTATTCAGAAGTTTTTACAAAATTCCCTAATTAAATATAAAGGAAAAATAAGAGGAAAGTAATATATAGCAAAATAATATCAAATGCTTAGACACAACTACACTGGAAGGCCTCATGAAGCTGTCAGAGGCTTGTGCGTATAAGTAAAATCACCTCGGCCGTGATAACGGCAAACACAGATTGATCTGGGCATCTGCACCATCAACCCAGAGACCTAGACCTGTATTGCTCATTGATGTTCTTTTTTGAAATGGTGAATGACTCCTGATAAAATTCCAAACAAAGCAATGTGCAATCTTTCCTTGATTTATATGACAATTACATTCCTGAAAAATTCAGTGTGTATTGAAACTATACAAAAATATTTTGTGTTATATGTAATGCAGGGTGAGACTCTAGGCCAAGAGAGTTATAACTAAATTTTTCATGGACATGAATGTCTGAAGGGACATTGTAAACCTGTATAAAACTTGGGACAATTTTTCAGAATGCAGCATTGTAAAATACCTAACTCTCTGGCCCTTTATTATTTATGGGCCAGTGATATCCACCAATCATTCGGACCAAATAAAAATCTCTTCTAATTTTTTAAAGCATCCCCAATGGGGCAGTCCTTCCCCATTGAGAATTCTACGCTGGTCATATTAAGTACTTGAAATTCTCTGAACAGGGTGAATTTGCTTATTCTCTTCACTCTGCACTGGATGCTTTTCCTCTGCTTGGCCTTGATACGATTTACTAATTGCTTAAAGGACCCAGCGCAGGTATCATCCAGGAAGTCATCTGTAAAGTTACAGTTACTCTTCCTCTGTGTTCCCTTAAGACCCTCTGCTTAGGATTTTCATGACTTCGATTGTACTGTATTGTCTGTTTTCTAGTTTTATTCTAAGAGCTCCTGATGACAGAACCAATTTATCTATCTTTACTTATTTTTTTAAGATTTTATTTATTTATTTATTTATTTATTTATTTATTTATTTATGAGAGAGAGAGAGACCATGAGAGGGACAAGCGGACTCCTCGCTGAACACAGAGCTCAATGCGGGCTTCAACCCAGAACCCTGAGATCGTGACCTGAGTTGAAACCAAGAATCGGATGCTTCACTGACTGAGCCACCCAGGCGCCCCTATATTTACTTATATTTTAAAATTTTATTTCTTTATCTTTAGTACTTGACGCATGACTGCCACACAGGAAAGATAGATGGGCAGACAGGTGTTTGAAAGGATTAATAAGTGAATGACAATGTTTATACAAATATTTATTATCTACTCTTTTTTAAAGTATCATGATTGGCTCTGGGGGAGACAAGTTAGAAGCGGATCTTGCTCTCAAGATGTTTGCAGTCAAGCAGGGGACTTTTATCACTCACGGTCATTTAAAAAAAACAAGTATCAGCTAGAGCGTGCTAATTAGATATGGGTTGAAAGTAACCCATATGGTGTACCCACTTTGTTTGGAATTGGTGGAGGAAAAAAGACTTTTGTAAAACCCCAAGTTTAGGAATCATTAGAGCTATTTTAGGTGGGTCAGCTAGGTTATTCTGATGCGGTGCAGAACAGCGCAGGACTGGTTTAAATGGCAGTTTTCATACTTGGGGTATTTTAAAGTACTTTAAAGTGCTTTACAAAGTAATGAGTTAAACACTGGTAGTGAGAAACTATGTATGCTAATGGAGAAAGCCATTATGCTCTTGACAGTAGCTCAAACGGGACTGTGGAAATTAGAGGCAGTTTTATTGATATTGGCCAAGATTTGGAATTAATCCTTGCTCCTTTTGAAAATTGCCATGGGATCTTTAAATTGCACTTGGATGGCCACTGTGTTTAATAAGATTGTTTTCTGGACCTGAAACTGAACCAAAAAGTTTTTGTGCAGACATTCTACAGATAAAACACATTTGGAAATAGCAATTTTTTTTCATAATGAATTTGGATAATGAAAGATTTTCATAGATGAAAAATCAGGAAAAAAAGAATCCCCATGACCCTTCCCTAGCTTTTGGAAGTAACCTCATTGGAAGTTCTGAAATATTCAGATAAATGTGTTCCAATTTTGCCTTTGCTCTTCAGGGTTCTGGCTGAGACCAGTATAGAGGTGCCAAAAATCTAATGAGAAAGCCTGTTCATGGACAGTTTCCATACCACTTTTAACAGACTTGCAAGGTTAAGAAGATCTGAATAAATATGCAAACTTTATGATATATCAAGTGGAATAATTTCTCATGCCTTTGGACTTTGAAAAATTTTGCATGAAATCCCATCCAAATTTTATCTGAATATTCGTGACAATATAATCAGAAAGAGTGACGCAATTTGAAGTTTAAAATTTATTTTACTATATTGTATCATCTACTAATTTAATATGAAATTAAAAGTTAATACCATTATCAGTATGCTTGAGAAATCTCCACTATAAGCCTACAATGAAACCTACAACTTAGATGATAGATGTTAAACTTATCATTTAATACAATTCTTTAAAATTTTGTTTAGAATTTGCTGAATCCTATGTTACTGCAATTCATTATTCAGTCATTCAGCAGAATGTGGTTGGGTACCTAATGACTAACACAGGGATACATGTTAAAAAAGGAATCTCGGTAAACACTCTGAAAGTGGATGTTTATTCAGTCCTGCTTTTAGAACGAGCAACAATAAGACTAGGCATTAGCCCTGAAATTTAACTAATCTCCAAACTATAAGTTTTTAGTTAAAAGCTCCTTTAATATCTTACAGAGATTTTAATATGCCCAAATCGTCCGTCTGAGGTTTGCTATACTCTTAAACCTTTCAAGTCCATGCAGAATACATCAAGCAAGCCACCTTTCAAGGGAAAATAAGGAACCGAGTTTGGTATTAGGATCTGCATTACTTGCCCCATGGAACGCAAGACAAAACAGTACATTTTTTTTATAAGTACAAGTTACATAAGTTTGACCACAGATGGGCTTGCCTTCCTCAGCATAAGCAAAAAGTTAAGCTTGACATGAGGACTTAGGGTTCACATTAGGTTAGCCCCAGTGCGGGTTTTAGAAATTGGTAATGGGTAAGAAGCAGATGTTTCCCAGATATCAGCATTTTAATGCAACCCTGAAACTTTCTAGGGGTGGAAGCACGTAAGGGCATATAACTATTGGAAATGTAACAGATCTTTCCAAAGACATAGGAAACATTTGAAAAATAAGTCTTTTTCATTTGTTATATCTTTCTCAATTATTGGGATTATAATGATAACCCATGCTAAGGAAAAAGCTGTTTTTCGCAATGGCAGAAACACTCGTTTGGCACATAACTCAGTTCTCATAATCTTCCTTCTGCCATTAACCCTGCTTTCCTGCTAGACAATGACCAAACCTATCTAATTTGCCACTGTATTCACAATGCCTCGTGCACTGAGTAATGTGTCCCTTAAATATGTTTTGAATGAATGAAAATAGTGTCTGAAAAATTGCAGTTGGCTCTGACTTTTGTCTTGGCCTTAACATCTTCATTTATAAAATGAGCAGTGTAGGCTGGATGGTCTCCTTATCCCCTTCATGTCTAGGGCAGTTTTTTAACTACTAGCACTTGTTAAAAATACAGATTTCAGGACCCAACTGAGTCAAAGTCTCTGGGAATGCAGCCTGGGCAAGTGTCCTTTTAATGCTTCACAGATGCTTCTTATGCATAGTAAATTTGTTCTAGGGCCATACAGGTTTCTTACAATAGGTTTAGAAGTAGGAGCTTTAACCACACCAAGGCATTTACATACAAAGGGCAAGTGGAGAGTGAAAGTGAGCATCTGGACCGTTTGGTTTTCTAATTCCCAACACTCTTGCCTTAGAGGTATGGGTATTTTATACAAGGCTTAATCCAGAGGATTTCCTCCATTCTTGATGAAGGTAGACAAGAACATAGTATTTCCAGATTTGATTGAAAAGCTGTAACTCTTAAATAAAACAAACTCTACTTTTCCTTTCTTCATGAAGATGTGATTTTCAAGCTGTTAATCTTTCCATTTGCAGATATGCCACTAAACTGGGTTTTGAAACATTGTACTACAAACACAGAAAAATTTCTTTAACTGACAGATAAAAACAGAATTGGCTTTCTCAATATTCAAACAAATCAATCTCCTAGAATGTTAATTGACATCTACTTTTCTGATAAACATTTTCTTTTATGAAAGTGTAATCTTAAAAATCCTCTATTTAAAAGTTGGCATTTGTAGCTGTGAATTCTTCATAATGACAATCGAAAAGACATCTATTTTTACTCAAATTTCCACTAACCACAGAAAGTACCAATGAAACACAATTAAACAAACATCTTTAAGCCCTTTCATTGGCATTCCCAAAGGCCAACATTAACAGCTGGATTTAGGATGCTCAATCGCGTCTTTGTTCTTCCAAACTTCAGGCTCTTGATGAGGTGTAGATTGATACGACTCAAGAGAAGCCAAGGCAAAGAAGTTTGGGTTATGTATCTGAACTCCAGTCAAAGTCCAATAGGTAGATTGTGAAGGTAGACCCAAGAGCCAGATTTTCAGACATCACTCAGGCAGAACTTGTCCTGGGCTCCCTCTCATTCGGGTGAGTTGTCCAAACCAAACACAGCCAGTCGTTTCCAGTTTTTTCCATCAGTGTGCATAGTTTCCAACTGCGGAAATAGAAAGACAATTTGCTTGACTTCATGTCAGATGTCAGGCCTGCTGACCTTCAAGGAAAGCTGAGCTTGACAATGGTGAACATTGCCCAGAGTATGCAAGTCTGTGGTCTGGTCTGAAATATTTGCTCCTCTGCCAGAAATACAGATGGATGTAAAATAGGAACATTTTAAAGGTTTAAATTTAAACAGTATGCTTTAAAGGACACATTTTACTGAAACATTTTTCCCCCGTATTTCAGAACTATCATGTATTTAAATTATAGAGGCAGAATATTAAGCTGATTGAGAAGATATGGCATTCCCCCCCACCATATTTTAAAACATACTGTTGATTTCAGGGCAGACCGTTGCATAAAAAAGCAAAGTACAAAAGAGATCTTGGTTTCTAAACACCATTCTGCAATGAAAGGAACCAGGGCCACAAGGAGAAGTGGTTGATTCCCCGGCTGAGTTAAGAAAAACACAAGATGAACCTGGATGTCTCATGGTACCAGGATGTAAAGAAATGCTCAACAGAAGGTGGGGCCTCTTGAAATTGCTCTTCTATTCAGAAGCCAACCTGAAGGAGTTCCTAAATGACCAAAGCTAGAACATTTTGAATAATGAAATAAACGACGGGATTAGATTATGACCTGGAGGATAAAATAAATGTCCATGGGTCTACACTGATATAAATAAATATTTGGTTAAGTAAACGAATGAGGGAGAAGAAAGAACTCTTCCTTACTATAAAATTATGAGTAATAAATATACATGGGAAGAAGGAAATAGAAAAGCACCAAAATGTGTTCTCCAAGATATTTACTAACTACGAAAGGAAAAAGAGAAAGTTTACAGTGGTGAAATGCTCAGACACCAACTTAACCAAGTGGTCAAGGTCAACATCACTAGCAATAAAGACAAATCAATATCATGAACCCTTGGTACAATGCACTGAGAAGGACACATCATTTCTGTGGTATTCTTGCCAAAAACGCAGAGCCTCATTCCATTCACAAGGAAACACTAGAGAAACCCACGTTTTTGACAAAATATTTGGAAAATCACCTGATCAATACTCCTCAAAATGTCAAGGTCATGAAAGACAAGAAAACACTGAAGAACGATTACAGAACTATTTCTCCTTATTTCTCTATGGAGAAATAACTAACTTGCCATGTGGTATCTCTTTCCTGGACAAAATGTTGGAACTGAAAGACAAGGTTAGTGGAAAAATGGGTGAAATTCAAGTAAGGTCTGCAGCTTAGCTAATAATGTTATCCCAGCATTAATTTCCTTGTTCTGATCATTATGCCGCGGTTATGTCAGATATTGGCAGCGGCCGCTGAGTGAAAGCTACACGGAAACTCTCTGTGCTGTTGTTGCAATTTTTCTGTAAGTCTAAAATAAGCTCAAAATACAAAGTTAAAACAATAAAATATAATGTGATGAGTGAAAATTGTTTTAAAGACAAGTTCTGGATGTGTCCTTTTTAAAATTTTTGTGGAGTTTATATATAGTCCAGACTCTTTAGCATGGCCTGCAAAGATTTACACCATCTGGCCTTTTCTTACCTCTCCTATGTCATCTCCAATTCTGTGCCACCCACACTGGTTTTCTTTCTGTTCCTTGAGCATGCCAAATGAAAGCTCAGCTACACACACACACACGCACACACACATACACACACTCTTCCCCAGATTTTCTCAAAATTGGCTTTTTTCTTATTGTTTAGCAGTGTGTATCAGCAGTATCTCAGAAAGCCAGTCTTATTGCTCTCTTATGTTGCATGGCTGCTCCATTCCCTGTGAATCTTCATTGTCTTCATCCTAGGAGTCAGGCACAAAGAGCAAACCCAACCTGGAATATGCCAAAAACTCATGACAGAGGGAAGACAACAAGCGAGTTGATACAGTCAAACTCCAGTCCTCTGAGTTTCTTGGAGCTGACTCTGTTGCTTGTCTCACATTTTACCGGTCAAAGCCCATCACAATGACAAGCTTGATGTTAATGTGGTAGGGAAGGAAACTTCTCCTACAGAAGACACCGCAAGTCATATGGTAGGGATGTATAATCTTTTTACAGGGAAGAAGGAGGAAATTTGGGAGCAATAATGCAGTCTACCATAACACTCAGCTCACATGCCATCTTCTCCAGGGATATTTATTTATGTATTTATGTGTTTATTTATTTATTTATTTATTTGAGAGAGTGAGAGAGCACTAGTGGGAGGGACAGAGTGAGAGAAAGAGAAAATCTCAAGCAGACTCCACACTGAGAGTGGAGCCTGATGTGGGGCTCGATCTCATGACCCTAAGATCACAACCTGAACTGAAATCAAGAGTTGGACGCTTCACCGACTACACCGCCCAGACACTGCTCCGGGGAACTTTCTTTTTTTTTTTTTTTAAGATTTTATTTATTTATTCGACAGAGAGAGAGACAGCCAGCGAGAGAGGGAACACAAGCAGGGGGAGTGGGAGAGGGAGAAGCAGGCTCATAGCGGAGGAGCCTGATGTGGGGCTCGATCCCAGAACGCCGGGATCACGCCCTGAGCCGAAGGCAGACGCTTAACCGCTGTGCCACCCAGGCGCCCCTCCAGGGAACTTTCTTGTACCACCTGCGTTGTGCATCATCTCCCTCCTCCAGGGCACTTCATATTCTATTATTTTGTTTTATCGTCTTAGATCTTCCTGAAATATACTTTGTTAAGGTTTCCTTTTATTTTTGGTTTCTCCCACTAGAATGTAAATTCTCTGAGAGAGAAAACTGATCTAAATTGTTCATAGCACAATCCAACGTTTCCTGGCCCTCAGTTAAGTGTTCAATATACATTTGTTGGGTAAAAGGAAAGCATAACCTGGGCTTTCTTAATTCCCATGTCTTTATATAATGTATCATAAACAATGTCTCACTAACAGTAGGCACTGATACATGTTTGTTAAATAAATAAAGGAATACATATTTATATTGAACACAATTAAAGATGAAAAAATTACATATTTATATGCATATTTTTGTAATGGCTAGGATTACAACTAAGAGAAATATAATCTCCCTGTTAAGAAGAGACATTTTTATGCATTGAATTTTTCTCTAAGTACACTTGGACAAGGTAGATAAGATTTGATTTTTCTCATGTAGTTCCAACTAACCTCACCTATGAATAAAGCATTTGAGGATTCAGTCTGGCAAATGCAGAGCAGGTCTACAGAATAGACAAATTAGCAATTTGTCTTGGAAGTGAAGCAGCAGCAAGATGAAAGATTGGGGGGCGGGGCTGGAGCAGAGGAGACAACCCGCACATGCACACTGGTGTTTTATACTTTGAGTTTTTTTTTTCCTTCCTTCTGCTGGTAAGACCTACTTTTTGTAACTCATTTGAATAAATGGTACTTCTTTGCAAAATTCTCTATTCATCTTGTTTTTCTGTAATATCTCTGGAATTTCTATGTCATTCCCGTCTGACTTCCCACCCCCTTCTCAGAAGGGCAAAATTACATGTTAGTTTCTTTCAGGGGGTATGGCACCATAAAGGTTGATTGTTTAGCAGTGACTCTTTGCAGACCTGCTTAGATTTAGCCTTACATAGAGATGGAATTAGTGCTATGATTGCAGAAATCTCAGGTGGACTTGCTTTCCCTGACCCTCAGATTTCCACTATTAATAGTTCATTTCTGTGGCTTTAAAGTAGATGGCCCAAGATATATGGGTTGCTTTCAGCCATAACTATCTTAATTTGAAAAAAATTTTGATTCTTTTCTTAAAGAAGTTTTAATTGAATTCCAAGAAAAAGTGTTAGAATGTGGTGTCGTTGGGAAGCGGGATGTGGAAAAGCATGGGAGGAGTAGAACTATGAACTGGAAAGATACATGAAGACAATCCTTTTTATTTCCCAAGTTTGCTCTGAGCTGGCTTTGACCATAGGGTAAATTACCCACTGTTGCGGCCATAAACCTACAACCTGTTATTGTACAGACTGAATTAAGATGAGATCTGTAAAGAACCCTGTTCAAGGAGGTTCAGTTATAGGAGATTACCAATGGCCCAGTTATTCCAGTTGTCCTTCGGGGCCATATTTCATAACATAGAGGCCATTAGAATAAGTCTCTAGAATATTTACTTCAATCTTTCTCAAATGCAGCATTTAATGATTCAGACAGTATCGATGAATTGTAAATCTTCGTAATGACATGTCTTTAGTCTGCCATTTGTCAGCTCTATATAGTTGAGCGAGATGTTTCTCTAAACCTCAGTTTCTTCATCCAGAAAACAGATATATTAATAGTATCTATCTCAGAACATGTAAGGATTAAATGAAAACATTTATGTGTGCTGTCAGGATATCTACAGTAGGTAAAAAAAAAAAAAAAAAAAAAGAATCCACTCAAACCAACTCAAACATAAAGGGGAATTTATTAATTTGTGCAATAAGGAATTGAGAGTGCAAGGCTGACTTTAGGCATGGTTGGATGGAGACATCCAATGAACATATTCAAAATCTGCCTCTTCTTCACCAGCTGTTGGCTCTGCTTTTCTTTGTTTTGGCTTTATTCTCAAGTGGGCTCTCTTCATGTGTTGGCAAAGATGAGCACCAATAGCAATCTTCAAACTTACAACGTACATCTTAGCAACTACAGTGAAAAAGAGTATCTGTTTTTCCATGGTTCCAGCAAAAGTCCTCAGGCGGAATCTCATTTCTGGATCCGGGCTTATGTGCTCCAGACCGAAGCCAGGAGAAAGAATTCTCAAATCGACCAGATCCTGGAGCTAATTGGCTATGCCAGCCCCACCCAAAACAACATGGAAGAAAATCGGGTAAGGGGTACCTTCTCTCAACAACAACAAAAGGGCAGGAGGGGTCGCATTACCACTAGAAAAATTAGGGGTAGACAAAGCAACAGATGTTCACTACAGTATTTAAGGCATTCAGCACAGTGCCTGACACAGATCAAGCCATCCATGGCTGTGTGCTATTATTAATGTCACCAGTTCCCTGGAGGAAGAAATAGATGTTGACCTTAGGTAGAGGACACCAGGGGAAAATCTGGTTGACTATAAGTTAAGCAAGGATGTGAAATGGGAGAGCATGACTGATTCTTCTTGAATTTTCTATTTCCAGTAAGCAGCACAGTAGTTGGCACGTAACAGGTGCTCATAAATGCTTGTCTAGTGAATGAATACATGCCAGGAATCATGCTACGCACGTCCCATCCAATAGCCATTATTATGGCAACGTAACTAAACCGGCTTCGTGGTCTCTCTCCCAATAGTCTCTCTTTTTTAGCAGGCTAATTGCAGGGTGCTTTCAACTTGAAAGTGCTGTGAATCACCTGGGGGTCTTGTTCAAATGCAGATTCTGATTGAGTGAGGGTGGGGTGGGGCCTGAGATTTCTCATTTGCCGCACGCTCCCAGGTGGTACCTTACAGCTGGTCTGCAGACTGCCCTTTGAACATCTAGGCTCTAAAGTTCTAAACTGTTTCCAAGTTGGAGCTGACATAAAGCTTTTATCAAGGATCATTCAATTCCACCGTTCATTAGAGAATCTGCTTCAGGGTGCTCTTGTAGCGTGTCATTTCTTTCATGAGCAAGGAGGCAAAAAGGAAAGAACAAGGAATTTTTGCTAAGGACAGTCCTTCTAAAAGTCTGTGACAACAGGGAAAACCATATAAAAATGTACTTTTGAAGAGATCGCTGAATCAGTTTCCAGCTTCTGTAATTGCTTAACATTTATTAAGCAAATAGCTGTCCTTTGTTGAACGGGAACTCAGTACCTGGGCATTGTATTTCACATCTATTTCACTTAGTCTCACAACCCTCCTGCGGTACTGTACATAGTGTCCCCAGTTAGCAGATGAGGAAAATCATTCTCAGAGAAGTTAAAGCCACCCAGCTATATGATGGGTTTAATGCAATGTTTTGTACTTCATTCTCTCTCTTAATTTATATTTTTGTTTATCAAATAGAACCCTAGGAATGTTGAGAACGCATCCATGGCTATTAATGTCGGGCACCATAATTTTTAACCTTTTCTTTATTTCCTTTAGCACTTTACGGTGTGCAAAGCACCTAGGCCTTTTTTTTTTTTTTTTTTTTTTTTGCCTCATCTGATTTAGCTACTCCAAGATAAAAGCTCATCTTTTGAAACAAAATCCTGAAGCAGTTTCTGATCCATGTGTTCCAAAGGTGCCTGCTCAAGAACAAGAATTTGGAGTCACTTGGACCATACAACCAGGAGGAATGATTTCTTCATAATGCTGGTAGTCTTGAGTCGACTGTAGTACAGATTATGGGCACTGGTGGAAGCAAGTCTGGGTTTGATTTCTGCTTCAACCATTTGCTAACAGTGTGACTACAGGAACATAATTTACCTTTGTTTTGCCTCTATTTTCTCATATTGTGGATGATACTTGCAGTCCCTATATCATAGGATTGTTGTGAAAATTAAATTTCGTTATGCAAGTGAGGGGCTTAGTTCAATGCCTGGCACTTCGTAATTGGCCATGTATCTCATTTTAATGTATTTGTCATCATCCCAAATCTTTCCCCAACCAACTCCATTTCTAGGAATTTGAATTCTTGCCTCCACACCTGAGATTCATAATAGTTTCCTTCTGTTTAAGCAGCTGTAAGAAGTTCACATGAAAACAGTCTCCTTCCTCCCTCTGTATCCATGATATTGAACATACATCTTCCCTCCTCAGCAGTTACATGGAGGTTACATAACCTACTTGTTGAATTGGAGTAGCAAATCGAGACTAATAAAAAGTTACCATCAACAGATCCTTATAGGTGATCTGGGGGTAGATGAATCAGAAAGACATATTGTGTTACATATTTGTAACACTGCTAAGCAGAAAGATTTAAATGGATCTAGACATTGGAATCCAAAGTTACTCTTTAGAGAAAACGAAGTTGCTCTAATACACCTGGCTTCTCTATCGGCATACCCCTGGAGCTAGTGGCTGCTCTGAAAGCTTCCGTCCAGATGTGATTATGTAAAGTTCAGCCCCTGTGGCAAGCTACTTAAATCGATAACCTACGGGAAACTCCTTTTCAAAGAAAGAAGGTCCATAAATCCGGCATTTCTTCCATCTAATATTTGAAATTCCTTAAGACTTCTGCCTCTCAAAGAGGGTAGGAGACAATGAACACATTGCCAGTGTAACGTTTACCTAGGAGCTCAGTTTGCTCAGTTTTGAGGCAAAACATCTTCAATTGTTGAATATTCTTTTATCTGACAGTTTAATTCCCACTCATATTTGGGGTCTCCTTAACTATGTGTCTCACCCCTCATACGTGCCATTTAGGGGGGACTATGAAAAGGAATTCTACCCATGTTCTAGGCTTCATATGTCACAGCAATTTAACCACTTAATTTTTTCTTTTCAGTAATAAGATAAATTGATATTTACCCAATGATAAAAGTAGGACTTGTTGACTCTAGGACATTTAGAAAATATAGAAAAGTTTTTATAAAGAACAAAATAAATACCACTGGACATTCTACTCTCATAAGTAACTAACATTTGGTGTTGAGTTTTTCTCATCTATTTATTTTGTGTATCTGTGTCTATAATTTTAAATCACATTGGGATATTATAGAAATCATTTTGAATTCTACTTTTTTGCACTTCCTATTCAGTATTATATGAAGAACGTAGGTCAATATCACTAGATAGTTCATGAAAAAAGTTTTCTTTATTTTCTTTTTATCTCTCAACCCCCTTTACCCATTATATTTATTTATTTGTTTGTTCATTTGTTTATTTGAGAGAAAGTGTGTGTGAGCATGGAGGGAGGGGCAGAGGGATAGAATCTTCAAGCAGATCCCACACTGAGCACAGAGCCCAAGAGGGGTTTGATTCCACAACCCATAAAATCACAACCTGAGCTGAAACCAAGAGTTGGGCACTCAACCAACTGAGCCACCCAGGAGCCCCTTCCCCATTAATTAAAAAAAAAAAAAGTGATAATTTCATTATAAGGTGTACCAAAATTTATGTACCAATTACTCTATTATTGGATAAGCAATACATTTTATATTTTTTATTATTATAGATGGGGGTTGGCAAAAGTTTTCTATAGAAAGCCAAATATAAAATATTTTCAGCTTTGTGAATTATAAGGTTTCTGTAGCAACTATTCAACTCTGCTGTTGCAGAAATAGCCATAGATAATAGGTAAATAAATAGTAGTGGCTGTGTTCTAATAAAACTTTATTTACAAAAACAGGTGGCACATGCGATTTGGCCTATGGACTTAGTTTGCTCAACTTGGAAATAGACAAGCTTGAGATAACCATTCTTGCACATGACATCAGTAATTATTTCTATACAATAAGTTCTTAGAAATGGAATTATAGGTGAAGTGGGATAAATATTTTTAAGGAACTTGATACACATTATTAAAATTCTCTCCCAAAATATTACAAAAATTATACTTCTACTAAGTGAAAATAAAAGCTCTGATTTCTCTATGTGCTCACCAACATAGATTACAATTATTTAAAAAATTAGATAGCCACAGCCATACCACCCTGAAGGCGCCCAATCTCATCTAAAATATTAGATAGATACGAATTAATGATATCTTACTATTTTGATTTATTATTTTAATCACCATGTTTAAAATGTACATGAATATTCATTGGATATTTAGATCTATTTTGTTTGTGTTCAAAATGCTTTGTGACATATGGGAGACTTTTACTGCGTGCCATTTAATTTTTTTTAATTAAACAATAAAAATCCATTATAACCCAAATTTAAGGGAGACACATCCAGAAGTTGAACATAAGTGGATAATATTAATCTGGTTAAGTTAACTATTGTAACAATCAAGACTTGAATCTCAGGGGGCGCCTGGGTGGCTCAGTCGTTAAGCGTCTGCCTTCGGCTCAGGGCGTGATCCCGGCGTTATGGGATCGAGCCCCGCATCAGGCTTCTCCACTAGGAGCCTGCTTCTTCCTCTCCCACTCCCCCTGCTTGTGTTCCCTCTCTCGCTGGCTGTCTCTCTCTGTTAAATAAATAAATAAAATCTTTAAAAAAAAAAAAAGACTTGAATCTCATGAGTTTAATACAACAAAAGCTTATTTCTCACTAGTGACGCAGTCCAAGGTAGGTCTTTGGTGACCCTGCACTATGAAGTCATTCAAGGACAGAGGCTGACAGAAGCCTTGCCATTCTCTGTGCATTGTGTCCCAGCACACTGAAATCCAGCTTGAAACTGGGGAGCCACGGTGTGGAGTATGGGGACCTCCCCTTAACTGTTTGAGCCTGAAAGTGATGCACTACCTCCACTCCTGTCCTACTGGTGATATCACGTGGCCTCACCCTGGAGGGAGACAGCAGTTCAAGTTAGCCCTATGCACAGGAAGAGGAAATACGTTCGGTAGCATCTAGCCAGTCTCACTACATAACTAAAATTTAAAAGCCAGATTTTAGGACTTTTTTTTAAGTCCTTTTAATGATTATGGTGAAGACTAGAAGTTTTTTATAGAAAATTTTGGCCAAGAGACACAAATATAAATGTATATTTCTAACAGGAAAAACAGAGGGCCAATGATAAAGCTGTACATGCTTTATTTTTGGTTTCTTACACTAAAAATATTGAAGTGTATCTTTCATTTGTAACTGGCCTCACGCTCTTATAACAGTATCCAAAATTTGCACAAATTTTACTAATATTCTCAAGAGTAAGAAGACTTAGCCATTGACTTGTAATCACTCAGTGAAGCCAAAGAGAAAATCAGTCAATCAAAAAACAAAGAGGCGGATCTTTGAAGAGAAAATTCGAATATATGTCAAAATAATTTCTGCAATTAATCAGCATTAAATAAAAAATAATAGCATTACACTTGACATGCTAATACAATCTTCCTAACAATGAAGTCAGGAAAATAGAACCAAGAACGAAGGGATCATTGGAGTTTTATGTACAAGATCAGAATAAGAAACCTTTAAATTTTTTTCTTAAGGTAAGTGAGATTGCAAATGGAAACCGTGCACCTATTTCTTTAATGCTTATGTCTGGTCTTTCCACCGAGAAAGCTCAAAAGCATCGAATCATGCTATCCCTTCTCATTTTAGGATGTTTATTCTAATACAGGATAACCTGGGCCAGAAAAGCACAGGAAAGTGAAGAGGCCGCTCAGTGAAAGGGGTTTAGCACCAGAAATTCCAAAAGAATAGATTAACATTGTCTGCCTTTCAACTCTTCAAAGAAGACCATAACTGTGCCTTTTATATCTTACCCCGTGCTCCAACTGCAGAATTCTTCAACTCCCAGGAGGAGCCTCGTAGAGCTGCTATGCTGTCTGATTTGGCACTATTCACAAACCTTGGCAGATGATCTAACAGAGGGCACGGAAGTGCAGGAAAAACCTTAAGAAACTGTCTTCGCTGTTGTCGTTACTGCCTTCATGAACTGAAATCTCAATGGTGAGCGTAAAGAAGCCGTAGCTACTGACCGAGCGTGCACAGCTCCAATGTAGATGTTCAACACTCCTCGGCGCGGAGAGAGCATGCAAATTTACAGCTTTATGGGCTTTATCTGGACTTGTATTTGTTTCCGTTTTCAAATAAACTTGGTTTCTTAAAATAATTATTTTTGCCCCCGACCTCTTGGACTACGTGTGTAGGCGTGATGAATGAGCAAGTCTTGGCTTTGAACTCAAAAGATCTGGGTTCTGGTCCCGATGCTACCAGCTCCTAGCTGTGTCATCTTGGGAAGCTGCTGAACTCCTTTGAGCCTTGGTTCATGTGTTTATTAAATAAATACTGCCCAGCACACTTTATTGGATTTCAGTTAGGAGCAAGAGAAAATTATGTTTAGGATCATGTGAAAATAGTATATAGAAAATATCTGGTTAACTATAAGTGGCAATACTGTTGTGGGAAATTATTAATCTAATTTTTTTAGGATTTTATTTATTTATTTATTTGACAGAGAGAGAGAAAGAGAGAGAGCACAACCAGGGGAAGTGGCAGGCACAGGCAGAGGGAGAAGCAGGCTCGATATGACCTGAGCTGAAGGCAGACGCTTCACCGACTGAGCCACCCAGGCGCCCTGAAATTATTAATCTAATTAAACAGAACTTTGCAGGAATGTTGTAAAACATCACTAAGGGAAAGATATTTTAAGTAATCTATTTTACGGTGAAAGAACATAATTCAGAGGAGAATTTGCTAGACTGTTTCTGAATTTAAAATATAAATGTGAAGAAAGCTCATACCAAGAAAAGCAAGCAAGCAAGCAAGAAATTGGTTCCAAAATTGAGAAAAGTTATGCTACCTATGGAGATGATTACCAAAGAGTGGAATTTCTAAGAGAGGAAATTTTTAAAAAGGAGATGAATTATATATTTAGGAGCTCTTTTTGCAATAGATTTGCTGATCTTTGGCTGGTTTCCTCAGCCCATTCATTCATTCATTCTTTTAGTCACAGAATATAAATTCTTTTGGTTGTATTCCCTAATTTATTCTAAGGACGCAGAGTAAATTCTCATTAAATATTTGTAGAATGAAGGAGTTGATGAATTCATAAGTTTATTAACTCACAATTTGCTGTGCTATTCTTATGCTAGTTGCTAAAGCTTTTGGCTCTCTGGGACTTCCAAGCTTAGTGAGAAAAATAGGGACATAAGTATAAAATAATACAGTATACGAGTCTCATGATCCAGCCCTTATGATTCTTTTGGAAAATAATTACAAGTAATAATTAAAAATATAAATATAACAAAACATCAATATTAAATATAAATATATAATAATACGTAGGTATATAATTCATAGAAAATACAGATTATAAAAATATAGTAAACATAAGGATAATATAATAAATAAAAAGAATCACAAGTATGAATTTAAGTAGCTCCACAATTTCCACTTAAATTTTTTAAAAATTTCTTTTAAATTTCCATTCATATTATTCAAAACTATAACATTACATATTTGGAGAGAGTACTTTGATGATTCCACTAATCTCTTGGTCCCTTACCCATTTCCTCACAAGTGATTATTGCTATGAGTTTGGTCGATATCTTTCCAGAGATTTTTGCATGTATGTGTGCACACACGCACACATGCACACACACATAGGATAGTTTTTAAAGTGTATGCTAATGGGGGCGCCTGGGTCGCTCAGTCATTTAAGGGTCCCACTCTTAGTTTTGGCTCAGACCATGATCTCCGGATGGGGTGATCCAGCCCTGAGTTAAGCCTTCATCGTCAGGCTCCGTGCTGAGCTGAGGAGGGGTTGGGGGAGGGAATCTGCTTCCCTTCTCCCTTTCCCTTCCCCCCACCCCCCGTTTGTGCACACACTCTCTTTTTCTCTCTCTCAAATAAATAAGTAAATCTTAAAAAAAAATGTATGCTAATAAAAGCAATAGCACGTATTATACCCTTCCAAAACTTTCTTTCCCTCAACAGTATGTTCTGGAAATCTATCCATGTTCTTTTTAGATGCTGCAATAGTGGCCACAACACAGCTACCATTCATACATGGCACTAAAGGAGTTATGCAGTGAACAGCCTGCACAACTGTTTATGGCAGCTCTCTGCCCATCTTATATAACATGACTATACCATGGTTCATTTAGTTGTTCCTCTATGGGTAGACGTATAGGTTGTTTCCAGTTTTTCAGTATTACCAGCAATGTTTCAACAAGTATCCTTGTACAACCTATAATTGCTAAAATGTCCAGATAAGTCTAATGAAATCATTCATCTATTTCAAATCCTACACT
This sequence comes from Ursus maritimus, assembly GCF_017311325.1. Taxonomy (NCBI): domain Eukaryota; kingdom Metazoa; phylum Chordata; class Mammalia; order Carnivora; family Ursidae; genus Ursus; species Ursus maritimus. The sequence goes on from NW_024424786.1 coordinate 17,102,851, forward strand.
TGGCATCAGAAATTCCTTTCTGAATTCTTGTGTGTTGTGCGTACACTGAACAGCAGAGATATTAAAAACAAAACCAAAATAAGCCTTTTGAGAAATTGAGAGGGACAAAGAACCCGTTTACTCTTTAAACACAGAAGGTTTAAAAGACGAAAGCCTTCTTCTTTGATTTCACCATGCAGCATGCACAGAAATCAAACTTTTCCGAGTCAGTCTTTTTGCCTCGCCCTGATTTGATTTCACTGTGGGAATGTGAAGATATGATATGTATGCACTATTTGAAGCTAGCTGGGATTTTATGTGTTTTTGAATGGCAACATTTCTTTTCCGCAAAAGATAACTTTATGACAAGTCACATTTATAGTGCGCTGCTTTGACACTGTGTTCTTATAGATTCATATAGCTCCATGCAGTCACGGAGGTAGATGCTTTCCCCATAATGCCTTTGATCTGTTTTCTGTACTGACTGTTTTTGAATATTGAGGGCTGTTTGTCTGAGGCACAGTGACTTGTAAACATGGAGGCATCCCTGGGGAGCTGTGTATTGCTCAGGTAATGGGGAAGCGACCAGCTCTTTCTAGTGTCCAAGAGAGCCTTCAGTGCAGTCCTCTGAAGGAAACATGGACCAATGAAACGGACTTAGTGAAATTGCTAAGTGTTAGAAATGGCGTCTTTAAAAGGGGAGAAAATGGACAAGAGCCTCCTTGTCGTTTGGCTGTGATTTGCGGTATTGATTCTGGCCTTTGGCTGGATCTCGAACTAAGTACAGCAGAGGTCCAAGTACCTTGACCTCAAATGGAATGTTTACTCCGTCACAGAAGGAGCCGGCTTCCCATATATGAAGAAAGGATGGTGGAGTGGAAGCTGGAGAAAGAGCGTGAGAAGCCACACCTAATGCATGAAGGTCAAAGGCCACATTCAAAGGTCAGAGGAGGCTGCCTCCCTAAGAGGGAGCCCAGTGACCTGACCCCACCTGCAGCTTTGTTTCAGGATGTTTGGTAGAAGATTCTAGGACCGTAGGCAAGTCTTCTCACAGGCGTTGTGAGACCCTTACTGGGGCTGGCTCTGTGGCCGAGTCATCTTCCTGACTGCCCTGCGGGGTCCAAGCGCTCACTCCTGCCTTGAGGTTTGCATAAATACACGTGACTCAACTTGCTTCTCTACTTCGAGCTACTGAATTTTCAAACAGGAAAGTAGCATAAAGATTACCTATCAAAATCTTTTTCACTTGAAAGACCAGGGCAGCCACCCCCAGAGTGTATACGTGGCCTCTGAGGCTAGGTCAGTCAGGAAGTTAGTGATCCTACACTTGAGTTCAGCTTTGGGCAATCTGGCCATCCCTGACCCTTCCTCATCCTTAGCCTCATCGTCCTCATCCTTATCATCACTTCACCACCGTGGGTTTCCTCGAAGCTGCTATCCGTACCTCCTGCGTAATTCGTACGGTTCCATCAGCGTCTGGTGGCAAGGGCTCAGCGGTATTTGTCCTTGCTGCATAGTGAAAAGGCCTCAGCATTTGGAAGCACACACACTTGGACTTACAAACAGACCCAGTCCTTTACTTCACTCTGAGTGACCTTGAAAGCCACTTTATTCCTTGGAGCCTGTTTACTTGTCTATAAAATGGAGACAATAATGTCTGTTTTAGAGTTCCTACGAGGCTTAAATGGGAGTGATACCATTAGTGTCTACTGCCTGGTGCGTGGTAGGCCCTCAGTAAATGGGACTTCGGATCACTGTTAGTATTGCTATTCCTATTATCATTTCCAGGAGGCTTGAGTTTGAGTCCTGGCTCTGTTATCTAAGCTTGGGCGGGTCAATTCCTCTCTGAGAGCCTCATTGGTAAACTGGGGAGATGAAACGGGTTCTTTCTAAACTCAGTGATATGCATGATACACTGCTTCTCAGCTTTGGCGTACTTTGGATCACCTGGAGTTCCCCCGCCTAGAGATTCTGGTTCCTTAGGTCTGGGAGAAGCCCAAGAATCAGCCTTTTTAACAAGGACTCCAAATCTTAGTTTGCTCCTGTTATAACTGGGAACAGTGATAATATGCATGTGCTAGGATAATGGTGAGGAGGAAATGAAATCACACAGCATCGTTTGAGCACATGACAATTACCCAATGAATAGCCAATTGCTGTCCCTCTTCCCTTTGTCACTTTGCTTAGCACATATCCCCAGTCAGAAAGCTAAGTCTGGGTCCTAATCAGGACTGTACCATATGTGTACCAGATGCAAATATTTAAAGAATTGGAAGATTTCTGAATTCTTTCAAAGTGCCAAGAGATCTGGCAACACTGAGCTTGCCACAGTGTTCAGTGGCTGCCCCTGGTTGCTGCTACCCTATTCAAACCAGTCTCCACTCGCTCCACTCCGCATGTTGATTTTTCTTGTTTGTCCCCAGTAGGCATCTGGGCTTGGAGAGTCTTGCTGTAGGATCTAATTCCCCCTCTCTATCCAGAGTTTTAGAAGAACTAAGAGACTCCCCCTTTCACGGTGTTATTCCAGCTATTCTAGATCAATTAACCAGCTGTTCTCGGGCAGAGCCACGCCCCCCTCCCCTCATCACAGCTCCTTCTGAACCTGAAAAATAATGGACAGAGGAGTTTGCCTGTATAACTCGTATGATATAGTGGCATAATTTAGGATGAGTTCCAAGGGGGCAGCATTATGAACGTCTACTGAAATAGTTTGCCAGGGAACCTAACCCAAGCTGAGACGTTGCCTAACAGAATCAAAGCAGGGTTTAAAGTCAGCTGCTGCCTTTATTACACACTCAAAACTTGGCAGAGGAAGTTCTTTGGGTTGGGACCACATGAAAGAAATCCGGGCAAGTGAAGGGTGGTTGAAGAGAACAGATGGACTTGGACATCTTACACCATGGTAGTAATGCTCTGACTTCCAAAGATACCTGCTTGGATGCTCTGAAAGTTATCATCATCTTTGTTTTTTTTTTTTCTTCGCGAGCTACGGGTGTCACACATGAAAAAAAAAATGAGGCAAGAAAGGGCTTTATACAAAGGTATTGAGGCCACATTTGTCAAACCCAGAATCCCACGCAGATTTGGGAACTATGTTTCAAGCTGAGCTCAAAACTTTCAACTCTCAAAAGTGCTACTTACCCCAAGTAAAAGGCAATTTTCCAGCTCAAAGAAAGGCAGTTCTGCAAGGTTCAGGAAAAAAGGTCAGAAGACTCCTTGTACATCAATCAGCTCCTGGAAAACAACATGTCAATGAGTTAAGTGAACACGAATCAGGCACATATGGATTGAATTTCCCTTGAAATACTCCTGGGGTCCAAGTTTAAGGGGTGGAGTGGAGGAGGGGTGAAAAGTCTTAGGAAAATCTAATGTATTCTTCTGCAGACCCCAAACATTTGAAAATGCTTCCAAGATGTTGACTGGCCAGGCCACAAGTCTTGCTGGCTTGAGTCAATGCTGAGGCTAGCTGACCTTTGTTTCTGGAGATGAGAATGTATCTAAGGCCTAAATCATAGCCCAGGACTTCGCTGCCTTGGTTTCAACTTCATTTCATAGCATGGGGATAGGGTGATCTGGTAGAGGGTGGCTTTGAAGTTGCAGGAAAGGAGAATAGATTTATTTCAGAGAAAAAATGAACTGTAAGAAGCATTCGAGTTTGCCGGTCATTACTGCCAGTAGCCTATGTTTCTAAGTAAGTAAATCAACCCTTCTATGCTTTCTTCCTTCCTGGAATCATCAGAAAAGCAAGTGGGAATTAATATAGAGGTGGGGAGAGAAAAGAAAGTGCAGGAGAATTTTCCTAAGACCATTCCACATGGACGTGTGTAGCATAGTGGAAGTACGCTTTATAAATAGAGGTTCTTGTAAAATCTGAAGAAAGAGAACAATGTAGCATTGAAATCTATTCTAGCCCCTAGTGCTAAACAATAAATGTAATGGGTAAATAGCATTTATATTTTGCATCCCACATAGGGTTCATATACATGGAGGCTATTTAAATCTGATTTTATGTGAAATTGTAAGAATTCACTGTTGACAATAAGCTAGTTCTATCACAACCACATGGGACCCAAAATTGATTGGTACCACACCCTTTTCCCCCAGAAAGCTTCCTAGAAAACTTAAACTGGGAATCATACATTTAAAACTCTTCAAAAAGAAACCTGTTGAGAAACAATATGGCTCACTTTTTGTTTTCTAGGGCATTTTGTAGTTGAACGATAATTTCTCTTAAGGAAAAGTACCAAACTAGAAACTTCTTGGGTGGCAGAGGGAACCATTATGGACTTTTCCTCCTTTTCTTCTTCTGTGTGTGTGTGTGTGTGTGTGTGTGTGTGTGTGTGTGTGTGTTTAAGGCAGGAGGTAATCAGAGATAAATGTTAATGGGATTTTTTTTAAACAAATGATGCAATGTCAAGAGAAATTTTTTTCACAATTGTCAGATTGTGCAGACAGTGCTCAAACTGCTCATTCATTATAAGGAGCACCACCAAGTTGAAAACATACTTTTCTAGTCTGCACTTGATTGATGTACATTACTCATATCAGGCTAATGGCACTTTATTTTCCAACAGTAGCAAGTAATGAGTGACCTTGAGTGCATATTGTTTCCCTGCAAGGGTTTGTTGCTCTGCTTCCTTCATAAGCACCCCAAGGAAACAAGGCCCCTGTATTGGTGTTTTGCAGCAAACCTCATTTCTTTCATGGCTTTCTGTAAAAGAATTTGATACAGGGATAGAAGCTAACCTCAGTGAGTAAATGAAATATTGATCCATGCTCCTCTGGCCTTGCCTTCACCTTGTCCCAGGGCGGTGAGTTACTGACTTTTCCGTTTTGGCTGTAATAGGAATTATTACAACAGGCCTGTGCAAGTAATTACTTGGCATGGTAAAAAAGGAGACTCCATCATATATTTCTGTAGAGACATTAGTTTCCATCAGCCCAGCAGTCTGCTTTTTTGGCTCTGTCTTTCCTACTCTTGATTCAATTCTTTTAACCATCATTAATCACACTCCTTGTCAGCAGAAGTTTATCAAAAGTATTAAGTGAGCAAGGTTGCCTGGCCTCCTTAAAAAAAAATCAGCCAACACGGGGCAGTAAATTTCAAAATATGGAAGGTTGGTTCCGTGATATATATGAGTGTCTCTTCAGCTAGAATGAGCCGTTTGTTTTAGTGATAGATATTGTAGTTTGAGCTGTGATAGAATCCTTCTCAAGTTTATGTGTCGTGGGCTATCGTTTATGAGAGACCATGTGTTTCTAAATGGTGAAGGTCATGGCTGATGGCAAAAGTAAAAGCAGTGGTGATTCATTAAAAATAGTTAATAGGGCCTGAGGCTGACAGGGATAAATAGGAACATATGGCTTGCCAACCCACCAGCACCTAAATTGACATTGTGCTTTTTGGTCCCAACTCACTACTTCCAATTGCCAGACAGCTGTGAGCGGACAGACAGTAGGCGAAGCCACCTCTTGTAAATGACAGATGCGGAAAAACTTTTTGGAAACACAACTGCAGATGATCCGTGGAAACTCATTTCCCTTCACTTTGGCATGGCCGATATTTATTTTTAAATGGGTACTGATTTTTTACTGACTGCAAATACATTCATCGTAGGAAATTCGAATACCTTAGAAATGCGTGATGTAGCAAATGAAAACTTCGCTGTTCTATCCGAAATGTTTAATTTCTTTAAAAAAATGATCTGGGACAAAGTAGGGCATAATGCTGGGATCTGATCAAGCTGAGAGATGGTTCCATGAGCGTTCTCATGTTAGTTTGTATTCTATCCCCGTCTGCTTGAAATAGTCACAACTAAATTTTTTTCCATTTCATGACTCAATGAAGCCCCCACCCTGAATCCCACCTTCCAGTGACAATCCGTTTTATCCATCTGTGTATATCCCTCCACATATGTGTTGTGAAGTAAAATGTATATATGCGTATGCATATATATAAAAATAATATTTCGATATCATAATTGAATAGATGTAATATATGTTTAAGTATTAGGTTACGTTACAATACAGGCTCACAACTTGATTCAGCAAAATTCTAATATTTAAATGTGAATCTTTGATTAAACTCATGGACTCATCCATTCATTCGGAAAGTATATCGAACGTTAGCCTAATCACCAAATACGCGCAAAACTTGAAGGAGGCAGAGAGGCTAGAGGTCTACTTGCAGGTGGCATTCAGCATTTGTGTAATAAATGCCTCTGCTCCCGGTCCTAATACAGCATACAATTCTCTTTGCAAAACTTCCTGCCTAATTTGGAGACTCCTAAAAACTAGAAAAACAAAAAGGATTTTGCTGATTAAGATCGATAGGATTTGACGATCCATTTCAGAAGCATAAATCAACAAAAGAACGTGGGGAAGTAGATGCAGCGGCCCTGAGGCATTTTCCAAATGAGCAAGTATGGATTTTCTATACATTACTTCTAATGAAGAAGGTTTTAAGCACAAAACTGGTTGGGGATTTGTTGGGGTTTTGTTATTTGGGTGTTATTTGTTTTTGTTTTTGTTTTTTTTCCCCTCGCTCTGAAAAGCAGGTGAAAAATGGCACAGTGGCTTGGAATAATACGGGGAGATAAACATCTTCACTTTTCACTTTAGCTTGCCTCTTTTCCCTAGAAAAACAAATCATCCAGGAGAGTTAAGAGTGATTGCTGCCTCGGATGGAAAAGGGTAATAACCAAGCGGGGTCGGGGAAACAGTTCCGAATTCGTTAGCAAGTTTCAGAGCACAAAACAAAAAACAAACACAACAAACTCCAAATTTTACGTAAGGAGGTAAAATAGAAGGGGAAAAAATTAGGAAAAAAGAAAAGCCGAAGAAGCAAGCGGTCTTTGACCTCTCCCCCCCGCCACCAGAGCCTTGTCCGCCCCGCCTGCGGAATCCTGGCTGGCGGCTCCAGGCTGCTCCGCCCGCGTTTGCCGTCCAGGGGGCAGTCCTGCCCAGACACACGCGGCTCACAGAGCCAACCACCCCTTTCCATGATGCGAAAAGGTGCAGGTAATCCCACAGCGCAAACAGGTTGGGGTTTTGCAAACCAAGTCCTCAACCTGAGCTTGAGTTTTTTTTATATTTGTTGACAGTTAAGGTGGTGGGGTGCGAGTCATTACAACAAAACTTCGGGGCAACAGCAGGGCATTCGGTTGAGGAACGTTGGGCGAGAGGCTAGAACTGCATCGCGAATGAACATATTTGCGGGGTGGGGGTGGCGGGGAAGCACTTAGCGTCAATTCAGCTAGAGAGGACGGGGAAGTGTGTTGTGCTTTATGCAAGGCCGAACGGCTGTGGGCTCAGAGGAGGGTTTGGATACCCTCATCCTGAAGAAGACGCTCACAGTGGTTACAAATTGACTTTTTATGGAGAAACTAAGACTATTTCTAACCTATTGCACTGATATTATATTTAGTTAATATTTTATGAAAGAAAAGTCCTCCCATTAGAGGTAGCAAATTGCTTTATAATTATAGTACTTCACAGAACAGACTGTCTGCTTCATTTTATGGCAAAAGCACAAAACACAGCCGCCTTTCCCACATAACTTCTTTTCAGAGTCCTTGTGGTAAGTGCCCTCTTGTGCTTTTTTTCTTTCTTTATTTCAAATATTAGTTTAATTCGAACAGAAACTCACATTGCATATTTGGTATGGGTTAATGAAATATTGATGGAGAGATTTCACGGAAGCAGGCAGGAGCACACTGGGGAACAGAGGTGAACAAAGATACTTTCTTCATCTTTCGAACTCTGGTCAGACTTCATGCCACTACGACAGTGACTACAAGCCATTAAACATGATGGCTATTTGAGAATCATGACTGTAATGAATTGGTGGGCAGAACGGCATAAAAATTTCATCAGAGAGCGTAGACTGAATGGGAACGGAGACTGGGCTGGTTTCTGCTCCACCAGCTTCTTTTTCTGCTTCTCTCCACAATCTTCCATGAGAAGCAACAGAGCTAAGTTCCTAGCAGACACGGAACATGTTGTATTTATTTTTGTAGTCCAGGGAACATCACAGGGTTGGCACTAAATAAATGTTGCCATGAAAATGCCTTCCTTTGATTGAAATGTGCTGAGTAGCAGAAGCTGTTAGTGCTGGACGTATCTTGTGGGCGATCCTCAATCCTGGGCACACCAATGGAGTCTGACTGCGGGCGCCTGAAACTGGCTACTAGACTAGAGGCTTTCTCTGGCGGCAGGACCATACCCCACCTTCAGCCCTCTGGGATTGACTTGGGAATTAGTGCCCCAAGAAGCAACTCGTAACCAGTGATGAATGGGAGTTAGTGAACAAATACTCTGGCTCCTCACTCCTCAGGTTGGACGACTCAGAGGTATACTCCACAGACTTCGCCAGTGACCTGAAGAGCAAGTACCCTGAACTCCAAATACCTACACAGCCACCTGCTCAGGGAACATTCCCTGTTGTCACTTCCTTTCTTTCTTGTGTTGCTTCCTTGTGCCCCTACCAGTGCTTCCAGGGACAATCACGAATCAACAAATAGTAGCAGAACGGGGAATGAACCACGAGAGACTATGGACTCTGGGAAACAAACTGAGGGCTTCAGAGGGGAGGGGCGTGGGGGATTGGGAAGGCCGGTGATGGGTAGTAAGGAGGGCACATATTGCATGGTGTACTGGGTGTTATACGCAAACAATGAATCATGCAACACTACATCAAAAACTAAGGATGTACTGTATGGTGACTAACATAACATAATACAAAATTAAAAAAAAAAACAACAAATAGTAGCACTCAAATCCTTACCTCAGGTCATGCTTCTGTGAAACCCAAGTTGAGACATGCTGCTATTCCAAGATATCAGGGTCATTGGTTGATAAGAATTAATGGAGAGTTTTCTGTGTGCCTAACCTTGTGCCAGGTACTAGGAAGATATGATGAAGTCATTGAAGATATTTACTCTTACCCTGCTCAGAAATCCTTTGCAATTAGCTTGAAGATAAGACAGACATGTTTAAACCAATGAGTGGACCAGACAGCATTATACAGAGCTGCAGTAAAGTCCAAAGAGTGTTTCACAGATAACTGGGGACAAGGGCAGTGGAGCAAGCTTCTACCTGTGTAGTGCGGTTGAAAGTCAGAAAAAGGTTGTTGGACTCGGGGGAAGGCAATTTGGAGCTGAGGTTGTGCTGGATTCCGAGGATGCCTCACTTACTGCACAGGAAGGGTACGTCCCCAAGCATCGTGTTCTGCATCCAGTGGGGGCTCGATAAATGCTGTGCGGGTGGAAAAAGGTGCAGGCAAATGGATTAGTCATCAAACTCAGATGAGCTCTGCTATGTATTCTCCCTCCTAAACTTTTCGTTTGTATTATATAAATGCAAAAGTACAATCAGCTCTTACATGCTGGGATTTTATTTTAAGTATTTGCCTTCCCACTTCTCTTCTCTTTCCCCACTCCACCTACATCATCATCTTGTCTCTCTCCCTCAGAAGATCTGCCATTCCATAGCTGGGTGACCATAGGCAAGCTATTGAATCTCTTTAATTTCAGGTTCCTGATCTGTAAAATGTCCAAAGGTTTGAATATGACTCTGATCTATAGTTTATTTGACCAGAAAAAAATAGAATCCCAACCCCTCCCTGTCATCTTGTCCTCAACTCTACCCTATAGACTTTTCTTGCTGAGCTCCAAAAAACATTGGAGTTTGCTGTTGCTGGATTAGATGACATATACAATTCTTTTTAACTCTAACAAAGCGTATTGAAACAAGCAAAAGGTTTGGACCTATGATTGTGTGGCCTTGAACAAGTCACTGAATCTCTCCGAGACTCAATTTCTATTTTCAAAAAATGAGGCTGTTGCTTTTATACTAGAGATAATTATGTAAAGTGCGTGGCTCATGAATGCTCAGAAAATCGTACATTTTTTCATTAACTATATTGAGATAGAATTTACATAAAATAAGAAGCATGCATTTTAAGGACACAGTCTGATGAGTTTTGAAACATGTGTACACCCATGTGACCACTCCTGTCAACATATGGAACATCTTTATCACCTCAGAATGTTCTCTGGTGCCTCTCTGCAGTCAATCCACCCCTTCACCTCTGGCTCCAAGCAAGCACTGATCTGCTTTCTGTCACTATAGATTAGATGTGTCTTTTTCTAGAGTTTTATATAAATAGAATCATAGAGCATGTGCTCTTTTGTGTCTGACTTCTTCTGCTCAGTGTAATGTTTCTGTGATTCATTCACGTTTTTATGTGTATCAGTGATTTGTTTCTTTTTAATAAGTCAAAGATCTTATTTTACTAACCTAGACAAAAATGGTCTTTCTTTCTAGGGGCCTTTGGGCATTATCATATTTTGCAGATATAACTACGAGTGATGGACAAATTATAAATGGATTCAGAAGATACCTAAGAGAATAATATGAAAGTTTTTTCCTAAGGAATTTATCAATAATAATAATAGCTAATATTTATTAAATACTTATTTTGTAACAGGTACAGAACAGAAAATAGGTGATGTATTAGTTATCTTTTGCTGTGAAACAAAGTACCTCAACCTTAGTGGCTTTAAAGAGTAAATATTTAGATCTCAACGTTTCTATGGGTCAAGGGCTCAAAACTTGCTTAGGTTGATGACTCTTGCTCAAAATTTCTTATGAGGTTGTAGTTAAGATATTGGCTAGAGGGGCCACCATCTAAAGGCTTGATCAAGACTGGAGTATCAGCTTCTCAGATGGCTTGCTTACGTGGCTAGCAAATTGCTGTCAGCTATTGGGGGCAATCTCGATTCCTCCCTACGCGAACCTCTCCAGAGGGCTGCTCAAGTGTCTTCTCAACAGGGATCACATTGCCCAGAATGAGTCATCCAAGAGACACCAAGGGATAAGCTGCAATGTCTTTTATGACCTAGCCTCAAAAACCACATACCATATTCCACTGGTTGTACAAATCAATCCTATGTGGTGTGGGAGGGGACAGTTGTGTCCCTCAAAAAGATATGTTGAAGTATTAATCCTGGTACCCATGACTGACCTTATTTGAAAACAGGGTCTTTGTAGATGTAATCAAAGTAAGATTAGTTTGTACTGGATCTGGTGGGCCTTAAACTCAATGACTAGTGTCCTTATAAGAAGAGAGAGATTTGGAGACAGAAAAACACCAGGGAAGAAGACTATGTGAAGACAGAGGCAGAGATTTCTGTGAGGCATCTACAAGCCAAAGAGCACTGAATATTGTTGGCAATCACCTGAAGCTAGAGGAGGCAAGGAAGAATGCTTTGCTAGAGCCTTCAGAGGGAGCATGACCCTGCCAACACCTTGGTTTTGCATTTCTACCTTCCAGAATTGTGAGAGCATATATTTCTAACATTTTAAACCCACCCAGTTTTTGGTAATTAATTATAGCAGCCTTAGGACACTGATGCAGGGACTAAATACTGGCGTGAATACTGGGAGGTAGGGATTACTGGGGGCTATTTGGAGGGTGGAGACCACTGTGACAGAGTGGTCAGGGAATGTGATAAAATTTAGACTGATACCTGGAGAATGAGAAAGTAGGTGAAAAGGAGGAGGAAGAACATTTCAGGCAGAGGAAGCAGAGGAAGCACCTTGTGAAGATCTAAGAAGAAGAGCTTCATGGGTCTGAGGAATGGAGAAGAGATCCATCTTGATTTCTCCCTCTTGGTTAAAGGAGAGAGACACATAAAATAGCCTGAAAAGATGAGCAGAAGCCAGATGACTGTGCTCACAGACCACTGGAGGGAGTTTGGATTTTATATAAAGGGCAATAGGAAGTGACACAATAGACTGAAGAGAGAGAAGAGTGAAGAGAGAAGACCACCTTGGAACTACTGCAGAAATCTAAGCCAAAGTCCAAGAAGTTGGTTGCGGGTGAGAGAATGATGATGAAAGGAAGAGGATAGATCATTAGAGATATGGATTGGTGCTCAAAATATAGGATTTACTCACCAGATGTGGAGGATAGGGAGAAGGAGAAGGAAAAATAATCAAAGATGAAGTCTACTGAATTCAGAATATTCATCCTCATGTAACTGGAAATCCTATTGATTTTAAATATGCGCTTTATCTATTAGGGGATCTTCAAACTTAGAATTCTTTGCCATTCCCTATTGCCTATGGGAAAAAGTTCACACTCTGTAGCATGGTAGAAGACCAATCTCAACCAGTCCTTTGCTTAAATGGCCAGCCTCACCTCTTCATCTACATTCAGTCATTCTGAGCTGTTCATCATTCCAGGAACATGGCAGGCCTACAAACACATTCCACTCCCTCTCCCTGGAACATCCTTCCAGCTCACGTCCATGAAGCTGTCCATATCAACAAGGTGTTTCAACATCCCCCTACTTTGCTCCCATAGCATCGTGCATATCTGTGTCTTTGTTCTTACTCTCCTATATGTTAATTATCCATCCTGCCATAAGTTATATGTCTGTATGTCCCATTAACCAGGGGCCTCCTAAGATCAAAACAACCAATCAAGTTCTAACTTTATATTTGCATTTGCTTTTAACACTAACTCTGGCACATTGTAGAGACTCAATTAATGTTTCTCAAATGAATAACAGAGGTCGGGAAGGATATATGACAGTTATTGGTAGATAGAATTATTTCTGATGAGTATTGGGATACCATGTTTTCTCCCTAAATTAGAATCAAAGAACCCTAAAACCCACCAGAAAAGATAAAAACGTGATTCACACATTTGCTAAATTTTCATTTGACAAATACTTACCGCGTACCAATTATGTGTCTCTCATAGTTTTAAGGGACCGTAGCAGGAAATAGGATCAAAGCGTGCTCAATTCTCATAGATAGTAAATTCTTTCGAGAAGAGATGAACAATAATCAAATATCTAGAGAAGCTGAAGAAGGTGACTTCAGGTGGTAAGAAGGGCTGTGAGGAATAGAACAAGGGTGAGATGGCTGCGACTGTGTGGCAGGCTCTGACAGGTGAGCAGAGGAGTAGAGAAAATTTCTTGAGCCAGCATGTGACAAGCTGGGAGACAAATTTTCCGGTGAGACAGACCTTGACTGCAAAGGCCCAGAATAGGACCAGCCTGGTGCGTTTCAAGAAAAAAAAAAAAAAAAAAAGCCAGTTATATACACCAAGCTCTATTTCCAAATGCCAAGGCAGGTTTTATATTTAGGAAAATCAAAACAAAGAAAATTGTTAATATTCTTTGAAACAAATTTAAATTTTCATTAACATTATGTAACATCTGTATTTATCTATTACCTACTCTATCACCTACTCCCCTTCCTTAACTTGTTATCTTTCATTTCGTTTATTTTGTTTTTTAAAAAAAATTTTAAGGGCTGTGTAGTATACTTGTCTGGATGTGACTATAGTTTAATCAACTCTCCATGATAGACATAGATAAAGTTCTATGGTAACCATCTTTAATTCTAAATATTTTGCACATACATTATCATGGTTATTTTTCTTGTGACAAATGATTCCAAGAGACACTGCCGGTCAGAGTGTAATCCACATGACCAATTTGCCCTTCGGAAAGTTTATAACAGTTTACTGCCCCTCCCAGCTGTGCACAGATGAGTAGACTTCTTTAGTGGCAATAATGGAGGCCGGATGCCTGATTAGAGTTAGCTTGCTTTGTATCACTTGAACAAAAGGAGAATTGTGCAGGTTAGTCCCAAGCAAAGCCACAAATGTGATCGGAACTGCCATCAGGTTGCCTCCCTGGGCAACCTTCCATTAGCAGTTATTTCTACAATCACTGGAGTTGTAGGTGCAGCCCGGAGCCATTTGAAGTGGCTCAAAAGTCTACAAACCATTCTCAGTAGGCAGAATGAGAGGAATCCCATGTAACGGCATGCCCGCGTGGCTGTTTTCTGATTCAATTATCTTTTTTTTTTTTTTTACCCATCTTACCCAGACAAGGTCTAAGAGCTCCTAAGCTTTGCCAAACACTATTGGTGAATAGTGCTAGAAATGGCCAATTTATGCCAAAAACATCATTGAGAGTTCAAAGAAGCAAACATTGCTAAATTTACTAGCTTCTACTCTTTAGTGACAGTCTGCACAAAGCTTTGGGGCACTCACAGTCCTTGTTAAAAACAAAGGGCAGCACGTGAAAACTGTTGGAATTGGAAAAGGGAATCTAAACGCATTGTTCCTGAAAAAATTAACAGTCAAGTCATTTAAATTCTTTCAATCATAGAAATTTACAACTCGGAGAGTTTGGAGATATCATCTTGACTTATGATTTCTTACCTTTGAAGAAGCGAAAGCCCACTTTTAGTAGAAATTATTTTTGGGAATCCTGATTTGATAGTAGCAAGTCTTTTAGTTTGTTGTTTGAGAACATATATCATGACAAAGAGTGTATGAACTCAGAAATAAATTTTAAGTTTATTTAAATATTCAAGAAACAAATCTGCATACCACTAAAACAGAAGCATGTATACAAGCAAAACATACGACTTAACTGGGCCTCCATCGGTGCACGGATCACTTGTACTGAACTACAAGCCCACTTCTTGGCCCTTCTCTACTTGAGGAGTTTGTGAATACAGGTTGGGAATTACTGAGCTTGTAACTTTACCAATGAGGGAACTAACGTGCATGAAAGTCTTGTGAATTATCCAAATCACAGTTAGAAAGGAGCTAGAAGCAGAACCAGAATGCCTGAGTTTTCCTCTAAGGCCTCTCTTGGCCTGAGTTGGAACCACGGCTAAACCATTTATTATCCGTGTGATCTTGGGCGGGTCACTTAACTTCACTAAGTCTATTACCTTCACGAATGAAAGGAATTTCTGTCTTACAATTCATGTGGATGCATCCTCTGAAATCACAATGCCTGAGGCAGAAAACAAGTGCTCTGTGCACAGACCTCGATGATGATGATGGTGATGGTGATGATGATCTGACGTTGATTATTTCCATTTCCACAATATCTCTGCTTCAGGCTTTGTGACAAACAAATTAAAGAGCTCCAAAGCTTCTTTACAATTTCCCTGCCAGGACTCTTTGCTTATCAATTCTTTAATTACCGGATGCAATCCCATGTAATTCAAGGCTGCAGAGATGCCTTTTAATTTGGGGAGAAGGGGGGAAGCAGTTCCTTCTCTGTAACTTACAAACTAACCTTGCCTCCTGGGTATTTACATAAGAACGTGAATTTATTTGTCAAGAAACTATGGGGATAAATTGCCTTTAACCCTTCTACAGTTCTGTCTGTGTATGTCCATCATTTGCACCTACCTCTGCAGAATGATACTCCGTTTGTTTTGAAAAAGTGAAACTTTGTATGTCTTGTCTTGTAGGATCATGAACTCTGCTGGAAAAATTGTTATTATTTCTGCTATGAAAATTGGTCTATTTGCTGGATTTTCATTTAAATACATTGTTAAAGCAAAACAAACAAAACATAAAACAGCAACATCCTGATTTCTCAACACTTCCATTAGAGTATAGAGAAATTCAGAGTTCCTCTTTATCCCCCCCTCCCTTTTTTGCTATGAGGATGGTTAGGACTACAGTACAATGAAAATGTTATTCGAAAACAAATTATAGTACGAGCTAAGAATTTTATTACATTTTACAAAGGACTATCAGAGTTTATTTCAAATTGCTTTTCTATATTCACAAATGACAACACATTTGGCACTTTTCTTTTTGGACCACATGTGTGTATCACAAATTTTCATATCTATCGAGGAGGTGCTTGTTCAAGACAAAAGTAGGCATAAGAAAGAGAAGTTTTCACTATTCCTGTGATGTAAATCTTAAATGAAACCGACACCAGTCACCTTGGCTAAAAGCTTGCTGAATCTGTTGCAATAAAAATTGTTTGCCAACAGAGGACGTGATGAGCTCCACAGCGAGAGGGTCAAAACCTGAATTAACTTAAAACTGGAAAGAGAGGAAAGAGTGTGAGCTAGTGGAGAAAAACGTTCTAGCTGTGCATTCACAAGCAAAGGACTGAGGCTTGACTTGAACACGGATGATTTAATCTTGGACTTATCACTTAACCTCTTGGAACATTTTCCCTTATTTATAAAGTGGGAATAATGATGATCTCAGCCAATTTTGCCTCTCAAGTAAAAGGGTTGGTAAACTATAAATGTTCACAAAATGTGCAAGTAAAGCGAAAACTATTTGAAATCTCTCTTCAGTTGTTATCACGTGCCAAGGAAGAAATTAATAAGACGTAAAAGTAGACTCAACTTTAATTCCTTATTTCCACATGAGGTGAAATATGTATCATCTGAGAGAGAAATAAAACAATGCTTTTATTCTTGCATCAGGAAAACACAAAAATAAGATCTCTCTCTGCACACTGTGATCTAATCATACTTCGCTGTATTTCATTTCCTTTAGAGTGGACATTCTTATCTGACTGTCAAAGGTTAGGGTCACGATGTTGAAACTCTATATTCACTTTTATCTCCCACCTCTCTAACAATCTGCTTGATGCAATCAGCCTCAGGACTGCCTTATCTGCCCTCTAAAATATTTTGCTGTTAATCACCAGATAATTCAATTGAGACAGTAATTGCTTCTTAAAAATAACTGAATGTATACAGTTTCCTTTTTGATGTGTAACTAATGGTAAATTTTATCTGTTTGCATATATCACTCTTTGACCTTTAAGAAATTATCAGCAGCTTTAAAAATGTTACTTTTTACATAAATTTTTAACATAAATGAGCTAAGCCAGTACCAGAATAAAATATGTGTTATTTCTTAATTTTAAACTAATGATCGACATTTGAAAAAAGCCTTTCATAGGTGCGATCAGGCTGGAGATCAGACACGGTAAGAAACGTTCCTTAAATAAGAGTTGCGGTGTTTGAAAAGGGAATATCATTTGTTCTTTTTAAGCAAATCTGAAGGCTTTCATGTTCATCACCGTCATCAGTGATATTTAATTTAACTCTCTGGTTAGTACCTGAGGTCTCTGGTCCCTGCGGTACACGTTGCTTTCTGAACATGATTTTAGAAGATTCTAGTGGCTATGTGCTCACCGTAGAGCAAAAGGGGGGATGGAGAGTAAATCGTACAGATGAGTTCCACAATAAGACACAGGTACGGAGTGTTTTCGTAGCGACGCTTCCACGCACTTAGCTCACAAGGTGACACTCAGCGTGGCTGTCCCGGCCGCCAGTGTGCTTGGGGCAGCACCCGCGTGTTATAACCCAGCACACACAGCCAAAATCATCACCATGTGATTTACCACTGAATCAGTCTGCACTTGCTTCTCCTAAGAAGAATGGTGCCTGTATGTAAAAACCATGAAGCGAGCACTGTTGGGCGCACTTGGTGGCTTATTCATTATTCCGTTCGGTGGACTGGTGAGGTAGAAGAATAAAAAGAGTTATTGTTCACATCTCCGTGTGATTTGACTCAGGCATGTTGAAAGGGTGGCTTTTGTACCAGGGAGATGAAGATTTGATCTTGTGCTGCTCCTAAAATAAATATTTATACTTAATTTGATCTAAATGAACATTGGACTGTACGAATATTTTTTTTTCTCCTGGTATTTTCTCTTCTCATTAAAATCTCTGATGCTGCTTTGTCATAGTTTCCACGCCGACTCAGGGTCTCATGCTCATTATATGCTGGCTCTGAGTTTTGGGACAAAGGTCATTTAAAGAAGAGAAAATCATGTTAAATAAAACTGGGGGAGAAAATTTGAATATGGCAACAACCACAAATCTGTTATAAATATAACGAGTTTTGACTACTTTCTCTCTGGAGAAAAATTCAAGACATCAAAGAACATTCTTTAACTAGAAAACTTTTATTTCATAAAACATCGTCTTTTAACTTCTTACTGATCTGTCTTCTTTTGGAAATGGAAGAGATTGTTTAATGACATACTGACTCTTGCTGAAGCCACAAGCCAATTGCATATCTTTCTAAAATAGATTTACTTCATGGAGGGATGGAGACAGGGATGTGTAGCAGATACAAACAAAATTTAAAATTCACTGGGAAAACAGAATAAAAGCCATTTAAACATGAAGTCGGTTGTAAGTGATGACATGAAAAAAAAGGAGGTGAGCTATATTTTTTATAGAGTCAAATATAAAAATTGGACTGGAATAATGAGAAAGATGTAATGTAAGACTGTGGCAATAAGGCATCACCAATTGCCGTTTCTTTGAACATTTTCTAAGTGTCGGACACACACTAACTACGGTCTTTATCTTATGTATAGGTGCAGCCAGAGGTGAGCTGATTTGGATTATAATAACTCAACTTCTTGAGCCATTTCATTTCACTATAGCCTTTCTCGAGCATGTCAGCTATTTATGTCAGTCTCGTTTGGATTCTGTGTAGCCAGCACAGTGTTGAGGGCTGGGAGAGGAACTATCATGACTTTTTCCTGTTCTGAAGTTTGATCTCAGGATGTTCTCCCCCAGAGCACTGATTTAATGTTTCTGACAGTCTCATCCATTCAGCATTATATGTTTCAACGTTTTCACAATTTTCTTTTGTACTCTTATAGTTTTGCTTATTGTTTTGTTTCTGTGTTAAAAATGAATTACACAAACATTTTTATAAGTGGTTGTGTGAATGTAATCCTGTGGATATGATGCACGAGGGCCATGGAGGAAAAAATGGCCAAATGATAAAATAATTAATGAAGGTGATGCCTTGTTAGCTCGTATAATGATAATCAATATTAACTATTGAAGAAATTATGTATTAATACGGATTTGGTGCTCTTTTGGCATAAATGGTGCCAATGTTAGAGTTCAGAAACACGTAAAACTTAATTTTTTTGAAATTAATAGGGATTCCATTTTTATTTCTGATAATTAACACTTCAGGAGGTAACAGGCACAAATTCTGTATAACAAGTATAATTATTCTCATTTTGCCATATGGGAAACTGAATTGCAAATAACTTTAGTGATATGTCTAAGGTCATACATCTGGGTAAGTAGTAAAGTTGAGGTACAAACTTAGTTCTGTCTGACTTCAAAAATTGATGTTTTCAAATCCTGTTTCCATGAGGACAATGCTTGTCTAACAACTTGCTTGCCAAATGAGAGTTTGTAAACTTCCTCCAATATTTATGCCATGGTTTACAATAATTTTGGAAGTTGTCTTTGAGTCTTACCTTTGGAGACTATTTGTTAAGTTCACAAAATAATGTTTTAGTACTTTATAGTCATCTTTGAACATAACTTGACCATCTATCTGTTGACAAGGATTTTCTCTGACTGAAACTTGCAAAACTCCTAAAAGGACTAAGACTTGGCACCAATGTTATTTTTTTTTTAAGAGAGAGAGAAAGAGCACATGAGCAAGGGAAAGAGTGAGAGGGAGAGGGAGAATCTTAAACAGGCTCCGTGCCTGGACCAGCGCTGGGAGTGATCACAGGGCTAGATCTCACGACCCTGAGATCATTACCCCAGTCAAAATCAAGAGTTGGGTGCTCAACCAACTGAGCCACCCAGGCACCACCACCCAATGCTATTGTTTAAAGAATGAGACGTAGGCCCTAGGTGCTGAAAGAAGAGTCTCTAAAGTGGCTTGAACCATGACAATATTATTGCCTCCCAATTAAAAAGTCATCAGCCAGGGCTTTAAGTTCTGTATATCTGTTAAAAAAATAAACTTGGGAGAAGTGCCTGGATGGATCAGTCAGTTAAATGTTTGACTCTTGATTTCAGCTAAGGTCATGATCTTGGAGTCATGAGATTGAGCCCCACATAGGACTCTGCACTGGGTGTGGAGCCTGCTTGGGATTCTCTCTCTCCCTCTTCCTTTGCCCCTTCCCCCCAACTCCAATCATGCACTCACTCTCTCTTTCTAAATCAAAATCATCATCATCATCATCATCACCATCATTATTTTGTCAATCATAGACTCAAGGAACTTAACATTTAGAGGATTTTAAGAGACCACATGATTCAGAAAAGATAACACAAGGAGGTAAGAAGAATTATAATTTTTCCAGATAATTTTTCTGAAGAGTAAATTCCATAGGAGACAATGGAATAATATATGCAAAGTGCTAGGAAAAAGTAACTATCAACCTACAATTCTATACCCAGTTCAGTTATAATTTAAGTAGGATCTAGAACTTTGCTTTTGGGTGAGACCACGGGGCAGGTCAGGGGACAAAAATTGAGAGCAACAAGATCTTAGTAGGAAATAGCCAGTGATGTGTAGGCCAGATGAAGAAACTATTTCCAAGGGAGATCCTGAGATCCCAGCTGTCACAAATATATCCTGTCATTTGTGATGAGTTCTTGGTCTGAATTATTTGTTTTCTTTTTCTCCACTCTACTCCCCATTCAGGCAGGAAATCACCAACTCTGTTTATTGTTTCGGGAGAGGGATATGGTAAATTGCCTCCCAAATACTTTTCATCCTGGATTTTGTTTCTAGAAGACTAAGATTCTGAGATCAGAAAATATTCACAGGCATAGACCAAACAAACAGACAAAGCAGAAGGATATGAGGGAGAAATTCTCTAAGTCTCAAAAGAGACACCTCACTAGTCTCCCTATCCTGCACTCTTGCCCCTCTGACTTTCCATGCTAGAAGAATAGAAGGTGGGAAAGAGAAAGAGGAAGATTGAAGAAGGTCTAGAAGACTCAAGGGTAGAGTGGAACTCCACTTTACCTCCTGAAAGAGGTAGAGACAGTGCAAGACCTCAGAGAGATTTGTGGAGCTCAATATAGAAATAAATTGTGTCCTTTCTAGCATTTTCACCTAATAGGCAACACATTGCCATAGCGGTGGTGACTGTGGTGGCATAAGTGGAGGGAACCATAGGTAGCCTTCCTGGAGGCTGGAGGAAGAAGCCCAAGCATTTGGGAACTTGAAATATGCACTTAAATAATTCATGAGTTAATTCAGAAGTCACAATGGTATTTATGAAATATGTGGAACTGAATGATGGTGAATCATTGCATATCCAAACTGTCAGCATGCAGCTAGAGAATGACTTCAGGGCAAGACTAGCCATAAACACGTAAGTTTTAAAACAAGAAAGGTTGAAAGTGAGTAAAGCAATTAGCCCAAGAAAGTAGAAGGAAAGAGCAGTGTACCCTGGAATCAAATGGAAGGAAACAGTAAGTGCAGAAAATAGCATAGAAAATGAAAAATAGCACAGAAATCTGAAAGCTGGGTCTTTGTAAAGACACATGAAATACGTACACTGAAAAGATTTGTCGTGGGGAAAAAGAAACAGGATGTAGACAAATAATATTAGGAATGAAAAAAGAAGATAATTTTTGACATATTGAAGTTGGTAAAACCTTAAGAAAATATCATGAGCAAGTCTATTCTAGTGATATTGATATCTTAGAGCAGATAATTTATCAGAAAAAAATGAATAAGCAAAATTAAATCAAGAAGGAACAATTGTTAGAATGTATATACAACCATTGAAGAAACTAAATTAATGAGATTTTATTCACCAAAAAAAGAGGATCAGACCCAGATAGGTGCCTTTAATACTGGCATGTAAGCATCATCTTGGAAGAATTATTCCAAAGATAAGAATGAGAGGGAAAGCTGCCCATCTATTATTATAGGTCTATCAAAACTGAACGCAAGTAGCATTTAATGTAAAAATTATATAGCAAGCTCATCAATGAACACAGATGCAAAAAATAATATATTAGTGGAAAAAGTACAGTATTGTATTGTAAATACGTAATGACCTAGGAGGGTCTATTTTCAGAATTCAAAGATGGTGAGCAGTGAGAATTTGTCAGTTGGAAGCAAGTTCAGGCTCGAGCAGCAAGAAACTTGTGTAGAGTGGCTTGAACAAATGGGCACTTACTTTACTCATCCAATGAGAAATCCGGATGAAGAGAGCTGCTAGTGTTGGCTCTCAACGGCTCATCAATATCAGGACTGATGATCTGTGATTCTTTAGCCATTTTTTTCTCACAGTCTTCTGCCTATTCTAGCACTGGACCTAGGTTCAAGAAAGGGATCTGTCTACCATGTTTTCTCCTTTTATTTTCCCTGGAGTCCTCCTGGCAGACTTGTCCTTACAGGTCATCAGCCGGACTGGCTGGGACACCACGTCCAGCAGAAATGGAGACTAGTGATGAGTGTAACCATAAGTAGCTTCCACCATTCTGCACTGAACAAAACCTGGATTCTGTTCGCAAGAAAACGGGGAGAATGAATATTGCTTCTAGTTATATCTGCCTTAAATATCTAGCAAAGAATTCATTATATTAACAGAGAAGATTAAAGGAGAAGATTCATATGGCCGTCTCATTAGTGCCAAAAAAAAATTTGGTAAAATAATAAAAACTCTTGTTGAACGAGAAACATTAGAAATTTCTTTAACTTGACAAAGAACACATTTCAAAAACCTCCAGCAAACATCATGCTTAATGCTGAAACTTTAGAACTATTCTCTTTAAAGTGAGGAACAAGACAAGGATGCCCATTATCTCTGATATGGCAGGGAATAAATAAATTATAGTCTATTCATCACTTAAAATGAATGCTCTAGATCTTTATCTATCAACATGGATACATTGCAAACATATATAAAAATATCCACTAGCCAAAAGATATACACTGCATGATGCCATTGATGTAAATTTTAAAAACCTAGAAAATATTACTACATGTTTTTATGAACATCTGCATTTGTAGTAAAAGTAGAATCCGCAGCACCACTTCCTCTAGGGAGAGGGGGAAGGGAAAGAGCGATGACAGCTACAAGAAGGCTTTTACTGATTTGAAATATTTTATTTCTTTTTTAAAAAAGAAAAAAGGGGGCGCCTGGGTGGCACAGCGGTTAAGCGTCTGCCTTCGGCTCAGGGCGTGATCCTGGCATTATGGGATCGAGCCCCACATCAGGCTCTTCCACTGGGAGCCTGCTTCTTCCTCTCCCACTCCCCCTGCTTGTGTTCCCTCTCTCACTGGCTGTCTCTCTCTGTCGAATAATTAAACAAAATCTTTAAAAAAAAGAAAAAAGAAAAAAGATCTAAAGCAAACGTCAGAATCTGGTAATTGGGATTATGGGCACATGGTCGTGCCTTTTATATTCTTTTCTGGACATTTCTGAATGTTTCACATATTTTATAGGGATAAAAATCTCACGAATGTCTTCCTTTTGTCCCTGAGGTCCCCAGTCTATGACAAGTCCCAGAACCCCAGGAGTGCTGGGTGGTTTGTTGGATGTCCCATGTGAGACAACCAGCCCTAGAAGCTGCAGGGAATGGTAATGATCTCAACTGCCCTGAGGGTTGGCCCAGACATTTTGACTCTAACCTCACCCAGCTACTTACTGAAGCCCCTGAATTGAGAGCCCACAGTTGGTCCTGATTCTTGCCACTTCTGCAAAGCCTTGTAATAGTTTTCCTAGGTGGGAGAAAGATACTTATCTCCCATTTTCACTCCTCGATGAGCAATTGATACCAAAAATGAATTGCTTTAGGCCTCAAGTCTTATAACTTTGTACTGTGTAACATAGAAATCTACTCTTGCCCCTTCCTGCCAGACTGACACACACCCCTCTTCTCCAAGACTGGATCGCATTTCCTAGGTGGGCCAAGCTGGAGAAGCCTCCTTAGCAATGCGCAGTGCCTTAAATCAGCCAATCCCTCCCACCTGCCAAGACCCCAAGATAAAGACCAAGATAAAGACCCTGTTCTCAATGTGGGCAACTGAGTGCTAGTTCTTCTCAGCTCTTAGGTGCTCTTTGAGGCTGGGGCTCTACCATTTCTGTTGTCACCACCCCTTCAGGGAATAGGAAGGTAGAAGAAACTGGAGACTCTAGTGGAACCATTTGCATTGGACAGGTCTGGCTGCATAATTGTAGGGCTCACTGCAAAATAAAAATGGGAGTTTCTTGTTCACAAACTGAGCATGGGGCCCTTTATGATTGTATAAGTCCAGCAGGAATCTGGACTACTTCCTGTGGCCTGTGGTCAGCACTCACCTCCACAAATCCTGTCCCTCTAGACTACCTGCACCTTCCAGCCTGATACTTGAAAGGATGAAATCTCTCCATCCTCATTCACAAAAGCCACATCACTGGCGGTGGATGATGACCATAGAAATGATCATGATCTTTGTTTCTGTGGCCAATCATGACAGGAAAATAGTCAAAAAATGGTATATTTCTCAAGGTATAGACTAGCTATCATATGCTGAACATTTTACTGTGTATCAGAAACTAAGCTAAGAAGTTTTTATACATTATCTGATTTAATTCTTATAAAGACTTTATATGTTGGTATTATTATTCCCATTTTACAGATGAGGAAACAGATTATCTAGTTAACAAGTTTTTAGCATGGTTCTTTTTTTTTTTTTTTTTGTCTGGAATTTTTTTAAATGTTTTTTTATTATATTATGTTAGTTACCATACAGTACATCCCCGGTTTCCGATGTAAAGTTCGATGATTCATTAGTAGCGTATAACACCCAGTGCACCATGCAATACATGCCCTCCTTACTACCCATCACCAGTCTGTCCCATTCCCCCACCCCCTCCCCTCTGAAGCCCTCAGTTTGTTTCTCAGAGTCCATAGTCTCTCATGCTTCATTCCCCTTCTGATTACCCCCCTTTCTTTATCCCTTTCTTCCCCTACCAATCTTCCTAGTTCTTATGTTCCACAGATGAGAGAAATCATATGATAATTGTCTTTCTCTGCTTGACTTATTTCACTTAGCATTATCTCCTCCAGTGCCGTCCACGTTGTAGCAAATGTTGAGAACTCGTTCTTTCTGATAGCGGAGTAATATTCCATTGTATATATGGACCACAACTTCTTAATCCAGTCATCTGTTCAAGGGCATCTCGGTTCCTTCCACGATTTAGCTATTGTGGACAATGCTGCTATGAACATTGGGGTGCATGTGGCCCTTCTCTTCACTACGTCTGTATCTTTGGGGTAAATACCCAGTAGTGCAATGGCTGGGTCATAGGGTAGCTCAATTTTTAACTTTTTAAGGGACCTCCACACTGTTTTCTAGAGGGGTTGTACCAACTTGCATTCCCACCAACAATGTAGGAGGGATCCCCTTTCTCCACATCCTCTCCAGCAATTGTTGTTTCTTGCCTTGTTAATTTTTGCCATTCTAACTGGCATAGGTGGTATCTTAGTGTAGTTTTGATTTGAATTTTCCTGATGGCTAATGATTTTGAACATTTTTTCATGTGTCTGTTAGCGATTTGTATGTCATCATTGGAAAAGTGTCTGTTCATATCTTCTGCCCATTTTATGATTTGTTTATTTGTTTCTCATGTATTGAGTTTGAGAAGTTCTTTATAGATCTTGGATACCAGGCTTTTATCTGTAGCATCATTTGCAAATATATTCTCCCATTCCGTGGGCTGCCTCTTAGTTTTTCTGACTGTTTCCTTGGCTGTGCAGAAACTTTTAATCTTGATGAAGTCCCATAAATTCATTTTATCTTTTGTTTCTCTTGCCTTTGGGGATGTGTCATGAAAAAGGTTGCTTTGGCCGATGTCGTAGAGGTTGCTGCCTATGTTCTCCTCTAGAATTTTGATGGATTCCTGTCTCACATCGAGGTCTTTCATCCATTTGGAGTTTATTTTTGTGTATGGTGTGAGAGAGTGGTCAAGTTTCATTCTTTTGCATGTAGCTGTCCAATTTTCCCAGCACCATTTATTGAAGAGACTGTCTTTTTCCCACCGGATGTTTTTTCCTGCCTTATCAACTATTAGTTGCCCAAAGAGCTGAGGGTCCATTTCTGGGTTCTCTATTCTGTTCCATTGGTCTATGCGTCTGTTTTTGTGCCAGTACCATGCTGTCTTTGTGATCACAGCTTTGTAGTACAGCTCGAAATCCGGCATTGTGATGCCCCCAGCTTTGTTTTTCCTTTTCAACAGTTCCTTGGAGATTCGGGGCCTTTTCTGTTTCCATACAAATTTAAGGACTATTTGTTCCAGTTCTTTGAAAAATGTCCTCGGTATTTTGATCGGGATAGCATTGAAAGTGTAGATTGCTCTGGGTAGCATGGACATTTTAACTATGTTAATTCTTCCAATCCATGAGCATGGAATATCTTTCCATCTTTTTATGTCTTCCTCAATGTCTTTCAAGAGTGATTTTAAGTTTCTAGAATATAGGTCCTTTACGTCTCTGGTTAAGTTAATTCCAAGGTAACGTATGGTTTTTGGTGCTATTGTAAATGGGATGGATTCCCTAATTTCTCTTTCTTCGGTCTCGTTATTCGTGTATAGAAATGCAACTGATTTCTGAGCATTGATTTTGTATCCCGCCACGTTACTGAATTGCTCTATAACTTCTAATAGTTTGGGAGTGGCTTCTTTTGGGTTTTCCATATAGAGTATCATGTCATCTGCAAAGAGAGACATTTTGACTTCTTCTTTGCCAATTTGAATACCTTTGATCCCTTTTTGTCGTCTGATTGCTGTTGCAAGGACTTCTAGTACTATGTTGAATAATAGTGGCGAGAGTGGGCATCCTTGTCGAGTTCCTGATCTTAAGGGAAAGGCTTCCAGCTTTTCCCCATTGAGAATAATATTTGCTGTAGGCTTTTCATAGATGGCTTTTATGAGATTGAGAAATGTACCTTCTATTCCTACACTCTGAAGGGTTTTAATCAGGAAAGGATGCTGTATTTTGTCAAATGCTTTTTCGGCATCGATTGAGAGGATCATATGGTTCCTGAGTCTTTTCTTGTTGATATGATGTATCACGCTGATTGATTTGCGAATATTGAACCACGCTTGCATCCCAGGTATGAATCCCACTTGATCGTGATGGATAATCCTTTTAATGTACTGTTGGATTCTATTAGCAAGTATCTTGTTGAGGATTTTGGCGTCCATATTCATTAGGGAAATCGGTCTGTAATTCTCCTTGTCTTTTCTTGTTGATATGATGTTTCACGCTGATAGATTTGTGAATGTTGAACCACCCTTGCATCCCAGGGATGAATCCCACTTGGTCATGATGGATAATCCTTTTAATATACTGTTGGATTCTATTAACCAGGATCTTGTTGAGGATTTTGGCATCCATGTTCATTTGGGAAATCGGTCTGTAATTCTCCTTTATGATGGGATCTTTGCCTGGTTTGGGGATCAAGGTAATATTGGCCTCATAGAATGAGTTTGGTAGCTTTCCTTCTGTTTCTATTTTTTGAAATAGCTTTAGGAGAATAGGTATTATTTCTTCTTTGAATGTTTGGTAGAATTCCCCAGGAAAACCGTCCGGGCCTGGAGTTTTGTTTTTTGGAAGGTTGTTTATCACTGACTCAATCTCTTCATAATTAATTGGCCTGTTTAAGGAATCAATTTCTTCCGGTTTCAATCTTGGTAGTTTATAGGTTTCCAGGAAGGATTCCATCTCTTCCAGATTGCTTAGTTTATTGGCATATAGCTGTTGATAAAAATTTCTAATAATCCTTCCAATTTCAATGGTGTTCGTTGTGACCTCTCCTTTTTCATTCATAATTTTAATAATCTGGGTCCTTTCTCTTTTCTTTTGGATAAGTCTTGCCAGTGGTCTGTCAATTTTATTAATTCTCTCAAAGAACCAGCTTCTAGTCCTGTTGATCTGCTCTACTGTACTTCTGGTTTCTGCTTGATTGATTTCAGCTCTAATTTTGGTCAACTGCTTCCTCGTGCGTGGATTAGGCCTGTCCCTCTGTTGCTGTTCCAGCTTCTTGAGGTGAGAATATAAAAACTGCATTTTAGATTTTTCTATTCTTTTGAGTGAGGCTTGGATGGCTATGTATTTCCCCCTTAGGACTGCCTTTGCAGTATCCCATAGGTTTTGGACTGTTGTATTTTCATTCTCATTGGTCTCCATAAATTGTTTAATTTGATTTTTGATTTCCTGGTTTATCGAGTCATTCCTGAGCAGGATGGTTCTTAGTCTCCAAGTGTTTGAGTTTCTTCCAAATTTTTCCTTGTGGTTGAGTTCCAATTTCAGAGCGTTGTGGTCTGAGAATATGCAGGGGATAATTTCAATCTTTTGGTATCGGTTGAGACCTGTTTTGTGTCCCAGAACATGGTCTATTCTTGAGAATGTTCCATGGGCATTAGAATAGAATGAGTATTCTTTGGTTCTGGGGTGTAGTGTTCTATATATATCTATGAGGTCCAACTCGTCGAGTATGGCATTCAAAGCCTTTGATTCTTTGCTTAGTTTTTGCCAGGGTGTTCTGTCTATTTCTGATAGTGGAGTGTTGAGGTCCCCTACTATTAATGTATTTTTATTTATATGTCTCTTTATTCTGGATAAGAGTTGGCTTGTGTATCTTGCTGCTCCCCTGTTGGGGGCATATATATTTATAATTGTCATATCCACTTGTTGAATACTTCCCTTAAGAATAATATAGTGCCCTTCTGCATCTCTAACTATAGTCTGTAGTTTAAAATCCAATTTATCTGATATGAGAATTGCTACCCCAGCTTTCTTTTGAGGTCCATTTGCGTGAAAGATGGTACTCCATCCCCTTACTCTCAGTCTGAATGCATCTTTGGGTTCGAAATGAGTCTCTTGTAGACAGCAAATGGATGGGTCATTTCTTTTTATCCAATCTGCAACCCTGTGGCGTTTTATGGGATGGTTCAAACCATTTACATTAAGACTGATTACTGAGAGATATGATTTTAATGTTGCCATGTTGCCAGTAAAGTCTTTTTTTGTATTGGCTGTGACTTTCTGTTCTGTATCACTCTTGGGGCCTTTTTAGTTTTATAGAACCCCCCGTAATATCTCCTGTAGGGCTGGTTTCGTAGTTACAAAATTGGTTAGTGACTGGCGATTCTGAAATGTCTTTATTTCTCCATCAATTCTGAATGACAGCCTTGCTGGATAAAGGATCCTTGGCTGCATGTTTTTCTCTGAAAGAGCTTTAAATATGCTCCCCCAACCCTTTCTCTCATTCCAGGTCTGTGTAGACAGGTCTGACGTAATTCTGATGCTTTTGCCTTGGTACGTGAGAAATTTCTTTGCCCTAGCCGCTTTCAATACTGTATCCTTGGATCTAATATTTGCGAATTGCACTATGACGTGATGTGGCGTAGGTTTGTCGTGGTTGAGCTTGGGAGGGGTCCTCTCTGCCTCTTGGACACGAATGTTTGTTTCCCTTGCTAGATTAGGGAAGTTTTCAGCTACAATTTGTTCAAATATCTCTTCTAGACCTCTGTTTTTCTCCACCCCCTCGGGATGCCGATGATTCTGACATTGGAACGTTTCATTGAGTCAGTAATCTCCCGTAACCTACATTCATGAGCGTGGATTTTTTTAAGACCATCTTCTATTTTCATTTTTTCCTCTGTTAACCCATCCTCCAATTCACTAACCCGTTCCTCTGCTTCTGCGACCCTGGCCGTCAGAGCCTCTAGTTTTGCCTGCATTTGGCTCATAGAATTTTTAATTTCTGTCAGATTCGCTCTCATTTCTGCCCTTAGAGATTCTATATTCTCATTAACATTTTTGTTAATACTTTTTTCAAGTCTACACATCATCTTGACCATTGTTGCTCTGAATTCCATTTCTGATAATTTGGTTATATCCATATCCATTAGTTCTGTGGCAGAGGCCACAGACTCATTGTCTTTTCTCTGCTGGGGGGGGGATTTCTCCTTCTCGTCATTTTGATGAGGAGAGGGTGCGGGGTTGTCCAGAACCCAAATTATTGTCTGGGACCCAGGCCGTGCGCCTTGTTTTATAGGAATCTTAGGGATGTGGGCTTCTTGATTTTTCAGCCTGCCTTCTGGCGGAGGGGCCTGCCACGCCGATACTCAGGCAACCCTGTTTGGGTAGAGTCTCCGTGTCCCCTGCAGGGGGGGATGGGGATGGGCACACTGTGAGCTGGTATTTCCAGGCTTTTGTTCTCTGGCGGCTTTCCCTGGCTGTTTGCTATGCCTCTTCTGAGAGTCAGAGCAGCAATGGCCGAATCTCAGCCTCTGTCTCAGAACAGAGGGATTGAGGACCGTTCTCCACTGATGTTTTGGCCACTTTAACTCTGTTACTGTTGGTGCTGCTCCACCCTGCAGCATCCCGGGATGTGCGCCCCACATCCTGCGTCCCAGCCCTCACTTCCAGGGCCGGCGCATCCTTTGTGTTTCTAACACCACCAGCCACCAGCCGCCCCCAAGCACTCCCGGAGCTCCCGTTCTCAGTCTGGTTCCAGTGAGCACACCGGAGCTCCGTTTCAGTCTGGTGGTGTGCGTTCCCCGGCTCACGTTCTCAGTCTGCTGTCTCGTGGGTGCCGTCCGTCCACGAGTCTGCCCACTCCCCGGTGCAGGTGGCTACCACATCCCGGTGCCCGAGCACTGCAGCTCCCTCCCCCTTCTGTTTATCTTCCGATATCTGTGCGCGGTTTCACAGCTCCCCGCTTCGTACCTCAATACTCAGCGCTGGAGATGTTCATTTGTAGAGATCCAGATATATCTTCCTGTGTCTCAGGCTGATTCCATGGATGTTCAGGCTGGTCTGGTACCTATCCAACTCGACTCAGGGGACCAGCTGAAAAAGGGGTCCCCTACTCCTCTGCCATCTTAACTCCCCTTTTAATATGGTTCTGTTTTATCTGAATTCTTATTTTCTCATTCCCTTTTTTAAATAAGAAAATAATCCAAATGGGTCATTGATTCAGAATATGGTAACTCACTGTAGACAATATTGATTAAAGTCGCACTGTTCAGAGGACTAGATACAATGAAAAGATCCATAAGAACTAAACACGTCAAGAAGTTAGTAAGTCACTTGAGGATATGGCACTTCTAAGTACAGATGTCAGCAGACAATATGGCGGCCATGGGGCTTGCTGCAGAGGTTCTGCCCACTTCTGGCACATGATAGGACTGCGCTGTCTCAACTACTTATGGCCACACAACTTACTTTTCCCAGTGGGATGTTAATCCAATGAATTCACTTGAGGGAAGAAGCTTTAAGAATCTATAGCTCTGTTACACTATCTTTCCTTCTGCCATGGAGATCAAGAGTGGTCCAGATTGTGACTGCTCTGCCATCCCAGACCTCAAAGTTATAATAACAACAACGCAACAAGGTAGAGTGAAGTCCCCACATGACCTGTGGTAGATGTAAAGCATAATCATTTGCTGTTTAAAGACAGAGGATTTAGGGATTGTTTTTTTACCAGAGCTTAACTTAGTTCATCCTGATTCATACAAAAGGGAATGAATGCTGGGGGGCAGCAGTCCTTTTTTGTCACTTACTGCAATAGAAAAGGAACTAGTTGCAGATAGCCAGACTAGAAACACCAAAACATTTCTGCAACACTGTCCGTATTTGACTTATTTTTCAATAGACAACCTAAATCTGATAATAGTAGAATAATATGCAATGCTTATTTTATGTCACTGTTCAAAATGCTTTATAAATATTAACTTGTTTAGTCCTCACAGCAACCCTGAAAAGTGGTATTTTTAACTTCATTTTACTGAAGGGGAAACTAAGCACAGAGAAGTTAAATACCTTGCTCAAGGTGACATTGCTAATAAATGAACTGGGATTTGAACCCCAGGGGCCTAATTTCAGAATGCATACTTTTGACTACAAAGTTCTTCTTCCTCTTTGTAATTCAAAGTTTAAAATAATTCGAGGAGGACAGAATCTGCTTCAGAGTTGTAGAGTTGTTGTATTTCCTACCTCGTTATCATAGAAGTTGTTCCTCTCACCCCCTTGCTTTCAGCAATAGTATTCTGATTCCTTTGGGTAGTTCTCTCTCCTCTACTTCCAGCCAGCGTGGCTTGGATGGTGTTGACACCAGTTCTGCTCTAAAAATACATCTGGATTGCCTTAAACCAGTCATCCTATCTCTTCCCTTGGATCAGCTGGGGATTAGAGGCAGTGTGAGGAGAAGTTGGCTGGTTTCTGGGGAGTTTTGGGGGAAAGAAAGATTTCATTCTCTACCACTGTCATTAGCAGAGTATGGATGTGAAGCTTGGCTCTCCACCGTCTTAAAGCTCAGAGGGGCAGGATTGAAATTCACAAAGCCTGAAATGGAACCAATCCACAGGAAGCAAAGCCAATGAGCTGGATGCTTCTGTCATTGCTTGGGCCCTGAATCAAGCCACACCTGAAGGCAACTGTACCTGTGGGCCTTTAGTTCCATGAGCTAATTAAGTCCTCTTTTCACTTATGTCCATTTTGACTTGGTTTTTCTGTCACTTGCGGTAAAAGAGAAAAATCTTAACTCACACAAGGGTAAATACAATGAACAACAAAAGCAGCAATAAAATACACTATATTTTTAAGAGGTACGACCTATTCATTTCTACTCAAGGGGCAGTGGTCAATCTGAATTATTTAAATTGCTTAATTCATCATTATTTTTTTCAAGATTTTATTATTTATTTGTTTTTAGAGAGAGAGAGAGAGAGCGAGAAAGAAAGTGTGCAGGGAGAAGTGGGAGGTGGATAGAGGGACGAGCAGACTCCGTGCTGTGCATGGAGCCCCATGCAGGGCTTGATCCCGTGACCCCGAAATAAGGACATGAGTGGAAACCAAGAGTCAGACGCTCAACTGACTGCACCACCCAAGCACCCCAAATTCATCATTATTAAACAGCAACAACAATAACAAAACAGCACCTCTATTTCATTAACTTAGGTGATATCTCTAACAATGTATTTAATGGTGAAGAGAGGCACCTTGTGGATATTGTGTCTATTTTTTCCTTAATAAAATGACTAAGAATCACCCATAACTGGCACCTTCAGTCATTTAATAAGGGGGCCTTGCTCAATGTTGTTTGAAGAAGTTGTTATATTTACTTTTTAGGATGGCTAAAATGCATTCTATTCTATCATCGGGCCTCCCTTTCAAAAAGTAATTCTGGGGAGTCTTTCATGCAGCCATTATATTTATTATTTGTTGGTTGAATGACCTGAGGCCCTTATGAATTTTATGAAGCTTTTAAATAATATTTTATTTTATCTACCACAACCGCATTTATGTACTTTTGGATATTAGTCTGTTTATATGTATAGGTTTCACTATACAGTCATGGCAACACTTACCTGAGCTAACTCTGAGCTACTCCCTCCCTGGCTGATGCTGAAGCCCCATCTCTTTCCAAGCTCTCCAGTTGTTGCAGTTGCTGAACTGGTGTGATCTACAACAGGGATCAGCAACTTTTCCTGTAAATATGTTAGCCTTCATGAGTCCCAGCATCTTTGTCAGATCTGCTGTGCTGTAGCATGAAAACAATCACAGGCAATAGACAAACGAATGAGCCTGGATTTATTCCAATAAAAGTGTGTTTACAAAAACAAGTGGCTGGCCAGGTTTGGATCATAAGCCATGGTTTTTCCACCCCTCGTCTGAAGCAATGACATTTTTAGGTGTTCCGCAGGCATCTCAAGCCTGTGAGATGTTTGTTCCCTAGGTTTGAGTGTTTTTAAGTAGTCAGATCATTTGATTTGGTTTAAAAAAAAAAAAAGCAAATATTTTGAATCTTATGTACTATTTCTTTCAGGAATCATCGACTATAATTACAAATCACTGTCAAATAAAGAGAGTATGAAAATGACAACTTAGTGAGTACCAGTCTGTGCCAAGCACTGTGCTTCTTATACGACATCCTTCAGTTCTCACTATAACACTGGGAAAGATAGATGTTTAGACACAGACGAGCCTAGTGGGAAAGATGTGAGACAATGTAATGGAAAGAACGTGAGTTTCGGACACATAGACTTGATTTCAAGCCCTGGCTTCACCCTGATATTCCATGTGACCTTGGCCAGATTTTATACCTCTCTTAATGTTAGTTTCCTCATTTATAACTGAAAAATATAAAATTACCTTATAAAATTATAATGTAATTATAACTGATAATACCGCCTACACTTTAGAGGTACTATGAGGGTTTATTGAAGTGGGCAAATGAGCATGTAGCCCAGAACATGGTAAGCACTCCTTGTACTCGAGCCATTCCATGCCTTATACCTCATGAGGAAGTGACTTGCTGAAGGTCACCCCGGGGTAGGGGGTGGAACTAGGATTTTCACTCCAGCCTGGCTGACTTCAAAGCTTGTCAACTTTCCCCTGCCTTGCACTGACTGACCCCCACCTACAAATCTGAAGTGGTGTCCCATACATGCGCGGGGACTGCTCAATCTATTAAGATATGAAATTTCCAAAGCCAGTCACTCTAGGTGAACGCCCTGTGTTGGGCCGTGGGAGCTGGGTGCATGTTTCTAGCAGTAAACATGACAGATCCAGCACATCTCACGGCTGAAGCTGCCATGCAATGCTTGATTTGTCTTTCTTCCTCATGCAGACACTATGGGAAACACTCTTGACTTCCTAAGTCTAGTTCAGATGCTCTTGCTGCCAAATTCCAGAACAGCCATAAAATGTAAGCTGCGCTCTGAGCCTCTCAGGAATCTCTCCGTTACCTCAGAGGATTTGGCCACAGGCGGGACACCAGGGTGGAAATGGGCCCAATTTCTCAACCACCGGATAAGATAAGATCAACAGCTCTACACTGTGGCTCATGACACGTCTTTAGTTATGGCAAGGACATTCTCAAACAAGACGAATTTAATTACTGAATTTCAGAGTTAGACATGAGTGACGATCTGGAGCCACACCGTCGGTTTGCAAATGTGAAAACCGGAGCCTGGGTCAGTTAAATAAGCCCCAGCAGCACACACACACCCAGCCCTTCTCAAGCCAGGCTCAGCCCTCTTTTTCCCCCACACTGCATGCAATTTGAGGGGAGAACATTGTCTGAATTAAGGTTGCCAGATCTAGCAAATAGATTTATTTCAGGTAAATAAAGACTTCTTTTCGTATCACTCTATCCCATGCAATATGTCAGACAATGTCTGGAACCTACAGTTACACTAAATAATTATTCCTTATCTGAAATTCACATTTAATGGGCACTCTGTATTTTATCTGGCAAACCTAGCTTAAATCAAATAAACAACCTTCTGAAAAACATTTGAAAGCATTAGAAATCTGGCTTAAGTGGCAAAGAATTGAGTGGACAGGAAGAACTCAAAACCTCATAAATTGAAGTTGGAAGCAATCAATGGCTAGAAAAGAAGTGACACAAAGCTTAAGAAGAACAAGGAAGGAAGAAAGGAAAGAAAAGAAGGAAGGAAAGAGAAGGCAGAACGGATGGAAGGCAGAAAGAAAAGACCGTCTGGAGTGTGGAGGGTTCTCCTTTAGCTGGGTAAGCTATACGGTTACCTTCTTTTTTCAACTAAAAGAGCATTATATTTAAGTTTTAAATTTTTAATCAAAGCCATACATGTAGATGACTTAACACTCAGAGTACCAAAGAGCTTATAAATAAAAGCTCTAGTCCTTGTTCCTGTCTCTCGATTTACTGCTTTGAGAAACCATTTTTAAACTGGCTATCTGTTTCTGAGGAGACCAACTGTCCTTGTTTGCCCAGAACTGAAGGGTTTCACAGAGTGGGTGCTTCTGATGCTAAAACAAGGACCGTCCTGAACAAACTGGGATCATTCATTGGTCACCCTATTTCTTAGAGTTATTTTCATCTCTCTAAATAAGAACCCCTATTTTTGCTTAATTTTTCAATTTCAAACATTATCCGTTGATTTCTTCCATTAAAAGGTGAGTATTCATTTTGCTTATTTTCTAATGGCTGGTGAAACACCTTTTCCACACAGCTCAAGTTCACCAATTGGGCTTCGGAGAGAACCTTTAGAGAGAATGTGTTTTCTCTACCCAGAGAAAACAAGAATCACGTTATGAGAGTGTCAAGGTGCCATTTTATTTTCCCACTGAAATAGTTTGCCCCACCTAGGAATCCTTTTAAATATTCTTAACTTTAATTGCCTTTTTCCCTCCACAAAGAAGTCAATTTAAATTAAGCAGAATCCATCACTGTGATAATTTTTTAATGAGTAAAGATAATGTACTGTACAGAAATTGAAATGAGGTGTTCCCAGGATCATTTACAAAGTCTCGAAAAGTCCTCCTAAGAGTCAGCTGAAATTAATGAACCTCAGAGTCTCACGACCATCAATACCTTATAACTGAGGACTGGGTTCAATGAAAAAAAACCTCACAATAATAATAGTTACACTTTCCAATTTGAACATTTATCTCCTTTCATCCCGAGATCCTGAGGAATTTTATAAACATTAATTAAGCCTCACCGGTGTGATTTATTAGATTAATTCACTGATAGCCATCAAGAACTCTAAATGTGCACAGTACTGTTTAATAGAGCTGGATTGGAAAGAGGAATAAATTAGCATGCTAGGCAGACGGCCACCCTGGGCTACAGCCCCCAGGATTTAGGGGAAGTCAGAAGAGGAGATGTGCTCCTTAGTTCAAACTTCTTAAATTAACTCTGATCTCAAAATAGAGTGACCATAGTTCGATGCTTCCTAATCTCTATTGAAATATTCTCCCTCCACCGCTTATCTGTGCCCCTCTTTACTGCTTTGTCCTCGTTATGTCATCGGGTGTCAAAGACAGGCATGGCGAAATGAGTGACCTTCGGAACAACCAAAGAAGTTGCTATGTGCCTTGCGGAAATCTAAATATATTTTTGGTGAAGCTTTGGGGGCGGGGAGAGGAGGTAGTCATGTACAGATTCAAAAACTAAGGTTTATACTATAGGTCAGTCAAGCCCTTCTTAGAGTTGAGGGTAGGGTAGGGAGAAGAGAGTCACAATACTTTTGATGCCATTCTGTAAGCAATATGTTGCCTTGATAAACTTTTTTGTGCTCAGAAGGCAAATGCTGTCAAATTAAAAATAAATTCTCAATGATAATTTGCAATAATAGATTGAGTTTATGGAGGTAAAAAGGGAATTTCTTTTATCCGCCCTGTGACCTGAGGGTTAGCTTAGCATGAATAATACAAGAACAATAAGCTGAGGGACATTTTATTGTCTTATTTTAGCAAACCCTGAATCGAGAGGGGTCAAATGTGATGAAATTGGGGAACTGAAAAGACAACTCCCCGTAAAATCCAGGATTCTCAAATAGAATTGGAATTCTAGACTCAAGCCTTTGTCCTCCTAGATCAGCAAATTTAATCTCCTCATTCAATAGGTGACAAATTTGAGTCCTGGAGAACTAAAGTGACTTGAATAAGAAAGTTAATTAGTGGCAGATTCAGAACGGGAGCCAATGCCTGTCTCTGTCCTGATTCCTGTACCTCTGTTATAAAACCACATGGACGTTTGGGCTGTGTTCTAAATATCGCATCGTGTGAAAGCATTTTCTGGTGAGAGAGATGAGAAGTCATGTTTGCTTATCTGACAAATGTGAAACAGTAGACACAATTAGTGGAGCATTCCTGGGAGGATGACAATGGTTTTTTAAAATGGCCTATTGACTCAGTCAATTAAGCGTCTCACTTAGTTTTGGCTTAGGTCATGATCTCCTGGGCTGTGGGATAGAGCCCTGTGTCAGGCTCTGTGCTGGATGTGGAGTCTGCTTGGGATTCTCCCTCTCTCCTTCGCCCTCTGCCCTCCCCTTCTGTAAAAAAAATAAATAAATCTTTAAAATGGCCTATTAAATGTGCTAAGCAATGGAAGAAGGCAGCCAAACATCATGGATAATCCAGAAGGAGAATAATTCACCTTTGGGTAACAGAATTTATTGTAATCTACTATTTAGCAAAGGTTCAACATGAGATATCAGTTCCCACGTATTCAGCCATCAAAAATGCCTCCAAAGGTAGTCAAGTGGGGAAAAAAGGGTAACAGATAGTTTGTATATTTAATAAAACACCAGTACGATTTTGGGAGGAAGATAAAAATAGTGAAGGCTCATGAATATTAGTGTCTTTGGAACTGAAAAACCATAAACAGAAATTCCATCTACACTATCCCCTCCCCTGCAACAGATAATTGTCTATTGATCAAACTCAGCAGGCATAGGAAGGACTTTCATTGTCACACAGGCTGGATCATTGGAATGTTCTTTAGTACGGTGATCCAATACGATCACTGACATTGTATAATTCTTGTTCCATAGGCCAGCCCTACGAGTATTTAAGATCTATTATCTCCCAGGGTGTGCTGAGTTTTCTCTGTTGGTTTCCCCTTCTCCTACACTGTTCAAGATCTGGTGGCTGCCTCTTAAGCCCTGTTATGGGTCCTGGGAAGCTGAACCCTACAGAGTGCAATGCAAGGCCCTCTTACCAGTTGATTCCCATTTGGGTTACATCAACGGGAAAGACCCAGAACAAGTTGGAGGTCAGAAGAAAAAAGAGGCTAGTGATTTCTTTCCTGATCTAGGTTTATGCTTGTGGGGATGTCCTTCTGCGATTACAGTTCCTATGCAACAGCCCCTCCTCCATGAATCCCTTAACTCTGCCCACACCTTCATAAGCAGCCACTTTGTTAAAGCCCTTGAACCATCCGAGCTGGATTCCATTTCCTGTTAGGATTTTTGTTGAGACCTAGGTTAAAGACACAGCATCTGTTTCTCAGACTTCTCCTCAATATGCTTTCCCGACATTCTCATTATTTCGGTTGCTTTTATCTCAACACAGTCCGGTTGGTCCAGTCCTTCTGAAGAGCTTAACCCGTAGCGGGCCAGACGGACCAGATTGGATCTATTAGTGCATCCTTTAACCTCCCTGGTTAATGATGCATTTGCTCTGTTAATTCATGCTGCATTTTTGTGGGGTTTATTTTGTCTGTTGGTTGTTCGGGCAGCTCTGCTGCATTGGTGCCTCACCTAAAGCTTTCATTCAATTGAAGTCCTAGATTCCACCTCCCGCCCCGAGAAAATGTGATTTTCTCTTAAGTCAGGTCCCTTTTGTAAATTTTGCTCCTTGTCTGGAGACGGAATTATTTAACAGACCCGGCCGGCCCTGGTATTAACATGCTGGTTCCAAATAAAGACGGAACACAGGGCACAATATTTTAAAAACATTTTTAGAAAAGAGCGTCTTAGATTATCTTGTCCAAAACTTTATTTGCTCTCAAAGACTATGTCATAAAACTTTCATGAATGTTAACTTCCTTTGGCTTCCATGGTTTTGTCTGTTCTGGACACTAACTGCCCTTTCCTGATTGTCTTGCTTTCTGCTGACTACTTTTCGTTTTTCTCCTCCTTTAGTTTAAGTCTTTGCCAAGGTTCTCTCTCAGGCTTTTGTCACTTCTTTTTCTCCAAAACAAAGAATACACTTTGAATGGGAGGCCTACCCTGTGCTAGGCCCTGTGTAAATCACTCTGCAATCAATCTTCGTAGAAACCTTTGGAGATATTTGTGTCCTTATTTGATTGATGAAGAACTTGACATACATACAGAGCTAAGCAAGGAAAAGTTCCACCTTATAGAGATGGGCCAGACCATGTAAGAGGTCATCCCTGAGGGCAGATTGCCCTGGATGGTCTTCCCCAGCTTCCCTGCCATATTGCTGCATCGTGATAAGAGATGACTCTGAAGGAAGCATGTCCTGCATATGGATAGTCTAGCAGCTTCCCGAGAGGACAGTAAGCCACTTTTATCATTACTACTGACCAGCATAGTCATTTATGTATGCCCAAATGCCTCAGTGGTAAGCTCATGGGCAGAGGGTTCATTTCCTATATTTTATATTTAAATTTTCCCCACCTTATAGAAACTTCGATTATCTTTACCACCGTATTTTGTTAAAGAACGAAAGAATATTATGTCTTATTTACAGGAGTTGCTGATATAAAGATTCATGGAAACATTGCTCGTTAAATACATAATGAACATGTTAATTACTAAGAAAACTGAGGACTGAGAGGTAGAGAAATCCTGATGAACAAGCACGAATTGAGTATAAGAACAAAAAGCAAATCATTTTATGGTAAATGCATCTGAGAAAATCTGGGCTAGGGGCGCCTGGGTGGCACAGCGGTTAAGCGTCTGCCTTTGGCTCAGGGCGTGATCCCGGCGTTCTGGGATCGAGCCCCACATCAGGCTCTTCCGCTATGAGCCTGCTTCTTCCTCTCCCACTCCCCCTGCTTGTGTTCCCTCTCTCGCTGGCTGTCTGTATCTCTGTCGAATAAATAAATAAAATCTTTAAAAAAAAAAAAAGAAAATCTGGGCTAATATTATTTTCCAATTGTCAATAACTGCCCCCCATTGATTGACAGAATAGTTTTTTATAACACATGATAGAAATATAATACGATATTTATGTTGCCCATTAAAATTGCCAAGCAATTTAGAAGCTCTAAGATTTCAGTATTTCTTGAAAGGTAAATTTAGATGGGGAAAATAACACATGCACCAAAGCACGCATACACACACATGCACACACACAGACACACACAAAATAAAACATACTATGCCATGCCCACGCTGTAATTTATCAACTGGGAAGGAAATTGGCATGTCTTTTCCTGCTGATTTATTGGTTAATTCCAACAATTCACTGTAGAAAAGGCCAACAATGAATTACAATGTGGGGAAAAAATTAAGCAGAGCATTTAGAAAGGTGTTGCATTATACAGCCTTTAGAAACAACTTACATAGCTATTTTATAGCCCGTCTCAAGGCAATCGGTGCATGTGAAATGCAGTGGACAGCATAGGAAATATACCAGCAAATGTCACATGTCTCACTTCTCATATTTAGAAGAATACGTCATGCCACATGAAGGTTAGACTTCCCCTTTACCTTCAAGCTAGAATCAGATCGCATTAGATCCTACTTGCTATTTGTTTTAGAAATCATGTTGGAAGGGCAGTAACAAACATGAACTACCTTAGAGAAGCCAGTGATGGACACTCGGCTTCAGTTGGAGAGACATTCATCTTTGATCCAAAAGAAGCATGAGGAGGAACAAAACCTGAAAGCTTGAATTCCTGTCACTACCATGCATCTCCTCCCCAGGCCCACCCCCAAGGATCAAGTGCTGTTTGAAGAAGGGAATTTCCTCACTAAGAATCTCCATTTTTAATTTCTCAAATATGGCTTAATAATCCAGTTGCCTATCTTTGTTTTCAAAGGTGCACCCCTTTGAAATGACTTAAGAGGCATGTGATGGTTAATTTTATATGTTTACTTGGCTAGGTCATGGTGCCCAGATATTTGGTCAAAGAGCATTCTGGATGTTTCTGTGAGGGCTTCTTGGGGATGAGATTTACATTTAAGCCAGCGGACTTTGAGTAAAGCAGATTGCCCTTTAAATGAAGTTGGGCCTCATCTAATCAGTTGAAGGCCTGAATAAACAAAAGACTGACCTCCCCTGAGCAAGAGGGAATTGTGCAGCAGAGAGCTTTCACACCTGAACTGCAACATGGGCTCTTCCTGGGTCTCCAGCCTGCTGGCCTGCTCTGCAGATTTTGGACTTGTGGGCCTCCACAATTGCATCAGCCAATTCTTTAAAATAAATTTCTTTTTCTCAACATAAGCATCCCACTGATTCTCTCTGGACGACCTTGACTAACACAATGCACAGAGTAAATTGTAGCTTAAGATTTTAAAAAACATCGTAGATGTAATTTATAGTGTTAGTGTTGAGAGACAGGGATACAGCACTACTTCTTTTTGTTGTTGCTGTGCTTCAAAAGGAGCATTATGCTTATTTGTTTGTTTATTTCTATAAACACCATTGACTCTTTACAATGTTCGCAGGAAGAAGATATCATTTCCTTTCTACAGACGAGAAAAAGGAGTCCCAGGAAGACCGGGCAGCTTTCTAGAGGCGGCATAGCTAGTGGGGAGCCTCTGTGGAGCTGCTTCATTGCAGAGTCTCTCTAGTTCTTTGTTTGCTTGTTTATTTGAGTCAATGCTCTTTCCATTCTCCCATGCTGCTTTTTTCAGGTGCCATTGCTAGTCCTGCTAGAAACACACCTCTTTACGGAAGCAAAATATTATTTATTTATTTACTTATTTAATTTTAATTAATTAATTCATTAATTTTAATTCCAGTTTAGTTAGCATACAGTGTTATATTCATATATTAGTTTTGGGTGTGATTCAACAATTCTATATATTTCTCAGGACACAAATTCTTTTTCTATTGTTG
The DNA here is from genome assembly GCF_017311325.1 of Ursus maritimus. Taxonomy (NCBI): domain Eukaryota; kingdom Metazoa; phylum Chordata; class Mammalia; order Carnivora; family Ursidae; genus Ursus; species Ursus maritimus. Next base: position 17,144,746 of record NW_024424786.1, read on the forward strand.
CTACTGGCTGCAGTCTCTCCCTACCCACCCCCCACACTCCCCCTCCACCCACTCTCCACCCCCCCCCATCCCTGTGCAGTTCCTTTGCCAATGAAGCTCCCCTTTTTAGGAGCTTACCATGCACCAGGCACTGGGCTAAGGGCTTTTCCTATATCATCTCTAATCCTCATTTTAACCTTATCAGCCAAATGGTGTTTCCGTTTGGCACCCAGGGAAACTGAGGTCTAAAGTCAAGTAACAGGTTTCAGGTCACCCAGTTGAGCTGGGACGCACGCCCAGCTTAGTTTGCCCAACTCCAAATTCCACCCTCGTGATTCCTACATTAGGGCCACAGGCTCATTTCCTGGGAATCCTATGTCAGCGTGTTCCCACAAATCAGAACCCTTGGTTTTCAAACAGACAAGCTCCTGTGTTGTTGAGTTCCCTTCTCACTAGCTCAAGGAAGGAGCAGAAAGATTGCTTCGCTTGCAGCATGCTATTTACTGAGGGGGAAAAGAGAAAACAAAAGTGTTCTCTGAGGACAGCGCAGAATATATACTATCGTTTCCATTGACATATGCTTTCTATTGATGGCGGGGTCTAGGGCTGCCTCCACCCCGGCACACCACTTTATGTTGGGGCAGCCGATTTCATGGGCACAACTTTTTTAAGTCTCCTGGCTTGTTCCCAGAAAGTGATCTATTGGCACACACCTTCCGTCTCCCTGTTTCTGTGCCTATCCAGTCTAAAAAAAACAAAAAACAGAAAAGAAAGTGAAATAAACATCTCGTTGGGGTTATTTCCCCACCTCCGCGGTATACTAATCATACCGGGACATGACTGTCCAAAGCCACATCCACGTCTAGAAAGAAAAGAGAATAAAACTTCAAGAAAAAAGATCAGAAAATGATGCTGAAAGAAAGGTGAGCTCTTGCAGATGGGTGAAAGGTGGATCCCTCTCCTGGATGTTTGTAAATGTGCAGAGAAACCTGTCTTTACTCGGGAGCAACAATGTGCATTTTGATGTATAAGCCTCTGCAGACTTCAGGAAGGTGAGCCCATTTTTTACTGAGGGAGAGTGACAGAAATCTATCCACCTGGCTTATCATCCCACAATTACAGCAATTTATAGTGTGCTTTTCGCAAGGTCACCTGTACCAGCAACCAAACAAAAGCGCTCTCCCCGCCTTTGTTCTGAAGAGACCTCACGCGCTCTCTGTAACTCAGGCAATCCAGGATGTTTTTCAATTAATTTGCAACCACTTGGGCTTAGCATCGCACAAGCCTGGCATATATATATATATATCATTTTTCATTGGCTGGAAACACTGTCACAACCCCCGTGTTCTCGGAGAGCTGCTTTTCCTTTCCCTTTTCAACTCACTTCATTCAGCTTTTTCTTTCCTCTGGAGATAAGGAACTTGCAGTGAGGGGAAAAAAAAAAAATTCCTGTGATTTCAAGGAGGAGCTTTTCTTTCTGATAAGCTGCCTCTATTTTTCTATCATTGTCTGAAGTTGTCTGAAGCAATTAAAGCATGGCTAATTCTTCTGAAAGGATGTGGAACCTCTGCATTCAGAATGGGACTTCCCTGAAACGGTGTTGGGTGCCAGGATCTGGTTTTTCAGTACCCAGAAGCTGTTTGTAGCATATGTGGAGACGGGGACTGAAATTTTTAGGTCAAAAATGTGCTCATGGACCTTTTAAGAGAAAAGATTAGAAAGCTATATACCCAGGCCTTCTTCCCTGCACCATTGTCTTGCTCTAGCATTTTGCTTGCCACAAAATATTATTTATTTATTTAATTTTAATTAATTAATTAATTAATTAATTTTAATTCCAGTATAGTTAGCATACAGTGTTATATTCATATATTAGTTTTGGGTGTGATTCAACAATTCTATATATTACTCGGGACACAAACTCTTTTTCTATTGTTGCTGCTGGCTGCAGTCTCTCCCTACCCCCCCCCACACACTCCTCCTCCACCCACTCCCCACCGCCCCATCCCTGTGCAGTTCACTCCAGTAAGGACTTCTGCTCTGTTCTCCAAAACTCTAAGCCCATCCGATTATTTTCCTTCTCACAGTACACCTTTCCTGACAGTCTTACATCCATCCTCCCATTGCCCTTCAGATTTGAGGAGAAATCCGTCATTCAAACGCCTCCTGGCTGAGAGGACTTTTCCGTCTATTTCACTCCCCCGGGCCACAGAGGAGGCTTTTCTTTTTCTCTTTTTTGGCCCCTACCCCCTTCTGGAGGCCACAGTCCCCCCACCCATTTTTGTCTTCACTGGCTTGCACTGTGAGCTTTTCTGTAATCTTCCCTCAGCACTTTTGGGGGGAAGTACTGTTGAGTGGTTAAAAGGTAGTATGTCGGACTTGTGGCCAGATTGGATGTCAATAATAAGTTGCCAATTTAAGTATGTAACTGTCTTGAATATTTCATGCCTTAAAAAAAAAGTAGTACGCCCAGCTCTGGTGTCAGAGCCACCTGGTTTCAAATCCTGGCATCACAACGGGGCTTCTGCTTCCTGCGTCTCTCCATTCGCAGTCAGGCTCCTTCATCAGGTAGGTGTGCTCAGATGTGGAAAGTGCTTGGTGTAGGGCTTCTGCGCATATTTTAACAAATATCAGTGGTAGGAATTATTGTTTCCCAGGAGGTTTCTTTGTAATCTTCCTTTTTCTTTCTCCATTTTTATCTTGGTTTGGTTTATGTGAAATCATAGTTTGCAGGAACTGTTATTTGAATGAAAATAATTACCATCTGTGAAATGGGTGCTCAAACTCTGAGAATCTGAGTGCTGGTGCAATGTATGCATTTTACAGTGGGGAACACCAACCCACACCCATGGATAGACTCCCAATGTCAGAGCTGGAAGGTCTCCTCTCTTTAGGACCACATCAGATGGAAGGAACAATGAGACACCCTGTCTGGGAGGGTCTGGGATCGGCAAGCCAGTTATTTACATGAAATGTCATGGGTGCCACAGAGCTGGACATGCAGTGAATCAAGCACAAGGAGCTAGGAGGTGGGGGAGGGGGAGTGGGCAGCATCCAGAAAGTTAGTGAGTGAGACTGAGAATACTGATCCCAGGGAAGCTGTTTGTTTTCCTCTCCCTTATTTGCTTTGGGTTATGGGCACTCTTAGCCCCATATGTGATGATAGAAGCCAGAAACTTTACATTTTTACAAGCATTCACAATCTAAACAGCTATTAGGTCCCCTGGAAACCCCATAATCAATTTGTTAGTATCTGTTGATTTCAGGTTAAAAATCCCATCTAACTCTCAAGTAGTTACTCAGTTACTAGATTTTTCATAGCCTGTTGAAATATTCTGAAGACTTTCTAATTTCCTTTTTTATAAATCTATAGTAACCGAAAAATCTTTTCCTGGTGAATTTCATTTCTCAGAGGCACTGAAAAGAGGGAAAAGGTACTCTGGCCAAAGAAGAAATGTGTTGTCAAACAAGGTACCAACATACCTCATGCCCATGGATGCCACTTTTCCCTGCTGACTTTGGACCAGATCTCAGAGCCCCTCCCCGCAGGTATCCAAGCATTTCCCCACCAGTTGATTGTGGTCGTCATATGACAGCGCTCATCTGTATTCCGTGTGTTCTGCCTTTCACAACTTCCCCTGGAAAAGCTGGGGCCATATGGCAAGTTCTACCAAGTGGGTAGTGAGTAGCAGTGATGTGAACCACTTTAGTTAATTGTAATTGCCAGAAAGCATTAAAAGCAAACGTGCTTCCTCCATCTACCCTTCTTTCACTGTGGCAAACTGGAAGACCGTGTGTGCTGGGTGCATAACTAAAGAGGGAGGGTGGCCACTTCTCACGTGCACAGGATGTTACGGAATGAGAAATACATCTACGTTGGATGGCACCACGGACGTTTAGGATCTGTCTCCTCTAGCAGAAGACTCAGCTCTAACCTGACAAATAGAGCCTGTCAGATAAACTTTCTTTGCCATTCCTCCTGGGTATGAGCAAGATAAAGCAGCCAGCTTTAATGAACATGGTTAGCTATAAGTCAACTGAGATAATTTTCTAGACCTAAAGATACAAGGAATGTCGCCAATCTGGACGCATCCTGTGTCTATGCCTGAGTTGCTGACTGGCTTCCCTCCATGGAATCCTTCTCTGTATTTTCAGTAGACCCAATTTTCATAGATGAAGAAAAGAGAGCCCCTTGCCCAAATTCATACACACAGTGGATTAGAACCAGAAGGCCAATCTCCTGACTCCAGACCCAGGACTTCTTTCCTCTACCTGCTGCTGCCTCTCCCCGCCTCCCACCTCCCTCTGCATTTTTGACAAGTGGGAGCTGTGGGGGTTCCAGCCATAGATTCTCTTCCCTTGATAATGTGGAATAAACACCTAGGCAACAGCGGTGCACACATGCGAAATTACAAAGACCATTAGTTTTAGGAATTATCTTTAAATTTGCAAACTCTGCTTCCCATTAAGAGGGCCTCCTTTTTCATTCCACCCCAAAGTAGTCATTGAGTTTAGCAAGCAGAGATTCTCATTGTAGCATCAAAGAATGACTTTCTCTCCTTCTTGATTGATTGATTAATTAGTTATGTGTACTTGGGTCCAGCAGGGAGCCCAGTGACAGCTGTGACATGAAAATTACCAGAAAGTTACAAAAATATGTAGCAGTGTTGACTTGCTGAAATGTAGTACCAGGGATTGATTAGAAACAGACACGTATAACGATCACATCTTGAAATTACCTGTCACTGCTGAGGCCTTGAGAAGAATCCTTTTGATTAGGATGAATTAATTCAGTTTCAATTTAATCACCTGCAAAGAAAGTAGTGAATATTCTCTATTCTTATTTCAACATTTTTTTTTTTTTTGTCCAGAATCCTGGAGTTTAGATGAACAACTCCCATAGAGACTAAATGATCTTTGAAAAACTAAAGCCCAATCAGATCATTCCCTGCTTAAATCCTCTAATGGTCTCCATTGCCTTGGGGATAAAACCAACTATTGAACATAGCTGCTAAGACCCCTACCTGTCCAGCCTTCAGCTTCCTCCCAGACTCATCATATATCCCCTCTACCCCTTCCTCTCTGTGCTCCAGCACACTCTCTCCTCCAGGTCTCACCATGGCCCCCACCCACCACAGGGCCTTGGCATATGCCCTTTCCTCTTTCTGAAATTCTCTTTCTTATCAACTCTATTTTATTCTTCAGGTCTCAGCTCATGTCAAGTTTTAGGGATGCCTTTCCTGATCTCCTGACTAGGTCAAATCTTCCTATCAAGACTCTTCTGTCATCATGTACCTCCCTTCAGAGCACTTGTCATAGTTATCATTTTACATTTTGTGTGTGTGTGCAATTACAGATTTAATTTTCTTTCCCCAAATTAGAAATGTTAAGTCATAAGGACTGAGAGTGCCTCTGTTTTCTGTTTGCAGCATTTTCCTCTAGCAGTCTACCTCGGGCACAGAGCCGGCCCTCAATTTATATTTGGTGAATAAACAAATGAATGAATAGCTAATCAACTCATATCGCCTGGTATAAATTTAACAGAAATCACAACCAGACATTTTCCTTGCACTTTTTGGACAAAGAACACATATAAGTAGACAAGAATCTTAAAAGCATCCAAAGCTCAGTGTGATTTCTAAGCAGCGAATGCCCTACTGCACAAAGAAAATGGCAACTAAAAAATTCCACCCTTTAGATTTCACCTGTGTGGTTCTCAGACATCTGAGCAAACGTGAAGCATTCATAATTCAGAAGAGTCTGAGAGTTGTGTTGTGTCTTGCATGTTCAATGAAATGATCACCTTTGTGCTTGGCAATCTCTTCTGACCGCAATACTACTACGAACAAAAGGCCACGTAGAGTAATGGTGGTCAATTTTGTCAGCCAGGGTCCCAGGAGGAAGCCCTTGGCTCATTCAAAGGGGGTTAACTAAAAAGAATTTAAAGAAGAGTCTAGTTACAGAGGTATGGACAGGCTTAAGGGAACCAACAAAGCATGGTGAAGCTCATAGGATTAGCAATAGTGGGGGCTGTTACCACTCTTAGGCTGAGGAAGCAAGAGAAGGGAATGGTGTTAGAGAAAGCTAGCAAAAACACGTGCCCTGGAGGAGGGGCTGCTCTGAGGAACTGTAACCATTCAGACTGTGGTCATGGAGGAACCCAGCTACTGTCAGAACCTTCAGGTGCAGAGTCAGGGAGGAATAATCCTCCAACCTCTGTCTCCTGCTGCCCTCCAGCCCCCTGGCACACCCAACCAGAAGGCAGAGGTGAGGGTTGGATGAATGTTGCCTACAGAGGTCAGCTCGTCCGGGCCCAGAGCAAGGCAGAAAAATGTGAGAATGGGCTTAGGAAGGGTTAGGGGGGATAAACAGAATGGCCAGTATGCTTTTGGTTTTGTAAAGCACCTACCATGTGCCACTCACTGTTTTAAGCTCCTGCTATATTAACTCGGTCAATCTTTGCAACAATCCCAATGGGAAAGCACCGATATTTTCCCCTCTTATAACGGAAGAAACTGAAACGTAGAGAGATTAAAGGACTTCGCTAAAGCCATACAGCTTGTTAATTGGTGGTGGAACTTAAATTCAAACCCAGGCCTTCTGGCTCCAGATCCCATTCACCCCCCCCTCCCCACCATGTTAGACTTCAATAGAATAGTGTCCGTTAGAGAATTCTGTGCTCTTGCCAAGAACAAATCACCAGGGCAGGAACTATGAAAGAAATAGACTCAAACTTTATCTCAGAACTAGAATAAATACTAACTAGCCCTTTGGAGACTGGGAAAATTCAATTTATGTTGTATATACTGGGAATATATTAGGAATACATTTATTTCCCAGTAAATTGCTCTTTGTAGTTACTGACTACTAACTGCGGTGGTGATAACTGGATTAAGGACGTAACTGAAGCTTAACTCAGAAAAGAAAATATCTACAAGTGTGTCAGCACCATCTAGCCAAATTTTAATACTGGAGATGAAATTAAAGAATTTTAAGTGGGAGGAGAGAACACATTCAAGACGTATTAAGTCTCATATTCACCCATTTGCTCCATGACTTTGATATTTTATTGAGCATGTGTAACTAATATCTGATGTAAGCTTGAGAGTTGAAAACAAAGTAATATTCATCATGCCTTATTTCTATGTCAGATAACTTACTGATTTAATGTTTTCTTTGCTGTAAACTCAGAAAATACAGATATGCAAAAGGAAGAAAGTAAAACCAACTATAACCACAGTGCCTAGAAAAAAATAACTGCGCACCTGCTATGTCATCTTACTGTTTGTCCTGTTTGTGTCTGTGCATATTTACAGAATTGGGATTATATTGAGTATATGCATTTAAATTTTATCTAACCAATAGTATATTGCAAGCATCTTTCCATGTCTCTTAATATTTTTTCCCCTAATTTTAGTGTCTATGGTAAGGTTTCCTTTTATAAGCACAGACCACATCTTATTTACTCAGTCCGCTAGAGCTGGACATTTAGGTTGCTTTGAGTTTTTCTCTATTATAAACAACATGCTCACAACCAAACCTTTGTATTATTCTTGTTGCGAAAACATCCATGAAGTGATTTTTCCTTCTACTTTTTCCCTCTACTTCCCTCTGCTGCTCACCTAAAGTCAGGGATTTTCTGTTAATAATATTTGAATGTTTTACATGCTTAGGTTTGGAGGATGATGGGTCCTTGAGAATTTGATACAATTGGCTCAGCTCACCAGTAGATATCAAAAGCTTTACTATATATCCTAAAATCCAGTTTAAAAATGTCAATGTCATTCTTGTTTAACTGAAGTTAATATTGGATAATTTGTAGGAGGAAGTGGTGGTTTTCTTTTTTCTTTTTTTCAACTGAAATATATTTGACATACAACATTGTGTAAATTTAAGGTGTACAGCATGTTAATTTGATATATTTATATATCTAATACTTGATCATTTTTAAAAGACCCTAAAATTAAAACAAAACAAAACATGTAGGTCAAAAGCATCTTTCTGCTAGGGGGAAAAAAAACCCAAAACTTGTGTAGCGGGCTGAGCACTTTTAGTTAAGGAAGTATGGCTCATGAAAGCAAATGTCTTTGTTTCATTTGCCATACTATGCAGTAGCTAGTGATACTAGTTTGAAGAAAAAAAAAGCTCACAGACCTGTAAGTCTATAAAATGAATGTCAGTGTCACGCACGGTGGTGGCTTCTCTCTGAAGTCCTAAAGGCATTTTTAGATGCTTGAACAGTTCAGTCATAAGACGAAAGGATTTTGATCTTTCCTGCTCACTTAGTATGAAAAGAAATTAAGAAACTTGGTCCTCTGTGATGATAGTATTAATTCTAAGCAAATGGACTTGCAAAATTCAGAGACACTTCAGCATCCTAAATGGGAAAGTAAAACACTGGGCAAAAAAGAAATCTAATTTCTCAATCTAGGGGAGAGACATCCAATTATCAAGGCAAAGGATGCTTCCGCATTTAGTACAACTGCTGAGAAAAGGTGCCTTTCCTCCTAGATCCTGCTACAGGTTTCCTGTTTGTGGAACCCGGCTCAAAGCTGCAGGTGACTAATTGCTACGTTTTGTGCTATTTCTTCATTTCAAAGACTCTTTGTGAAAGGCCTTTGGAAATGTCTCGCTGGGCTATAAGCCGTTTAAGATTCAAAATGAGAAACATGTCTTCCATGAAGAAAAGTAGTATCATAAAGCCTACTGTGTGCCAAGGTTTGCATGGATTCTGCCCTCAGTCCCATGATAACAATAGGGAGGAGACTCTGAGGGCTAAAAAAGCACCTGCCAGATCACACAGCTAAAAAGTGGCAGGGCCAGGCCTTTACCTAAGCCTGTCTGAGCCCACAGCTCACTCTGTTTTGAATATACTATATGTACCATAGAGTGACATAATCAGAGTGTTCACCCTGATACAACGGACTGTTGGAGCAAACATTCACTCTTTTTTTGGCGGGCTGTCAGTCATGTTCCTCCCCAGTTTCCTTTTTGGTGGGACTCTTCTTTGAATGTCTGTTTAACAGGAGGACAGTTCTCACCTACCTCCCACTACAGAAGCCTAGGAGATCCTATCATTCCTTTTCAGGTTCCCTGGTACAGTGAGGAGGCAGTCACGGAATGAGGGTGCCATTCGGATGCCTGTTCTGAGAGGCCGCGTTCGTCACAGCGGTAGATGTGGCATGGCGACCGGTCCTGCTCTAAGATGTAGAGTTTCATCTTCAGCCCCTGGAGCCCCTTCATTCTGCTTCATTTCCCAACCTATGTCCTCCAGCCTCCCATTGATTGTGTGAACTTGCCCCTCTTCCAATAAATTCTCTTTTGTTAAGTAGTCGGTGTTAGTTTCTAAGGTTTACAACCAAAAGTCTCAACGAATATTGGCTCTCACTTTTATGGGTAACTGGCCAGAAAATAACCCATAGTCTTCACATGAGACTGAAATCTATAATAGAGTTTCAAGGGACCCTCTGAAAATTATTTCTGGGATATTAACAGCAATATATCCATTTAAATCAATAAGAGGTAGATAAATTATTAGAACCAAGTATGGTGCTTAATGATTACTTTCACCCTTTAACCCATCATATTTGGGCTGTCCCCACTGACCACTTAGAGTTTTATAACTGTAAGAGACCCTGGTGGTATCTAGACTAACACCCTCATTCCCTTTTTATGAGGCCGCTCCCTCATCAGCTGTGAGAAGGATATCACATTCTCTTTACCCTTTGGACTTCAGTATTCACAGTGTCACTTCCAAGACTTCCATTGTCCCTTTTGAACATTAGCTTAAAGTTATTAAGCTTAATGTACACTTGCTTAATGCATAGGGAATGAGAAAAGGGTCACTGAGGGAAATCTATGCTTCTAATTTCTTCTGTTTTGTGGGATTTCAATTTCAAGTGGCCTTTCCTCCTAAGTCTGAGGAGTTTTATTTAACACTAATAATAATAATAATAATTAGGAAGGATAAAATGTTATCAAGGGAAAAAAAGAAATGAAGTATCTAAATTTGTTGAGTGCTTTAGAATGGCAAAAGATAACTAACTGAAAACCAGAGAAAACAGCAACAGCTCATAATTCCACCTGGCAGCAGAGGGCAGCCTGAAATATGGGTCTGACCAGCTGATCCTCTTGGGAACACCTTATTAGGCTTTTACTGTGATATGATTATATATTCCAGTTAAACAGTCTCCATGTGCTGCATACAGTGATGGTGGGTGCATAATTACGAGCAAGGCATGCTGGGACTGGGAGAACCAACATTTCTGTTGGGATTAGCAAAATCACCAGGACCTGACAGATGAGAGAGGCTGGTCAACTGCTATGGTTAATTTTATGTGTCAACTTGTCCGTGTCAGGAGATGCACAGATATATGGTTAAACATTATTTCTGAGTGTGTCTGTGAAAGTGCTTCAGGAAAAAGTTCACATTTAATTGGAGAACTGAGTAAAGCAGAGAGTCCTCCCCAATGTAGGTGAGCATCACTCAACCTGTAAAAGGGCCGAATAGAACAAAGAAGCAGAGGAAAGTTTAATTTTCTTTTTGTGTCCGACTGAACTGAGACATTGGTCTTCGACCAGTTGTCCTGAATCCCCAGCTTGCAGATGGCAGATCATGGGATTTCTCAGCCTCCATAATCCAATAAACCAATACCTTATAATCAATCTCATTATAGATAGATGATGGTGATGATAGATGATACATAGATGGACAGATAGATAGACAGACGGGCGGACAGATAATCTCCTATGATTTCTGTTTCTCTGGAGAACCCCGACTAATACACCAAGTTTTGACAGCTGGTACTCACACAAGTGGTTGCACAGCTTGAAACACAGTGTTCAAGGGTGTTGTAAGCTTATAAGCAGTTAGGGAACTGTTCGAGGGAGGCCAGAGTTGAACAGTTCAAGCAGGAAGTTGTAAGTGCCGGTGAAGGCAAAATTCTTTCCTGGTTCTTGAGATTGTACTGAATGTGGAACGACTCCATCTCAAGCTAGGGTTCTAAGAAAGGGGAGTTNAGCAGGCTATCAGGGGCCCAGAAAGAGAGTCTCCAAGCCAGAGTTCTGGTCCCAGAGGCAAATGCTAAGCTATACTGCTAAGCAGTATAGCCAACTGTGTAATTGTATGAGAGCTCTGCCACTTGCTGGTTGAGCTTTTATACTATTTAATCCCTTTCAAAAATTTAGTGTCCTCATCTGTAAAGTGGTAATAACAACAATACTTAACTCATATGGTTATTATGAGAATTAAATGAGATAATACATTTAAGGTATTGGTCATATAATATGTGTTTAATAAATGTTAGCTCTTATATTAGAGGGGAAGCCTATGGAAAGACGTATAATTGTAGGCACCTGCTACAAACTCAATGTTTGTATGCCTCTAAAGTTCATATGTTAAATCCTAACACCCAATGTGACAGTATTTGGAGACGGGGCCTTTGGGAAGTGATTAGGTCATGACAGTAGAATCCTCATAAATGAGGTTAGTGCTCTTATGAAGGAGACCCCAGAGAGCTCCCTTGCTCCTTCCATCATGTGAGGACACTGTGAAAAGATGGTCATCTGGGAACCAGGAAGCAGGCCCTCACCAGACACTGAATCTGCCGGTGACTTGATCTTGGACTTCTCAGCCTCTAGGACTGTGAGAAATAAATGTTTGTTGTTTATAAGCCACTCAGTTTATGGTGTTTGTTATAGGAGCCCGAACAGACTACATGCCTTAATCTATAGTCTTGGTAGGGGGAATGTTATAACTCAGAGACTTTAAAGTCATCTCGGGCTATCTCTGCCATGACAGCTAGTGAGCCTATTTGACCACATAACCTAGTTCCAAAAGCTCAGACCATATATACTTCCTGACCTACTTCTGAATAACCCAGAAACTGGGGCAAACCTGAGGCTGCTGGTCACTGTCAGGGAATGCAGCACCTGCTACAATTTCTTTGAACATTTCCATTTTGTACAATAATTGATAGCTAATTTTACTACATGGCAATGTTAGACAAATAAATATCATTTACCCCCAAGATGATACTGGTGAACAACAGGTTAAAATTCCCCATCTGATTTGTTGACTGAGTCAGGTGAACTTGATCAGGCAATTTATTAGGAAAGCTGAAATATAGTCAAGAAGACTCTCTTGGCTTGGAGTTTGCATTTGTTTTTCTTTTATCTTTCCCCTGTCATAAATCTTTGATGGGGAAGAGGAGAAGAGAGTGAAAAGGGAATGAGGAAAAAAAAACAACAACCCACAACGAAGCATGTGAAGGGATCTCTCACTCCCCACACATCCATCCTCCGAGCCGGGCAGCAGAGATCACAAATCACACTACACAAATCAAAAGTCCCTCACGGCTTCCACAGAAAACCATTTCAGAAATACATTCCTAGGGCTCTGTTCTCCCCAAACACGGCTCATCATGAATGGACTGTACTCAGATTAACATGGCACTCTGACTTGGGAATCAATGAGAAATGATGGAAAGTACAACCATTTCCATTTTATGACGTTGTATGAAATGACAGAATTGGGAATCAGAAACCTGGAGAGTCCTTGTCCTAGACGACAGACTGCCACTGTGGGCCTCAGCATCGTGGCTGACTCATCTTGGAAAGCAAAGGGTCTCTAAATCCTTTCAGGTTATTATTTTACCTGATTTGCATGGGATAGCTGTTTCCATCAACCTCAGTAAAATACCCGTGTTTTTTATTTAAGGTCTAAAGTAGTGTATAGTTGGGTTTTATCATGTTTTATCAAGCCTGACAATTTTGGTTTTTAAATTGGTGTATTTAAAGAACTTGGGTTTGTATCTATTTACTTTTGGGTTTATAGCTACTTCTTTTCTGTTTGTCTCACTTGCTTTATTTTCTTTTCCCTCTCCACTCTTGACTTATTTTGGATAAATCCAATATTTCTATCCTTTGTCTTCCTTCTTTCTAATCTTGTTTTACTAACATACAGACTTGGGACATCTGGCTGGCTCAGCCGGTGAAGTGTCTGCCTTCGGTTCAGGTCATGATCCCTGGGTCCTAGGATCGAGTTCCACATTGGGCTCCCCGCTGGGCGGAAAACCTGCTTCTCCCTCTGCCTGCTATTCCTCCTCCTTGTGCTCTCTCTCTGACAAATAAATTAAAGAAAAAACTTAACTAACATACAGTCTTGATTTATTAGAACTTAATATAAGTACTTTGAGCACTTCACAAATAACACATGGACTATAGAATACTTTAATCCCATTTACTTACTTTTGACTTTTCTGTTACTGTTATAATGCATTTTAATTCTGTGTATTTTGCACCATGCCCCCCAAAGGCATGAATGCAATTTTGTGTTCAATATTCATTTATATTTATTCACTATTGAACTTAACTAAAATATACTTTGTTCTTCATTCCTTTCTGTATTTCCCTGTCTCCTGGGATCAGTTTCCATCTGACCTTTGGTATTTCTTCCAGTTTAAGCCCTCCTAGTGCTGAATTCACTCAACTTTTGTTTGTCCAGAGACATCTTTATTTGACCTTCAGTTTTGAAGAATATTCTTACTGAATATAAAATTTTGTGTTGGCTTTTTTTCCCTAGTACTTCAAAGACATGTTCCCACTGTCCTCTGACTTCCATCGTTCCTGTTACAAGGAGTAACCTGTCAGTTTTAACATTACTATTTAAAGATAACATATTTTTCTTTAAATTTCTGGCTGCTTTTTAGATTTCCTTTTTGGTTTTTTGTTTGTTTGTTTTTGTTTTTTTCAGAAACTTTATTATCCTGAGCTTAAGTGAGAGGTTTTTCTCTTTGGTTTTTTGTTTATCTATCCATTTGTATCCTCTTTGGGATTCATAGGGCTTCTTATGGCCAACATCTTTGATCAGTCTTTAAAAATGTTTCATATTATTTCTTCAAATATTTTTTCTTCCATTTCTCTTTTATCATGTCTTTTTACCATGTCCTTATATCTTGATGCTTTCTCCTATTTGCTATCTTTTCAGCTCTTGGTGCTTCAGCCTGGATGTTTTCTACCAGTTGGTTTCCTATTTTACTATTCAACTTTTCTTCTGTGCCTGATCTGGTAGTATACTTATCTATTGAGTTCTTAATTTTAGTTACTATATTTTAATTCTATAGTTTTTATTTCCTTTTTAAAATAAATGGTATATATCTAGTGAAATTCTCCCTCTTGACACCTATTTTCTTGAGCATACTAATTGTAGCTATGTTAAAGTCCTTTTTTAATAACACTGAAAAATGCATCATCTGCAGGTCCATTTCTGTTGTTACTTTTTCCCTTGGTTCTGTCTCTTGTCATACCTGGTAATATTTTTACTGATGGCCATACATTTTTTATGTTAATTACTAGGGGCTCTTAATGTTATACCCTTCCACAAAGAGTTTATCTTATCCCTTGATAGGCAGGCAAGATGGTAGCAGATAAATTTAATTTAAACAGTCCTTGATCAGACTCGAGGTTGGATTATAATTTTCCAAAATTGTATGTACATCTAGCTTGTCCATACTCCTAGAGTGTCATCCTCAGAGTTTTCCAACTAATATTCTAATGTGCTTATTATGACCCCTCCCCAGTGGTGAAGCCCACTTTTATTTTTTTGTCTTCCAAGCACTAAGAGAGAGTGGAAAACTCTGTTTTGCCACTTGAATCTTATCCTCCTTTTCTGAAAAATGAGCAAATATTTTCGAGGGAAAATGGACAGAGAGTTGGACTTACTTCCCTAGAACCCTTTTCTCAGTAGGATCTTGCCCTCCCACTAAATTTTGCCTGACATAGCAACTTCAAATTCCAGTTTTTTACTTTGTTTCCTTGTGAGATTGCCAAATTATCCACTGGCTTCTCTCTTTCTTAACAGAAACTCTATGTCCTGGTCCTCTGAGTGGGTTCATGGCTTCTTATCCTAAGAATCAACAAATGCCCTCAGGGAAAACAGTGCTCAGAAGATGTTAGCACATCATCTCCTTTCTCTGGGATCTTAGCCTTTTAAATATTGTTTACGTCAGCTGTTCTTCGAGGGCTGCTGTCTCTTCTTAAAAAATTTAATCTCCCCCTGCCCCAGTCATTACCAGAAAGAGTTTTAGTCTGTTACTCTGATGGTTTTAAAAAGATGGCTGCAAATTCTTTGACCCCACTCCTATTGGGAGGTGAAGTCTGTAACTCCTACCCTTAAGTTTGGGCAAATTTGTAACTGCTTCAACTAATATATAGAGCAGAAGTCAAAAATGGTCATTAACTTCCGCCTTGTGCTTCTGGAACGCTTGTTTTAAAGCCCTGAAATACTCTGTAAAGTATCCAACTGCTCTGTGACCACCATGCTGGCTAGGTCACATGTAAATGCCCTTATATACAATCTCACTGATCTTGTCCTTTACTCTTTAAAAGTTTTATTGAGGTATAATTGATATGTAATATATTAGTTTCAGGTGTACAACAATGATTCGATATTTATATACATTACCAATGGTCACAAAAATAATTCTAGTTATCATCTATCAGCACACAGTTAAAAGAATTTTTTTCTTGTGATGACAACTTACTCTTAGCAGCTTCCAAATATGCAATACAACATTATCGACTACAGTCGCCATGCTATACATTATATCCCATGACTTATTTGTTTTGTAACTGGAAGTTTGTACGTTTGACTCCTTTCACCCGTTTTGCCAAACCCCCAACGTCCTTCTCCTCCGGCAACCACCAATTTGTTTTCTGTATCTATGAGTTTTGTTTGTTTGCTTTGCTTTTTAGATTCCTCATATAAGTGAAATTATATGGCATTTGTCTTCTTCTAACTGACTTATTATTTCACTTAACATAATATCCTGAAGGTCCACCCATATTGTTGCAAATGGCAAAATTTCATTCTTTTTTATAGGTTAATAGTATTCTATTATATTCTTTATCCATTCATTCATCAATGGACACTTAGGTTGTTTCCCTATCTTGGCTATTGTAAATAATCTAGCAACGAACATAGGAGTGTATATATTTTTTTCAGATTAATGTTTTTCTTTTCTTCAGATAAATATCCAAAAGTAGAACTGCTGGATCATATGGTAGCTCTATTTTTTCTTCATTGAGTATAGTTGGCATAGAATATTATATTAGTTTCAGGTATACAACATAGTGATTCAACATTTTAATTTTGGGGGAACTTCCATACTGTTTTCCACAGTGGCTGCACCAATTTACATTCCTACCAACAATGCATGAGAGTTTCCTTTTCTCCACATCCCCACCAACACTTGTTGTTTCTTACCTTTTTCATAATAGCCTGTCTGAATGGTGTGAGATGATATCTTATTGTGGTTTTGATTTTCATTTTCTTTATGATTAATGATGTTGGGCACCTTTTTATGGGTCTGTTGGCCATCTCTATGTCTTCTTTGATAAATGTCTATTCAGATCCTCTGCCCATTCTCAAAATTGGATTGTTTCTTTCTTTCTTATTGAGTTGTATGTGTTCTTTACATATTTTTTATGTTAACCCCTTATTGGATATATGATTTACAGATTTGTCCCCTTCAGTAGGTGCCTTTTAGTTTGTTGCCAGTTTCCTTCACTGTGCAAGCTTTTTCGTTTGATGTATTTGATTTCAATTTTATTTTTATTTGCTTTTTATTTTTATTTTCGCTTTTGTTGCCCTTGCCTTTGGAGTCAGAGCCAAAAAAAAAAATCATTGCCAAGACTGATAGCAAAGAGCTTACTGCCTATGTTTTCTTCTAGGAGTTTTATGGTTTTAAGTCTTACACTGAAGTCTTTAATCCACGTTGAGTTTATTTTTTGTGTATGGCATAAGATAGTAGACTGATTTCATCCTTTTGCATGCGGCTGCCCATTTTTTCAACACCATTTATTAAAGAGACTGTCTTGTTCTCCTTGTATATTTTTGCTTTGCCATAGATTAATTTACCATCTATGTGTGGGTTCATTCTGTTCCATTGATCTGTGTGTCTGTTTTTATGCCAGTACCATACTGTTTTGATTATTATAGGTTTGTAATATAGTTTGAAATCAGGGGTGTGATGCCTCCAAATTTGTTCTTTTTTCTCAAGATTGCTTTGGCTATTCAGGGTCTTTTGCAGTTCTATACCAATTTTAAGATTGTTTGTTATATTTTTGTGAAAAACGTCATTGGAATTTTGGTAAGAATTGCACCGAATCTCTACAGATTGTTTGAAGTAATATGACATTTTAACAATGCTAACTAACTTTTCCAATCCATAAACATAGAATATGTTTCCACTTTTGGTGTCTTCTTTGATTTTTTTATTTGTGTCAAAGTTTTTAGTGTACAAGTATTTCACTTTCTTGGTTAAATTTATTCTTAGGGATTTTATTCTTTTTGATATAATTGTAGATGGAATTGTTTTCTTGACTTGTCTTTCTGTAGTTCACTTTAGTGTATACAAATACAACCAACTTTTGTATCTGACTTTTGTACCCTGGTGGTCTTTTGGGTTTTCTATATATGAAATCATGTCTTCCATAAACAGTGACAAATTTACTTTTTCCTTTCCAATTTGGATGCCTTTTACTTATTTTTATTTTTTTAATTCTTTTATTTTTTTTATTTTTATTTCTTAACTAATGTGGCTAGAAATTCCAGTACTATGTTGAATGATAGTGGGGATAGTGAACATCCTTGTGTTGGTCCTGATCTTAGAAAATCTTTCAGCTTTTCATTGAGTATGATATTAGCAGTGGGCTTGTCATATATGGCCTTTATTATGTTGAGGTACATTCCCTCTATAACCACTTTGTTGGGAGTTTTTATCATAAAGTGGTGTTGAATTTTGTCAAATGCTTTTTCTGCATCTAATGAAATGATCATATGATTTTTGTCCTTCATTTTGTTAAAGTAGTGTATCATGTTGATTGATTTGCAGGTGTTGAACCATCTTTGCATTCCTGGAATAAATCCAACTTGATCATAATGTAGGATACTTTTAATGTATTATTGAATTCAGTTTGCTAATATTTTGTTGAGGATTTTTGCATCTATGTCTGTCAGGGATACCAGCCCTGTAGTTATTTGTTTGTTTGTTTGTTTGTTTTGTGGTGTCCTTGTCTGGTTTTGGTATTGGGGTAATGCCAACCTTGTAAAATACGTTTGGAAGCATTTCCTCTTCTTTATTTTTTTTGGAAGAGTTTGAGAAGGATAGGTATTAAATCTTTTTTGAATGTTTGGTAACACTTTGACTATATCATGTTACTCTGTCTGACCTGAAAAGTTCCTTCTTAAAAATCTGCCCATCAGTGCTTCCATCCCTGGAGAGAGTCCCAGCAGGCCCTGGTCCCTCTGGCAGACACTTTAAGGTCAGCAAATAAGTCTCCTTCACATATAGTCTGGGTGATTTTCAAACTGCTGTTTTTGCACTGGGCCCCAAGATTAGCAAATCTGTGTGTGACATCTTTAAGAGTAAAATCTCAATCCCCTACAGCCCTTTGGGTATCTTGGAAATAAGCCTCTGTTGATTTCCAAAGCCAGATGTTTTGGGGGTTCATCTCTCTGATGCTGGTCTCAAGAGTTGCAATGCCTGATTTGGGGTACAAACCCCTTGCCCCTCAAGGAGAAGCTCCATATTTATGAGGTCTTTTTGATTGTGGGTCACTGTACCACGGTTGGGGTTTTTAGTGGGACCACACTTCTCCCTCTCCTACCTGTCTTGATGTTCCCCTTTTACCTTTTGTTGTGGAGAGCTGTTCATCTCGTTTTCAGGGTTTCCCCCCACCACCACCCAGAGGGAATTTTTTTCTTATGTGCTGTAGTTTTGTTGTGTATATGGGAGGAGGTGAGTTCAGGACCTTCCTTGGCCACCATCTTGAACTGTCTCATGATTTTAATTTTTCTAATCTTATCCTTTAAAGATCCCTTCTCAAATACATGAATGAAGAAGCCACTCTGGAAGTTGATCTTTCAACCTTACCTCTTCTTGCTCCCCAGCTATTTGAGTGATGCCAATTGAAACCCCAGACATCAAGGAACAGAGAAGAACCATTCCCACCATGTCTTTTCTGAATTCTTGATCCACAGTCTCTATCAGCATTATAAAATGGCTACTAAACATTTACCTGGTCTAATCAAAATATATCACTTTGCCCCCATTAATTTAAGATTGTACTCTCTGCTTATCAATTGTTAAACCAATCGTGAATTATAGGAATCTCTGGATCATGGAATCCTTATTCTAAATAACAGATCTAGTCTAACCTGCCACCCAAAAAAGATATTCCCATCCCTGAGAGGTTGTTTTCTAGCTTCTTCTGAGCAACTTATTTGTCTTGGAAAATTTGAATTAGGAAATTTCAAAAATATACAGCCAGTTAGCAAAGGATGTCACAAGAGTGATTTAGTAATATTTACTAAGATAGAAGGGCTGGGAAATAAAGAAGAATGAGTTTCAGTCACTGGCATAGACGACATCACAGCCTATCATGGACAAAACATACAATTAACTATCTAACAATGTTATAAACCTCTGAACAAAGAATGAAGCATCTCTAAGGAGGACTATTTCTAGTTAAGTATATGGGGTATATTCTAGGGAAGTGCCACAGAGAAAATGACAGCTAAGTTGCACTTTTTCCTTTGTTGATGTGGTTTCCAAGTTCTTCCACATTCAGATTGCCATCCATTATCTGGACACTATCTGGTTTTTCAGTTTCCTGGGAAACATAATTTTCTAAATAATTGACATGTGATATCTCTATTTATGAAAACTGATATATCATCATTTTCATCAGTCAGATCATAGTTTAGTCCACATGTACCTTAAAATATATTAAGAATTTTTTCCAAATGGGTTATTTTGAAATCAGTTTTTTTGTGTTATTCATATTTCAAGTCTGCATTTAGAACTTGACATTACTTCTCCCTCTGAGCCCAGTGTTTCAGACTCTGGAGGTTTTTGCTGGGTGGCAAGGGATAAAGTAGAAAAGTCTGATCTCAAATTCTAACAAATGAGTTCTCCCAGGTCTGTGTCTGTCTGCTGCAAATTTAATGAGCAAGACTTGTGTGTCTTTCTCCAAGATGCTGATTAAAATTTTTGACCAAGAAAGAATCATGTTATCTAGGCTTGGACAATAATGTATTAATGCATTTCTCCTATTAGGTGACTTATTTACATTTTAACAATGACATTCTGGAGAATAGATACCTTTCCCCCCAAAAATGATGCAGATGATAGGAATATTAGACATGCTAGAAGGCCAATTTGAGGAGATATTATTAAACATGGGACCTTTCATGGTTCCTCAATCAGACTCTCTGGACAGCACTCCACTTGGTCTAATTTAAGGTCTTTCCTTCCTTCTCAAACCTTCTCGCACCCTGGAATCACCTGAAAAGCCTTTAAAAATGCCGAAACCTGGGTCCTGCCACAAGTGTGTGCAGCCTCGGCTTTGGTAGTTTTGGAAGCTAACCAAGTTGGTTCTCATGTGCAGTCAAAGTAGAAAATTGTGGCTTTTACAGAAAGTCATCAACTCTGGAAGACAAGAGTGGGGTTACAAGTCAGATTGAGATAGACTCGAGCTCTGTCACATACTAGTTGTGTGGTTTGGATAGACTGCTTCATTTCTGAGCTTTAGCTTCTTTATCTATAAAATCAGTGTTAATAAGACCTACACTGCAGCTATGGGGAGGATTAAAAGAGATAATGTCTCTAAAGTAACTAATGCATAGTAGGCAAATGGTGAATCTCACCCCTCTCCCCTTTCTTTCCAAGAACCCCCCAAAGCTGGTCTATAGAACAAGGTCATCCATGGCTGGAAGACAGATTTGACACTTGAGCTTGCACTCCTGCTGTTCCTCCAAAGATCATATAACTTCCCCTTTGGTGACCTGTGGCTGAACTCTTCAGCCTCATGGAATGACTTAAGTATCATTTAAAATGCTCAATGTAGCTTAGCTGGGAAATAAAACATAGAATTGACTTGAAATTGTCAAATAGAAAAGACATGCTTCATTTTCTAAGTATTGGCCATAGAAGAACAGGCACTGCACAGATTTTATCAATAAGCTTTTCAAATGTGCCACCTTATTCTCAGTTTCTCGTTAAGACAACTTTTCATGAATCCTTTTCAGGATTTTATGTGTGTGTGCAGCTCAGCAAGAAAAATATGTACTAGGCAAAGCTATTATTTATTTTTAGTTATTCCTGTTGGAAAATTCTAACTAAACTACTAGCTAGAATAAAAGTTTTCAACATCTGAACTGCTAAACAGTTGTTTGAAAGAAATTCTTAATTGAAGTGATATACAATACATGTAATGAAAATGCATATGTTCTTAAATTTTTCAAATGTGAAAATATATACCAAGAAGTCAGAGTATAGAATTTATATTTCACTAAAATTTTAATGTCATTAAAACCTCTTGTTTCATTTGGATCCTGCCTTCAACCCAAGATATACCTGTAGTTGTAAATATTATGAGCAAACAAGCCCAAATTTATTTCATTTTACCTTCTCTCCTCTTCTCTCCTCTTTTTTCCTCTTATCTCATTAATTCTAAAAGCAGTTATTGAGACCCTAGTGTCCCTTAAGCATTATGAATATAAAGATGAATGAGACACATGGTCCCTGACATTGAAGAACTCACGGTCTAGCATAAAAAAATAATTAAAACCCAACCTAAGTGATGAAAACTGAAGAATGTGTGTGGTCTAGTTAACAGTATTGTACTAATGTCTATTTCCTGGTTTTGATAGGGCACTATAATCTTGTAAGATGTCAGTGTTGGAAAAAGCTGGGACATGGGTATATGACACCATTTTTGCAACTTTCTATGAGATTATAATTCTTAAAAAATAAAAGTTAAAAAAAATTCAGCATGGCAAAATAAGTAGTAGAGTGAGGCAGATTTTTTTCAAGGTAACTGAAGAAGACAACATGATCCTGCATAAGGGAATAATGGAAGGCTTCAAAAAGAAATGGCATGGGATCTGTCTTGAGAGAGAACTCAAAATTTTCTGGGTGTATTAACTTCCTATGGCTACTGTAACAAATCACTACAATCTTAGTGGTTTAAAACAAGAAAAATTTATTATCTTACAGCTCTGAAGACCAGAAATTTCTAAATCAGTCTGCTGGGCTAAAGTCAAGGTGCCAGGGGCACCTGGGTGGCTCAGTCGTTAAGCGTCTGCCTTTGGCTCAGGTCATGATCCCAGCATTCTGGGATCAAGCCCCACATCAGGCTCCCTGCTCAGCGGGAAGCCTGCTTCTCCCTCTCCCACTCCCCCTGTTTGTGTTCCCTCTCTCGCTGCCTCTCTTTCTGGCAAATAAATAAATAAAATATTTAAAAATAAAAATAAAATAAAAATAAAGTCAAGATGCCAGTAGGGCTGGTTTCTACTGGAGGCTCTAGGAGAGACACAGTCTCCTTTCCTCCTCTGGTTTCTGGAGGCTTTCCACATTCCTTGGCTTGTGACCTCTTCTTCAAGTCACTCCAACCTCCTGCTTCTGCCATTACATTTCCTACTTCCTCTTTTTTCTACCTCCTTCTAACGAAGCCACTTAGGATTATATTTGGGGCCCTGCTGGATCATCCAGGATGATTTTTCCAATTCAAGGTCCTTAACTTAGTCACATCAGCAAGGCCCTTTGGCTATCTAAGTTAACATTTACAGGTTTCGCGGATTAGGACCTGGATATCTTTGGAAACCCTTACTCAGCCTCCCGCATCTGTAACACAGTTTTCCTTGAGGTTTACAGTTGTGAAAGACAATTCACCCAGTTAAGGAATGATGGCTAGTTTGCCACATCTGGAATACAGGAAAGGGATGTAGTGGAACATAAGACTAGCAAGACAGACCGGTGTATCGGCCAGCTCACGCTGCAATAACAAAATACCACAGACTGGTGGCTTAATAAGAGCAATTAATTGCTCACGTTTCTGGAGGCTCGTAGTCCAGGATCGAGGTGTTGGCCAGTTTTGCTTCTCCTGTAGCCTCTCTCCTTGCCTTGCAGTTGGCTATCTTCTTGCCATGTCTTCACATGGCCTTTTCTCTGTGCTTTAACATCCCTGGTGTACTTTCTCTTGTACAGACGAGGCATGTTGGATCAGGGTCCACTCATATGACCTCATTCAACCTTAATTATCTTTAAAGGCCCTATCTCCAAATACAGTCACATTCTAAAGTACTGGGGATTAGGACTTCAACATATTACTTTGGGGAAGGAGGATACATTTTAGTCCATAACAATTGGGATCAAGTTTTGAAGGACTTTGACTATGGCCTGGCTAGTGCCCTCGATCTTGAAAGTTATAGTGAACCAAAGGAGGCTTTTAAGGACTGAAGTGACAAAATCAGACTACTTGGTAAGCTAATAACTCTGAAAATAGAAAGAAGGAGAAGGAATGACTTGTGCAAGGGGAACAGGGAGAATCTTGCTACACTGGAGGCATGTCAAATTGCAGGGACCATGGTGAAGGAGATGTGGGCACCATGCTAAGACAAGGGTAATGAGTATATTAGCAGTGACTGTTTTCTCTCTTCACAAACTCACAGAATCCTGAATAAAATATTATAGCAAAAACTACCTTTTTTTTTGGCCACATAGCTAAATTTAAAATAAATGCCCAGTTGGCCAGAAGTTAAGCAGGAAATCAGAACCAGAGTAGAAAAAAGGGGAGGGCATTGCATGGATGTTAGACCAGATGTAGGACCCATGGTCAGAGAGTGGGTACTTTAAGGCCCAGGTGGAGGATAGAACCACACCTTTGGGTTCCAAAAGGATATGGAGTCCATAAATCCAAGAACTTCAAAAGACCGTCCTGCTTATGGAAAAAGGACTAGAGAAACTCTGATCCCTTGTTCTGGAAAGCCACGAGGAAGCTTGCTGACTGCCCCAGAATGTAGATGGAGAAAGGCAGTGGAAGGAGGAGACTAACACTACTTAAAAAGATTTTAAAAACTCTAAATTTATTTTTTGCATATGGCAAGGAAAGCCCAAAACTAAGAAATTAACTAAAACATTCTTCCAGGATTGTTAAAACTCCTAGAGCAAAAAGATTTAAAAAAAGGAAAGTTTTTTAAGAGAGAAAAAATAAGAAAATGAGATGACCAAGCAACATCTGAATAAGAAGAGAAATCATGGAGGAAAGTCTAGCCCCAAAGAAATAAATCAAGAAAGTTTCCTCAATCCAAAGAGCATGAGTCAGATTGAAAGAGTCCACCAAGTGCCCATAAATAATGAATTTCAAATACAAGAGACCAAATTTGTTTTTACAGGTTTTCAGAAAGAAAGGCACAGAACTCATACAAATGATCAGAATGGTTTCAGGGTGTGCGTTTGTGTGCACGCATGATCCTAAGAGAGCTAATCCTCTTCTTTCAATAGTGCAAAATAATGCCTAAAACTGAGGAAGTCCAGAAGTGGCAACGTATGCATGTTATTTAGAAATATAAAGGAAAATAGCAAAACCTCATCTGAAAGAGTTGAAAGGGATTGTCTTTGGGTGTGGTTTGGAGATTTTTTCTTGCTCCTTACTGCTTTTTCTGGAAACTTGTCCCTTTCTTCACTCTCAAATCTCTGGTTCTTTTGAAGCAAATGACGTTAGACCACACCATCTTTTCCTTGTCCCTGTTGCAGTCACCTACTCCCTAGACACCACTCCCAATCACTGAAGATTTTAGTACTTAGCTCACTGCCCTTCCCTCCATTGTTACTCCTGCCATTATTCCTGCCAATTTCCTTGACCTCACTACTGCCTGCGACTTTCATCCACAGCTCTCCCCACCCAACCTTCTCTTGTCTGACCTTAGGATTTGACACCATTAATAAGTGCACCACTTCCAAAAATTGTAGTGTCCAATTCCCCATACTCTTAAACATCAAAATCTTAATGGTTACTCCTGACAAATCCCGAGCCCTGTAGAACATTTACTCCTGTATTTGACAATTAAATAGAGCTGTAGGTACAACAAAACAACACAAAAGAAAACCACAAAACTATACAGACTGGTTTCATTTTAAATTAGTGGCAAGAAAACCTTCAGCATAGCCTGGAAATCTGACACTGCATCACTAGTCAGTGTGCTGTTCTAATCTCTAAGATGATTACCTGACCTTGTCCTCTCTTTCCCAAACTCCAGAATTGTCTCTTCCTTTTCACTTTCAACTAATGATGATGCCTTGTTATTTTACTCAAGAAAAAAAAATAGCAATCAGAAGGGGTAGTTTTAGTTCAAATCCTAGTTTTGCCGCCCACTAGCTGAGTGAACTACTTGAGCCAGTTACTTGTTTTCTCTGGGACTCAGTTTCCTCATCTGTACAAGGGGAAAGATTGTAACATTAGTGTCCTGTTATGAATGAGAATCTTCTGTTCTAGGGGCATATGTACTTATGGACCTTGCCTTCCCTTCTAGTACAAGGGAGATCCTGCCTACCCTCCTTGTGCATACATCTGTGGATCTTGTCTCCCCTTCTGGTACAAAGGATGGATTGTTTCTGTCCCTATGGCCAACCCCTCTACATATCCATTGGTTCTCACTCCTTCTTCTCTATCTGATGATGTTTTTCCTGTAATTATCCTCTTTCTATCATGTCTCATGTTTTTCCTCCTCTATGAGATTAACCCATCAGCATACAACCATTCTGTAATATCTCCCATCTTAAAAGTCCTCCTCTAATGTCATGACTCTCTTCACCAATAATTCATTTCTCTGTTCCCTTATGTAGCAAGACTCCTTGAATGAGGTATCCATAGTTGCTCTTCTTGCCTTCACTCTTTTGAACTCATTGTAACACCTCTTGTCAAGATCCGTCTTTCCAAATGCTCTGGTGACTCCTTCCTTGGCTGTCTTTCACTGAGTGTTTCAGAAGCATTATCCTTCCAGGTTTCTAGACTTCACTTGCTATCTTAGTCTTCTTGGCCTGCCAAAACAGATGCCATAGACTGGGTGGCTTAAACAACAGAAATGTATTTTCTCACAGTTGGTAGGGTTCGGTTTCTGGTGAGGACTCTCTTCCTGGCTTGTAGACAGCTGCCTTCTCCCCGTCCTCACATGGCCTTTCTTTGGTGCACATGGGTGAGGAGACAGAGAGTTCTCCTTCCTCCTCTTCTTATAAGGACACCTATCCTATCAGACCCTACTCTAATGACCTCATTTACCTTTAATTACATCCGAAAAGCCTTACTTCCAAATATAGTCACTTTGGGGATTAGGGCTTCAACATATGAATTTGTGGGGACACATGATTCAGTCCATAGAACATGGCTTCCAGGACGCCATACTTTTCTCATTCTTTCTCAGTGTTCAAGTTTCTGCTCAAATATCACCTCCTCAAAGAAAGCTTCCCTGCCACTCCATCGACAGCAGCTTTCTGTATGTGATCTCACTCTGTTTTCTGGTCTTCAGTAGGCATCTCAGTTAAGAGCCTGGATTATGGAACAGAGGACTTTGACTGAAATCCTGACTCCATTACGTACAAACTTAGTGACCTTAGCCAAGATACTTAACTTCTCTGTGCATTGGTGTACTCCACTGTAAAATGAGAATAATGATACTACTAAATGAGTTAAAATATGCAAAAAAAAACTGAGAATATTGCTTGGCACAATTTAAGGGCTCAATAAATGTTAGCTAATACTTTTTATACATGTTTGTCTATTCTCCTCTATGGAACAAATAAAAGCTCCAAGAGGGCAAGGACTTTGTGCCTTGCTAACCATGGTATCCCCAGTGCCTAGAACACTGACTGATTAGTATAACAGATGTCCCATTTATATTTGCTGAAAGAATGAATGTATGAACAAATGGTTTCTTGGAAGAGTTTCAGGAAGTATGGCCGAGGGTGTCAAGTGCTTCAGACAGCTCGGCAGATGAGAACTTAAGCCATTTGTCAATCAGGAGGTCATTGGTGACTTGAGTGGTAATAATAGCTGTAATTTATTGAGGCACCTTGTTAAGTGTGCTAATCTACACAATGACCCTACAAGGAAGCCATTATTATCACCATTTTATAGATGACAGAGCATTTCAGCGGCTCTGTGGGACAGAAGCAAGACTGAAAAGGATTGAGAGATGAACAGGAATTAAGCATGTAGAGACAACTCTATTATGACTGGCAGCTTGTTTAAATGTATTAGCCTATATGAGGGAAATGAATTCAACAGATCAGAGACGTAATCTATCAGCCAATGTTACCAAAGAAACCAGGTACCACTGACAGAAAGGGAGAGAGGAAAATATAAAATAAATCAAATTTTCCATCAAATAATTTTTTTTTTCTCTTGGGTCATGTTAAATACTACATCATAGTAGTAAACATAATAGGACCTCCATTTAATTTGTCCTTTGGAGTATCTCTACTTGAAAATACAGAGATGGTATATAAAAATCACCATCTTGGTTAGAACCTTATTGGATGGGAAAGATCTTTTTTACAAATCAACTATTGGAGAGATTCCAGCTGGACTTGGAATCCAAATCAACTCGACCTATGGCAGAATGAATTCAAAAACAAGTCCCAAGAACGTATGAGAATTATAGGCCTGCACCTCTGCGAAGATTGTTATGTCTTTCAGATGGCAGATGAGGAGGTAGGAGGAAATTTTCTGGGTATTATTATTAGGCCTATCGTAGCAAGCCTCTAATAGCTTCCAGCGATGATGAACTACACTTCGGGAAGGTGGTACTGGGGTTTGAGTGTTTAAGCGAATCTTAGGAAGATAAAGACAAAGGCAACTCTATCAGAGAATTTGCCTTCTTTTTCCTTGCTTTCTTTGGGTGGTGTGACCTGGACGGCTTTGTATGTCCATCCTGCCTGTCGCCTTTCAGAACTGAGCAGGGAAGCAGCAGCAACGATGAGGTCATTCGTCACCTTAGATATGAAATATTTAAAAGTCTGCCTTTTGCTTTAAATGGGAGGCTGAAATTGAGGATGGTGAAGTTGATTCCGGAGAAGGCACAGTACATACTCATCCGAGGGTTCTTCGCTTGGTCTGCGTTAGTTTTCAGGAGCTATGTCCCCTCTCGGCCCAGCTTCTCTGTGCCTGTGTTTCATCAGCTCGTCAGAGTTGTTCATTCTCGTATTCCTTAGTCCTAGCTGTGTGGCAGTTGATAAGAACACCTGTTAGGAGTTGGCGGGGGCCAAGGGGTGGTTAGAAAAATCTGGTTTGCCGAAATAAGAAGGATCATTCCATAGCATATTTCTCACCTGTAGTATTACACATTAAAGTGAAAAGCAAAATTAATCTCCAGTCTTTTCGCTTTTATTTTAAGTTTTTTTAATTTAAAACCTCCACATTGCTCGGGTGACCTTTTCTATTCGGCCCTGTGCTAGCATCACCTCGTGAAATTGGAGTCCTGCCCTGCCCTTGTAGCTGGGTTAGGTTGGTAAAGTTGGTTAGGTTGGTTAGTTAAGGCCCGGACTCCTGCTCTCAAGTCGTACTCTGTTCATCTCAGCTCCGGGCGGCAAGGGGTTAACAGAGTCTCCAGCGCCTACCGAGTTGTAAAAGGAACTGCTGAAGCTGATCAATGACCACTGTTAAGACCTGGAAACCAATTATAAACCTGAAATTTGTGATGAACAAAGCCCTGAAACACTGGGATGAAAACTACTGAATTAGTCCAGTTCATTAAAATCATTAATAGTCATGAAATGAAAACCACCAGAGTCCAAAAAGGCTTAATGCTCTATCCATATTAATTAGATGGGAGCAAATCTGAACTGAAAAGCAGCACATGCTTTGTAGAATTAGCAATTGGTCTCTACAGACTACACAGATCTCTATTAAAATTCAGTTTAATTAAAATTGATCACGTTAAGAAACTGATGTGGTTAATTAACTGAATTCCTGGACTTCTTTTCATACATTTCACAGACGCCTTGTACACTGCTTTCCTGGGTGACACTTCGTGTTGCACAGAGCAAATCCGATTGCAAAGGTTAACTCTCTGTGTTCCTGGAGACGATCAGACCACGGAGGAGGGGTGTGCGCGGGGCAGAGGAAGCTAAGCTTCACGGGGACTCAAACCCCAAGCTGAACGGTGGAAACGCCTTTGGAAAATTTGCCCCATGCGTGGTGTATAAATTCATGTGTATCTGTCGACGACAAAGAGGTTCTCTCTCCCAAGCTTCGATTTCTGGAGGAGCTGAGAAATAGTACCAAAAACTGGGAGAGTCCCTCTACTGTCAAATGTAGGCTAGCGCCCCGCTGGCAAAGGGCAGCCGTGCAGCTAAGCGGACGCCCGGCCAGTCTCGCTGCAGGCACCTTCGTTTTATTGTCTACACAGCTTCTTGGTCCGTTTGGCTCAGAATAAGTCATTTTGTGTTTTTCCACCGGCAGAATGGGGATAATGACATTTCTAGGTTTCACCAGGTTGTTGTGGGACTTAAAATGATGACAAAAGCCCCTGTCTTGCTGCTTCCGCCAAGTCTACCCCTCCTCCCCAAGACTGCTCTTTATTATATTACTGACTTGCACAAAACTCTCTAATGATTAATGCGCTGCCTGTGGGATGCTTCCCAAACCTCGGATTTGAATTCAGAGTTCTCCATCATCTGATCCGACATGGTCTTATCTTCTTCACCTCTTAGCTCCCTCTGAAATAGACTGCCTTATTTCAACCAAACTGGCTACTTGACAAACTTGGAATTCCTCGTTTTCTTTCCAGCCGCCCTTTCTTTTCCTCTTAGAAATCTATTTTTATCCAGCCCATCCTTCAGGGCTCAACTGGAATCCCACTTCCATGAAGTCCTTCTGTCGTGAACTTACCAAAAGATCTATCCCTCCCCTGTCTTCCTATAACAGGTGTTATCTCAGTTGCCTATTTGGCTCTTGTCCCCCAGAGTCTGAAATAATTATTCATGTGTACATATCAGCTCCTAAAGACTTCAAGTCTTGGCAAGAAGAAGTCATCTCCTATTTCACTGAATCATACCACATCTTAGACGTAATGCATGTTCCATAAATGTCTGTTAATAATGAAGATAATGCTTAGCCTTTGATAGTTTCTGGGGATTTTTCTCAGAGAGGGAAGTTTGAGCTTTATCTTACAGTGAATTTGTAGAAATATTTGAGTGTGATATGCTAATAACAATAATAATGACAGATGATATTATCAAACTCATTCATGAAGCATTGTGACGAGGACTCACATTTTACAAAGAAATCCCCCCTTTCCTCTGGTTTGTTGCCGAGGTTACAAGTGCTTTTCTGAGCAGTCCCTTGATCTCTTCTGCATCTATGGTTGTGTCTTCTAATTCATTTCTAGCCTTGTATATTTTTGCTTTTTATTCCTTACTTAAGTAGATTTTCTGCATTTTTAAGAAATTTTAGATCTCGTTAAAGAATCAGCTTCTGAATATCTATATTCTTTGTTTTTGTCTTATTGAATCAATCTAAGCTATTATCTTTATTCATTTTCATTTGCCAGTTTTTGGTAGATTTTGTTGGTTAATTTTTATCTAAAAATTTAATAAGTCAAAAAAATTTAGGAAGAATTTAGTTCTTCTTTTCTACCCCCCTTTTTTTCTCTTTCTTTTTCATGATAAAGGCATTGAAGGCCATGCATTTTCCCCTCAACACAACCTTTATTAAAATCCTTAGGTTTTGATGAAGTATTTTCATTTTCACTCCTTTCCAGACCATTTGAAATTTCAGATTTGATTTCTTTTGTGATCCAAAGTTTTTTATAAATTATTTCAGTCTATTTTAAAAACTACTTATTCTTAACTTCATTATATTTTAACCACAGAACATGTCCTACATAATTTCTTTAGCCAAGTATGTAATTAATTCTTATAAACTTTCTATGGATATATGCAAAATGTATTTTTCTATTTAAAAGTTATAAAATTGTGTTAGTTCTGTTATGTGTGTCCTCATTTTTGGTCTAACACAACTCTTCAATTCTGCGTAGTCATACTAAAGGGTACTCCTGAATTTGCATTTTTATTAAATTTTATTTGCATTTCTATGCATTTTTGCTTTATATTCAACTGCTATGTATTTCAATGCATAAAGGTCTATGGCAATTATATCTTATTCTGTCCCGTATTTTTAACCTAAATTCATTATCCGAGTTTAATATTGTCACTCTTCTATTCTTAATGTTTGCTTTTATGTGGTATCTCCTTGATCATCCCTTTACTCTCCTTCTTTTCACTTTTTTTGGTCATATTTTTCTCTACAATATACTTGCACATAGGCTTTTAAAAAAATGTATACTGCATCTTATTATAAATAACTTTTCAAAATGTACACTGCGTCTTGTTGTAAAATTTATCTAAGGCAATTTATAAAACTGCATAGATTATCAAAAAATAAAATATCTGGGAAAATTTGTGCCAAAATGGAAACTTAGAAAGTTCAGAGCCCAAATTCTTGCTCAACTCTAAAATGCAAAGTTGATGGTACAATTTTATTTATTAAGTGTTAATTATTATTTTTGACCTCAATTTATTTTGATAAACTTCTTTGTCCCTTGTATTTCAGTCATTGCTAATACAGAGATGAGATCAGTTGAATGACAAGCCACATGCATCTGCCTTTTTTCCTTATTCGATAGTGCAGACTATTCCAAGCCCTGCCCCCCACCTGCACCATTCATTTAGAAGGGCAACTGTATTTTCCATCCTATTTTCCCTTTCCTGATATTCACAAACTCACACTTTTCGATTATATGAAAACAAAACTAACTCTATCCTCCCCGCCACGCATCTCTCTAGAAGAAGATCTATTCTTACACTAGTTTGCTAGTGCTTATTCTTTCCCCATCTCTACCACCTTGACAACTCAGGTTTTGTTAAGATGGTTAAAATGTTACAGTTCAGTCCCAACCCATTTTTATGTCTTCCCTTGAAATATGACTCTTACGCTTTAAGAATCATTGTTTTAATTCATATATTTACGCTCCCAGGCAATTTTTAAGCTATATATGTTGAAAGATCTATTATTTCATCTCCTCTTTGTCTCCTATCCTGAGTTGTTTGCTATGCCTCTTGCGTGTGTGTGTGTGTGTGTGTGTGTGTGTGTGTAGGTTTTTTCCTCAAAAGGGGCATATGAGCACTAAATCCTTTGAACTCCTTCATACACAAATATGTTCCCAACCTCCTGGTGTTCGAATGACTGTAAATCCTTATCTCTCAATTATCTATAGATGTTATTCTAATGCCAGAGGGATTTTTTTTCTCTGCAAATAGTTATCATTTCCTCTTACGTAACACTTGGAACTCGGTGAGGCCTTTTATGTGCCGAGACTCAAGTTTTCTTCAGTATAGGAACTTTAAATATTACCTCTCTTTTGTCTGTTTTTTTTTTTCTTTTTCTCTTTCTAGATCTTTTATTATTCATGCTTAATCATCTTCCAAGTCTTCTACCTTTTCCCTCACGATTCCCATCTCTGAAGTTTTATCATGTTTGGGGATATATGTTCCACTTGATACGCTGGGATGCTAATTAATTCTCATTCAATTTATAAATTAAAGTTTTCATTCAAAAATCATCATTTTTAGGTCCACAAATCCTTTGGGGACTGAACAGAATCTCCTAATATCTTACATCACATTCATTGCAGTTTTAGTAATTATCTATCTATTTAACATCTCTGTTTAGTTAAGAACCAGGTTTCCTGGATGTTCCAAGTGTTCTTCCTCTCTCTGGCCAGTAGGACCCTTTAGAGAAATTATAGGTTTCTTTTGTCTATTCAGAGGGCTCAGGCTGAGCTCATGGGGTACTCACTTCTGTAGGTGGTGACCACAAAGATATTTCTGCATTGGTATCCAGTCCAATACCCAGCTGACTGCCCAATTGTCAGTACCCAGTTGAAGTTCCCAAGGGAAAGAGAAAGGGAAATCTCCCCGGAATACCTTGTGGGAGGGCATCTCTCTTCTTCTTGGAATGCCATAGATTTCCAACAGCTGTGCCCTCTCTAAGATCATAGGTGTGTTGATTTTGCTCCAGAATTCTCCACAGTTATGGGCTCTGCCTAAAGCCAGAAGAAAAAATCTGGCCCCAGCTTTCTCAGTCTGGATCTATAGAGCCTAAAGTCACACTCCTACATTATAGGCCTGCCTGCTTGCCAGACAGAGTCAGAAGAGGGAAGCTACTCTTAGGTAGGAATTGAGATTAACAAAAGTGGGGACACATTCAAGGTGCCATACTCCTAGCACTCCTCTAAATACATTAAATGTTTTTAAATGTGAAACATAACACTCATACAGAAATATGCATAAATCATAAATGTCAGTATGATAAATGATTATAAAATGGCCCCTTGTATAATTACTACCAAAGTCAATAAATAGAATATTGGCAGCAACCCAGAAGACCTCTGTGTCTTCCTTTCTTAACACAATACCCTCTGTGCCCCTCTAGAGGTGAATTACAATTTTGTCTTTTATAGTAATCAATTTTCTTGCCTTTCTAAAACACAGTCTTACACTTAAGTATGTATCCCCCAAAAATGTAGTCAATTTTGCCTATCATGGAATTTTACATAAATGGAATAGTACTGTGTGTATTCTTTTGTGTTTTGCTCCTTGTGCTAAACATTCTATTTGTGGCGTTTACTCATGTGTCTGTAGTTTATTCCTTTTCATTTGCTGTAGAGTACTCCACTGAGTGAGTGTGCCATAAATCCATCGTCCGTTCTCTGGTGGATGGATATTTGGGTTGTTTCCAGTTTGGTGCCCTTTGAAATAATGCTTGTCTGAATCTGCTCAGGCTGACATAACAACACATAGCAGACTAGGAGGCTTAAACAACAGAATTTATTTTGCCATAGTTCTAGACGCTGGAAAGTCCAAGATCAATGTTCTGATAGAGTTTGGTTTCTGGTAAAGGCTCTCTTCCTGGTTGCAGACACCTGTTTTGTTTTCATGTGATGTGATGGTTGGTTTTACGTATCAATTTGGCTAGGCTAAGGGATAGTTCTAGGTGTCAGCCTGACTAGGCTAAGGGTTTACTGGATAGCTGGTAAAACATGATTTCTGGGTGTGTCTGTGAGGGCATTTCCAGGAGAGATTAACATTTGAGTGAGTAGACTGAGTAAAGAAGACGACCCTCACCAATGCCAGGGGAATCATTTAACTCTCTGAGGGCCGAAATATAGTGAAAAGGCAGAGGAAGGGCAAATTTGCTCTCTGCTTGAGTAGGGACATCCATACATTCTTGTTCTCCTGCCCTTGGAGAGGAGAACACATCTGCCCTCATGGTTCTCTAGCCTTCAAACTTGGGCAGAATTACACAAGTTTTCCTTGTTCTCCAGCTTGTAGATGTCAGATCATGGGACCTTTCAGCCTTCATAATCACACAAGCCATTTCCCAAAAGAAATCTCTTCTTTTTCTCCCTCAATATATATACCAAGTCTGGTATAGAGAGAAAGAGGGAGATTTCTTTTAGGAATTGACTTGTGTGATTATGGAGGCCAAGAAGTTATATACACATACAAATTTGGGGGGTACCAATTCTGTCAGATTAGGACCCCACCTTATGACCTCGTTTAATCTTTTTTTTTTTTTTTAGATTTTATATATGTATTTGACAGAGATAGAGACAGCCAGAGAGAGAGGGAACACAAGCAGGGGGAGTGGGAGAGGAAGAAGCAGGCTTCCAGCAGAGGAGCCCAATGTGGGGCTCGATCCCAGAACGTCGGGATCACACCCTGAGCCGAAGGCAGACGCTTAACGACTGAGCCACCCAGGCGCCCCTCATTTAATCTTAATTACCTCCTGAAGGCCCTTTCTCCAAATACAATCACACTGGGGGGTTAGGGCTTCAACATGTGAATTTTGGGGAGGATGCCATTCAGTCATAGTTGTGGTGCTATAAACATCCTCAGTATGTACTCTGACTCATATGTACACAATTTTTTCTAGAACATGTAGTTAGGAATAGAACTGAAGGCCAGAAAGGCTGCATATCTTTGAATTTATTAAATGATGTCAACCTGTTTTCCAAAGTGGTTGTATCAATTTACAGCAACCAGTGGTTTATTAAAGTTTCCATTACTCCATGTCCTTTTCAACATATTGATTTATTTAAAAAAAAATTGACCTGGTGGGTATATTATCTCATTTCTGGTTTTAATTTGCATTTCCCTGACTCAAGGTTAAGCAACGGAATTCACATAAGAAGAAAAAAGAAAAGGCCCAAGGAGTAATTTAAAGCTAAATGTTTCATGGAGTGGTCATCTTTATCACCAACAACCCTGCACGTAGGTGCTATCATCACCCCACATTACAGATGAGTAAGTTGAGATTTAGTGTCTATATACCACTAGACAGTACTGTTAAAGCCAAACACAAGTGGAGACCAGCCTTGAAAATTCCTTAAGTAGACAAAGCCAGTTTATTCATACCAGCAATAAATTTGCTTATTTTGTAATACGTCGAGGCTAACTTGACCTGAGTCACTTCTTCTTAATGCCTCTGAAAATCATAATTGGAACTTAAACCATTCCCTGAAATTGATAAGAGGTAACTGCTAACCAATTCCCTTTCATGTAAGAAAATTCTACTATTGTAACCAATCGCTGGGAAGAATAAATAGTCACTGCCTCCACCCTAGATAAGCTGCTTTATAACATAGACCTCTGAGCCTCATTCCTTGGTTTGGTTTGAGGGCTCCCGGCTTGCAAACTGTCCTTTTGGTGTGTGCACAATAAACTTGTACTCATTACTTCTTCAGTGATTCATTGGTTTTACTTGTGTTTTTCTCTGAGTTTTTGACCATTCGGAGCTGAGATTTGAACGCACACTTGAACTTCTCTTCAGCCTTGAGTGTCCTACGCTTTGAGAAGCTAGCTAAGAACAGCCATGTCGGTGATAGTCTAGAGACAGACGTTACTAATGGCAAGGAGAGCAGACATGAGGCAGTAGCAGTTGGTGAAAATTTTCAGGTTAAGTCACAAAAGTGTAGCTGTTAAAAGCTTATTAGCTCAGGCCTCAGGAAAGAAAAGCAAAATGTCAGATAAATGGAGATTTAATCTTCACTAGGCCATGGAGAGTTGAGTACTTGTGGCACCCAAAGTGAGAGTTTTTTGGATTTTAAGACTCAAAGTTGTATTTTAAATAATGACCTTTAAACATGTTTTTTTGATATTAAGAAATATATACATTTTTTACTGTCAAAGTTTTGGAAAATTTAGAAAGCCACACAGATGAAAATAAAAATCATTCAATCTCACTACCCAGAGTTAACCAATATTAATATTTTATTTTATCTTTTGAGCACTTTGACACCCATAGACATGCATTTTTTTAAGTTGAGATCAGTCTGTATATGCCAATTTATACTCTTTTTGTCCTAAACAAAATATTGAGAGTAACTCTTCATGGCATCAAAAAATCTTTTGCACATGATTTTCTTTTCATATATAAAGATTCTATTTATTTACTTGAGAGAGAGAGAGTGAGAGAGAGAGAGCATGAGAGGGTCAGAGGGAGAAGCAGACTCCCGCTGAGCCAGAAGCCCAACGCAGGACTCAATCCTGGGGCTCCAGGATCATGACCTGAGCCAAAGGCAGATGTTTAACCAACAGAGCCACCCAGGTGCCCCACATGACTCTTAATAGTAGACCATGTTATGTATCAAAAGTATCAAAATACTTTTATAATATTTAAATAACTAACTCTATGATAAATATCCTCCCAGATAAATCTTTGTCAATTTTCCAATTATTTCTTCAAGTAATATTTCTAGAAATATACACATGGTGAATCATTGTCCACAAACTCAGGATTTTCAAAACAAGAATCATACCTACGTAGATTCTTTAGATCAATTCAAATTTGATTCCAGGGCTGACTAGGATTTTCTGATGGGCGGACGATCAGATTTGCCCTTAGGGTTTTATAAGAATCTGAGAAATTTACGGGGTGCCTGAAGGTAGGGGAATAGCACGTTTATCTGCCACTTTGGTCAACATGGACAACAGCATCGGCCAAGCCCCTTTCGTTCCTTGAACCCACATAACTCTCTACTTCTGTACCTCCCATAAGACGGGAAGACTTTTCCAGGCCTCGGAACCTCAGTGACATGTCCAGTCTCTCTGGGAACACCGCACGGCTGCTGCTCCCTGAGCTCTTGTTACCACTCTGGGTGCAGCTAGGGAGAACGTATGGGTTACTGCTGCCTCCCTTCTCAGTCCGGGAGAGAAAAGCCCAGTCTCTATTGTTTCATGTTCTTCAAAGACACTCTTTGCTCCCAAGGTCTCTGGGACACGTGACATAGGCTCTTCCATGATTTTAGGCTTTTCGATGAGACAGAGCTTGCTCTTGACTGCCGGCAGCTTTACCTTCCCACCGTGCAGCGAGCAAGCTTCCCTTGGGGCAAAGGAGCCCCATAATTTTGCTACTTGCTTGAAATGGGAACATCAGCAGTCAAATTACCTTTGATCTTCATCTCTAGAGAACATCTACTATGTTCTCTCGCCATGTCTAAAATGTTTGAAATCTTGCCGTTTGCAATG
Organism: Ursus maritimus; assembly: GCF_017311325.1. NCBI lineage: Eukaryota > Metazoa > Chordata > Mammalia > Carnivora > Ursidae > Ursus > Ursus maritimus. The sequence continues at coordinate 17,182,155 of NW_024424786.1, forward strand.
ACATGAATGGAACTAGAGGGTATTAGGCTAAGCGAAATAAGTCAGTCAGAGAAAGACAGTTATCATATGATCTCACTGATATGTGGAATTTAAGAAACAAGGCAGAAGATCATAGGGGAAGAGAGGAAAAAATGAAACAAGACAAAACCAGAGAGGGAAACAAACCATAAAAGACTCTTCTTAATCTCAGGAAACAAACAGAGGGCTGCTAGAGGAAAGAGGGGTGGGTAAATGGGGTGGCTGGGTGATGGACATTGGGGAGGGTGTGTGCTGTGGTGAGCACCGTGTATTGTGTAAGACTGATGAATCACAGACCTATATCCCTGGAACAAAAATACATTATATGTTAATAATAATAAAAAAGTGGCAATAAAATGAAATAAAATGTTTGTCAAGGTGGCATCTGTCTAGTGGAATAGATAGAACATAGGTATTTGCAAGCACAAGATGAAAAGCTGAAAGGCACCCTGTGAAAGGCACTTTAGGGTTTTTTTGTTTTTTTAATAAAGGTTTTATTTATTCACTAGTGACAGAGAGAGAGGCAGAGGCAGAAGGAGAAGCAGGCTCCCCTCGGAGCAAGGGAGCCCGATGTGGGACTTGATCCCAGGACCCCGGAATCCTGACCTGAGCCAAAGGCAGACACTTCACTGACTGAGCCACCCAGGCGCCCTGAAAGGCACTTTAGGTTTCTAATGAAATTAAAAACAAAAACAAAAGCCAGGTCATCTCTTCATGGAAGAGAAAGTTTGAAAATGCATAAAAATTGGACACTCAGAGTCAAGAAGACATTGTGAACAAAGGTATAGAGGTGGAAAATAAAAAACGCTAATGTCTTGCTGTTTAAAGTGTGGTCCATGGCCGAGCCACATGGACATAACCCAGGAGCTTGTTAGAAATATGGAACCTCGGCCTTCATTCCAGACTGACTGAAGCCGAATCACTTTAGCAAGAACTCCAGTGATTTCTAGGCAACTATGGTTTGAGAAGCACTGCTCTGGTGTAGTGATTCTCAGAGTGTGAGCGCAGACCAGCAAGATCAGCTCCATCTGGGAACTTGTTAAAAATACTAATTTTTTTAGGGGTGCCTGGCTGGCTCAGTCAGTTAAGCGTCTTCCTTTGGCTCAGGTCATGATCTCAGAGTCCTGGGATCGAGCCCCGCATCAGGCTCCCTGCTCAGCAGAGAGTCTGCTTCTCCTTCTGCCTCTGTGATCTCTCTTGCTTTTGCTCTCTCTCAAATAAATAACTAAAATCTTAAAAAAATATATAAATTTTCCAGCCCCACTCCAGACCTCCTGACTCAGAAGCTCTGCAGGTAGGGTCGAGTAGGATGTTTTCGCAAGCCGTACAAGGTGATTCTAACACAGGTACACACTCGAGAATCACTGTTCCACAGCAGAGGGTAAACGTTTCTTTACCTAAAGGTTCAGATACTAAATATTTTCAGCCTTGAAGGCAATAAGGTCTCTGTCACAGCTGCTCAACTATGCTGTTGTAACAAGAAAGTATAATAGGTGATGTGCAAAGGAGTAAGCTTGGCTGGGCTCCAGGGAGACTTTAGTTACAGGACACCTGGGTGGCTCAGTTCATTAAGTGTCTGCCGCCAGCTTGGGTCACGACCCCAGAGTCCTGGGATCGAGTCCCGCATCGGGCTCCTTGCTCAGCAGGGAGCCTGCTTCTCCCTCTGCCGCTGCCCCTGCTTGTGTGCACTGTGTCTCTTTCTCTCTCTCTCAAATAAATAAATAAAATACTTACAAAAGAAACTTTAATTACGAAATGAGGAGAGTGCTAGTGCTATATTTGGCTGTGGATTATGTGTGTCCATACCTGCCCTAAACCGCGAATTTTCAAACTTGCCTGTCCATTAGAATGACTTGGGGAAGCGTCACAAATCTTGATACCCAGGTGGTACCTCACACCAATTAAAGCAGTGTCTGTGTGATGGGGGCGAGGAATCAATATTTTGAAAAACTCCCCAAGTGATTCACATGCATAGCTAGGGATGAGAACCAGATGCTAAAGGACGGAATAGATGGCCCCAGAAAAAGGGTGTGAGAGGATCACGGGGGATTAAATCGGAAGGGTGGCTCGAAGCCTGACTGTGGAAACCTTTCCAACTAGATCTTCCCCAAACACCACAATCACACGGGGATTTGACTATCCATATAGGTCAGGGTGAGCATTTTTATTTTTTTCTTAACCACATGTTACTGCATTTAAACCACAATATTAAAAATGAGAAACGTCTGAACAAGGGAAAGGCCAAATGGCTTTTAATTCCCCAACAGCAAAACCCTGTTAATACCTTGCCCTGTGTCAGCAAAATAATTGTGGTTCAAGTGAATATAAAACACTTCCATTCAATCTTCTCCCTCCTCCCTAAGGCAAATGCTTTCTTATCGTGGAGAAACAGTACTCCTCAAACTGTCAGACTGCATCAGGGGAGTTGAACAAGAATTATAAAGCCAGGCGAAATCAAGGCATCGGCTGGGAGGGTAAAATTCTTCTCCAGGTGAGATTTTTCAGCCTCTTCTCTGACCAGAGCCTCCCTGATGTTGCTGTGTAAATGCTGGGAGAGAGGAAGCCGAGACTTTTGCAGAGGAATGAATTAAATTTCTTTGGTAGCAGAAGCTGTCACTGGTGAACTCAAGCGAAATAAAAGGGCTAGCTGAAAAGATCTGTGGTGGCTCATAGCATAAAAGATCCGGGCTTGGAAAGGACAGAGCCATGGCAGATCTGGGCTTTTGGAACAGGGTGGTGGACAGTCTGCTCGTGGTGCTGCTTTCTAGATAAGCTTTGTCTCTTTTCTGCCCTGGAGTCAGGCCGTCCCAGATGCCAGTCCCAGGTAGAGGATATCTGATTGGCCAAGCGTGGGTCACGTGACCTTAATGAGCGGTCCCACTTTGATTAATGGTTCCCCAAAGTCCAACTGGGATTCCATTATCTCCAAAACGAAGAGTAGATGCTAGGAAGGCAAAAACAGCAGATGTCCACTGCAGTGGGCAGTAATCAATATTTTTTAAACAATCCATTAAGGACTCTAATATATTAGAGTTTACCAGTATATCCCACATTGATTGTGGGGTGAGGGTGCAGGATCTCTTAACATTCTGAAGGAGACCGCCCACCGAGACATGGGCATCAGGAGCAGGAGCAGATCATGAAGACCCAACCCCTGTTGGTGCAGGGGAGGAAACTGAGGAAAATCGAATTACTTTCCGCAGGCCATTCCTATTCATGTTTAATGTCATTCCCGAAAAGTGTACGATTAGACGAGAGTCTAAGCTAGATTCTTCTAGATCGTTCTGCCTGTGGCTGTGAAAGCGAGTGTTTTTAATTTCCCTGAAGACTCCTACGCATGCATCATGGTTACTTTTTTTAAAGATGAAAAATAACAGTCTCTCGCATTTGTTCAGTGGCTCTTATTAAAAGCACCAATTCCTAGACCTCATCCTCCAGAGATTCAGATTTAATACGTTTGGGTTAAGACCCAGGTCACTGCTTTCTTAAACAAGCACCTATGTAAAGGGGGTCTGTACACGGCACTTGGAACACGGCTGTGGGCCCACACTCGCGTGTTTGCAGAGGCCGGGAGGCAAAGCTGGGTGGGGATAAGACAAGAAGAAGAAGTGACAGTGGTAAAGGGGGACGTGTGTGTCCTCTAAGGGTACTCGGATTCAATCTAGTTTTAAACACCTTCCAGGGCAAACAAAGCCCATTTGCCGGACAAATTTTGCTCTCAAGGACTCTGTAAGATGTGAGTCCTGTTAGTGCTTTTATTACTTAACTGAACTTCTAAGATAAAATAAACAACTACTATTCCCACATCCAGGAATAAAAATTGATGAAAGAGATATAGAGTGACCCACCCCAGGATAAATGGCATCTGATGAATTGGAATGCCAATGTTCTAATTCCTAAACTTACGTGCTTTACAATACACCCAAGTCATGCACCTCTCCCCCCCCCCTTGTTTTCTCTGTGATGTGGTTTGCATAAACAGCATTCCTTTCAAATGTGACTATGTCTGTTCAATCATAAACCGGGCAGGAAGAAACAGCCGAGCTGTAATTTTTTAAATATGTGAAAAGCATGTAAAATACGCAGAATCTTTAGGATTTCAGATTGCGATACACAACTTGGCATGTCATTATGTGAAATTACTACATGCCTCTTTAAGATTGAAAACTGTTTTCACAGTTTTCATTTTAGCCAATAAAGTTAATATATATTATTCTCATATCACAGTTGGATGATTTAGGAACATAATATATGTTTGGCACAGTTTCACAATTCCTTAGTAAAATAAAAGACAAAGCCCCCACACCAGTCTGAAAGTTAATTATTTATCTTAGCCAAAGACTCTGAATGTTGCTATGACACAGATTAAAACAGCACTTTTCAAATAAAGTGACTATTTCATGTCAAGCTCTGAAAGTGCTGGGCTGAGTCCCTCTCACAGTAATTGGAAATTCTAGACATATCTGAGTCAACACTTCAAACCATTGCAGTGTTCTTACATGATGCAGGAATTAGAGAACAGAATTAGGACTAGGTCAGAGTTAACTGTGCAACATTAGGTTTTCACTGAACGAAGTTTGCTTCAGGAAACATGCTTTGACCTACCCTTACCTTAATATCTTTGTGATAATAAACCAAGTTATAACAAGGTTTAGTAGTCCATGGAAGACCTTTTGTGGGTATTAGGACTGATCAAAGGAACAGAGAGAAATACACCCCTTTTTGGTTATAAGGGAACATACTTACAGCTTTAACATATGATAAAGGTGGGACTTAATATTTACAAAAGTACATTAAAATGACATTTAAAATAAAGTTTTATAACAAAGGAGAGATTAAGTTACTATCTATAATATATAAAGAGTGCTTAAAAATCAATAAAAATATAAAACCAACCAATTACAAAGATGGTAAAAGGATATTGACAGTTCACAAAAGAAGAAATTAAAATGGTCAAGAAATACATTTAAAAAGGTCTTACTTTTATTATAAATGAAGTAAATGCACATTAACACAAAAATAAGATAAGAAATTTCAACTATCAATTGGTAGTTTGTAACGATACTTAAGGGTGGAAGTGTATAATGAAATAGAAATTGTGAAACAATGCATGTGGAAGTGAAATTTGGTATCTGGAGAGCAGTTTTGCATATCATATTGAAATTTTAAACTTTTCTTTACCTGTAAACTTTTTCTTACATTATGTATGTATTATACATAAAATGCTAGAACTACAGGCCAATATTAATTTATAATAATGTTTTTATTGCAGCATTTTTTATAATTGAAAGCACCTTAACTATCCAATAGAGAATTAGTTAAATAATCCAGAGCATATCAGTATGGTAAAATATTATATTTCCGTTTCAACAATCAGATTTGCAAAGAATACTGAAATTTTGGAGAAAATTCCAATACTTTAAAAAAAGAAAAATACAAAATTGTAGATATAATATAATCTTAACTTTGTTTAAAATATATTTTCTGTATTAGTCTGTGTGGGCCACTGTAACAGAATACCACAGGCTTGTGGCCTGAAAAACAAAAATTCATTTTCTCACAGTTCTGGAGGCTGGAAGTTTAAGATCAAGGTGCAGTAGGGTTGGTTTCTGCTGAGAATCTCTTCCTGGCTTACAGATGGTCCCCTTCTCGCGGTGTTCTTACATGGCCTTTCCTCTGTGCATTCTCACTCCTGGTGTCTGTTCCTCTTTAGAAGCACACCACTCCTGGTGGATTAAGGCCCCAGCCTTATGATCTCACTTAACCCTACTTAACATTTTAAAAACCCCATCTCCCGATACAGTCATGTTGGAGTCCAGGGCTCTAACATGAACTTGGGGAAGGGTAGACAATGCAGTCCATAATATGTTCCATACTCGTAAAGGAAAGATGGGAATGAAGAACAATAGAGTCTTACTATTGATTATCTCTGAGTAATGGGAAATATGAGTCATTTGCTTTTCTTTATGCTTTTCTACGTTCTTCCCTCCTCCATTTCCTTTCTTTTCTTTTTCTTTTGCAATAAGCATGTGTTAATTACAACAGCAAACAAAGGGGGGGTTAAATAAATAGGAAAAATAAAACAACACTCAGGTTCATAAATATGAAAGAAAAATTATGGAATTTAAAAATTATAAAACTGGGATTTGAGTTCCATTAATTTGGCTAAAGAGACGTGTTCTTAGGCCTTGGTTTCTATATGTGCAATAAAGGCATAAAAAGAATATTCATTTTATGAAATCTCTAGAAATAAGATTATGTATATGAAAATAATTTTTGCAATCTGAAAACTAGGTTCAGTGTTTATTTCTAAACTTTAATTAATTTTAAAGACATTTAGGGAACATTGTCTTTGGGCATAAGCGCCTTCTACATGTGATGGGGCTCTATGTCTACATATGTCTAAATCTGTATCTGTATCTAAGTTTTGACCTCCGAGTTTGCGTCTCAGTGGGGATGAAACATTATCAATCAGAGGCAATAAAAGTAAAACCAGCCAACAAGCTGTATAAAATTTGAGCCGGCTTTCAGTCATGTGTCCTATGATAATTTCTTTTTGGTTTGCTCAGCCTCTTTGCCTTTTCAGAACAAGTCTTCCTCTAATGGGGCCCCTCAGTGACTTGTCAATATCTGAGATGAGCACATGACCACAGGGGACTAATCAGTGTACCTCATCCCCTGGGAGATGGCCATTGGTTTAGAGGTGATCGTGTAACACTAACAGGGTCAGAGACTTTTTTGGCATTAACATGGAGTTCACCTTAATCTCTCTGATATAATGAGAATTAAGGAGTGAGCAAATGATTCACCATACAAACTAGGACACCTCTGAGAGTACAACGGGATGCTCTGAACAATTGTGGTGTCTCAACAGGTGTAAACTTGCCCTGTTACAGGCAAACTGTGACATGTGGTCACCTAATTAAGGACCATATAAATAAATGCAGACCTATCCAGAACTCATGTAGAGAGTTAGTGACTGAGAATGACACTAACAGAAAGGAAAGCAGTAGGGGAGAGCTAGAGAAAGTACTGATGGCTTGTTGGTGGAATTCACCTAGGTAAATCTGAAGGCTGCCCACTTCTAGAATTTTCTATTTACGTGAGGCACCACATTCACTTTTGCTTAAGAAAGGCCTTTCAGGAAATGAAGAAGAGCATAATGGCACATCTGGATGAAGATTGATATTCTTTGCTTTGTCCTGAGATTGCAGAACATAGTTGCTGCTAGCTCTTGAACATGGTAGATGCCATGCCCTGGTCGAGTTTGAGAAAGCATCTCATTTGTTCAGATCTCAGCAGCTTCTGGGAGCCAGTGGTCATTATCTAAAGCTCATTCTCCCCTTCTTGTGGCAGGGTCCATAGCACTGTGGTGCCCTGGATGCCATGCCAACTGCTGAGAGATAGAGAATCCCATGTTCCCTGGACCCTTCTTTCCAAAGCTTCTCTTTCCCACAGAAATAAGCCAATGACAATGGTCTGGACTTCGCAATACGTCCTGCCATCCCAAGAAAAGTTGTTTTCTCTTTTGAGCATGTTATTGCTTTTGATTTTCCTGCTTTCAACATGGGCCAGCCTAATTGACAAAAATTCTAAAGGAACAGAGACTTGCAAATGTCTCTTGACTTGCTGGCTCCACGGAGGTCAAGGGAAAGCTGTCATGGATGGGATAGAGCCTGTTTCTTCCAAGAAAGGTTTGAGGGAGAAAAGGCTACTGAGAAGACACGGCAAATGAGTCAGGTAAACTCAGCAACAACAAAAAAATATGGTGTCTCCTAGATAGGCATCTGGCTCTTACACTCTGGCGTGGGGCGAGTGGGGAGAGGATTGACCTCCCCCTTTTCAAATCTAAAGAAAGTCAGGAAACCTTCCAAAAACAAATTCCTGTGCCAGTCTGTATTCTATAGGCCAGTGCAGGGAGTTCTTAGGCTGTGAAGCTTACTGGGATCTATGAGCCCCCAATTTTAAGGACCTTGAAATTAACTTTAGAAGTACACAACATCAGAGTTATTTACTACAATTGACACACGCATTTTCTTCATTTATTCTTTCCTTGCTTATCTTTTATTTTTTCCTTTATTTTTAAAAAAGATTTATTTATTTATTTGAGAGAGAGAGAGTGAGAGAGAGAGGAAGAAAGAGTGTGAGCTGAGCAGGGGTAGGAGCAGAGGGAAAGAATCTCAAGCAGATTCCCCACTTAGTATAGAGCCCCCCACAGGGATCAATCTCACAACCCTGAGATCATGACCTGAGCCAAAAACAAAAGTCAGAGGCTTAACCAACTGAGCCACCCAGGAGATCCTCCTTTATTTATATCAAACACTTGTCTCTTATTCACCTTCTTTCCCCCATGGTCATTATTTATTATTTTCTCTTTATCCTTTTTCTTTAAAACTGTGGGTTTTGAAATAATTTCAGATATAAGTAAATATTGAAAGAATAGTCCAAAGAATTCTCATATAGCCTTCACCAGAGCAACCCTCATATGCCATGCTAACACTTTGCCCTGATTGAGAGCAAGTTGTAGACATGATGCCCTTTTACCCCTAAATACATCTTTGTAAACACAAGGATATTAACTTTCATAACCACAGTACAATGATCATAATTGGGAAATAGGCAGTGATGCAAGACTATTATCTAATCTATCAAAACTTAAAAATTTTTATCCAATCAAATATATACCAAATTTCATTTTTCTCATCCAGGATCCAACTCAGGATCATGCATTGTACTTAGATGTTCTATCCCTTTAGACTCCTTTAATCCGGATCGTTTCCTCCATTTTTCCTTGCCTTTAAGGACATTGGCATTTTTTAGGAGTACAGGTCAGTTATAATGTAGATGCCCCTCAGTTGGAGTTTTTCTATTTCCTCACGATCAGATTCAGGTAGTGCACTTTGGGAAGGAATAACACCAAATGACAGTTGTGTCCTCAGTGCATCATATCAGAAGGCACACTATGCCTATTTGTTCTATTACTGGGTAATTTCAACTTTGATCTCTTCCTTAAGGTTATGCCTTCTGGATTCTCCACTCTAATGCTACTATTTTCCCGTTGGCAGTTCAGAAATGTCTTAAGGGGAGGGAAGGTACTGCATTCACATCCAACATGTGGCAGGGATTCCCCACATCACCGAGCAACTCTCCAATACCAGTGGGGTATCTTATAATTCGGCTCAATTCTAACACCATGTACCTGGAGAGAGCATCAGATCCCATGGGTGAGGGCTCAGTGCCACAAGACAGCTCTCTACTTCAGATGATAATCACAAGTCCAGGTTGTTACCCATGCTTCTGAACATCAGAGCTTCCCATGACCCCATGTTTGAGTCGGATTAACTTGCTAGAGAGGCTCACAAAACTCGGGAAAACAGTTTACACATTAGATTATCCTAGTTTATTACAGAGGATATCAGAGGATATGAATCAACAGCCAGATGAAGAGACACATAGAGTGAGATCCCGAACAAAGGATCTTCTGTCCTTATAGAGTTTGGGGCCCAGCATAATGGCATGTGCAAGCATTCTGGTTCACCAACCTGGAAGCTCTTTGAACTCCCTCCTTTCCTGGTGTTTATGGAGGCTTCATTACGTAGGCACGATTGATTAAATCATTGGCCATTGGTGATTGATTTAACATCCAGGCCCTCTCCCCTCCCTGGAAATCAAGGGTAGGGACTGAAATTTCTAACCCTCTATCCAGGGTTGGTTCCTCTGGTAACTAGCCCCCATCCTTAGGTGGGGTCCAAAATCCACCTCATTAATACAACAAGAGACACCTTTGTTGCTCTTATCACAGGAAATTCCATGGGGTTTAGGAGGTCTGTGCCAGAAATGGGGTCAAAGACCCAATGTGTATTTCTTATTATAAATCCCGATCTTCTGGGCAGCCACTTTGAGAATACTTAAATATCCTGTTCCTCATCAAGCTTGGAGCCATTACAGGCATATCTTAGGGATATTTCAGGTTTGGTTCTAGACTACTGTAATAAAGTGAGTAGTACAATACAGTGAGCCAAATGAATGTTTTGGTTTCCCAATGCATATAAAAGTTATGTTTATAATATAACCTATTAAGTATGTAATAGCCTTATATCTTTTTAAAATGTACACACCTTAATTTAAAAATACTTTATTGCTAAAACATGCTATCATCTGAGCTTTCAGTAAGTGGTAATCACTGATTACTATAACAAATATGATAATAACGAAGAAGTTCTGAAATATTGTGAGAATTACCAAAATGTGAAACAGAGACACAAAACAAGAAAATGCCACTGGAAAAATGGCACCAATAGACTCACTCAAGGCATGGCTGCCCTCAACCTTCAATTTGTAAAAAATGCGATACCTGTGAAGAGCAGTATGAAGGGCAATAAACTAAGGTATGCTTATATTTTTAGCCAGTGCACTGATGACGCTAGCCTGAATCAATCATTATGCTGATGTGGCCAAACGGTGATTTTCTAATTTTGTCACTCATTATACATTGATTAGTTGGCATTCTCTCCTAAGAGAGAGATTTTACTTCTCCCCTATTTATGTATTTAGTAGTTTGTATCAGCATTGATTCAGAGATTCCTATTTTGTTTAATAATATTTAATAGGCTCTAATCTGTCATTACTACTTTGATGTTCACATCGTCCCGGTTCCTCGTCTTTTTCATATTTTCTCTTCCACTGCTTCACTCCTTTTTTCTTAATCTCTTCTACTGTCACATATTTTCTTCTTTCTTGCTTATCCACATCCCCTTGGTTTCCTATCCCCTCCCCTCTCCCCCCCCATGCTCCCTTCTTCATCTTCATCCTGAGCCCATTTTTCCCCTTTACTCATTGAGTGGTCTGAGTGCATGAAGTTTCTCCTTCCTCATTTCCTTGGATGTGCCCCAAACGGCAACTGCCGCAGGAGTGAATCTGGTAGTTTCTAAAGGTGGTACTTATCTTGATCTAATCGTAAAGATGCCAACTGCAGTTAAGTGTCTCAGTATTTCCAAAGGTTTATAACTTAACTATAAAAATTCACTTTAGGCTATAGCTTGACATATAATCTCTCAGCCTAAGACCAAATTTCCTTAACCGTTTTCCCTTTAATTCAACACTATTCGATTCAGTGTAGCTTTCATCCTGTAATAATATATGCTCATGAGTTATTACCACATCGATACAAACCCATGTCCAGTCCTAAAGTGATTACTGAGGGTAAATATGAAAGAAGATACAACTTCATTGATCCAAGGGTTATAAAATGAAAAAAGTATTGGTCTTCTATGATGTTTTCTCTTCTATCCAACCCATAAGCCCCAATCTCTGAATCCTGAAAAATTTGTAGTGTTGGGGGAAAAAAAAAGACGCTGTGGTATTTGTAGCATACTGGTGTTTCTGGGAGTGGCCTTTATCCAAATTCTGTTCCATGATCTGGCTTCAAATTAAGAGACTTGACCTGACCAAATAAATGGCCAGCTATTCTGTATTTTCAAATAGGTAACCAGAATATGTAGAAGGAAAACACTTAGAAACACTACTTGTAGGGGAGTGGACAACTAGTTGTGTGGAATATTGTGCAAATTATAGGAAGAGAAACACGCTACGGTAGAGAAGGAGTTGAATCTGGAATCAGGAACCCCGTGGGATTCCTGGCCTGGCTTGGTCACTGACCATCTAAGCCAGTCACTAAGGCAATCCCCTCAGCTGCCCTCGGATTCATCTTCCTCATCTGCAAAAATAAGGAGTTTGGGACATAACGACCCCTAAGATTCCTCTAATCCTACAAAGCCACAAAACCGATTGCTCTTCCATTTAGTTTCAGTGATAAAGCAAACCTAATTTAGGGTTGGGAATAGTGAAAAAAGATAAGATTGGAATAGTTTCTTCCACAACAGTTGATTTAGCCAGTGTAGGGGGAGGGGGAAAGGAAAAAAGAAAAAAACGAGGGCAATTTCGGTGGGAAAAGTTGTTTACTGATTTGCCTAGCTTGTTTAAACTCATTTAATCCATTTGATCAAAGTAGTCTCCTGTGTATATCCAGTCTCAAAGGGCAGCCAGAGGTAGAACCATCTTTGAAATTGACTGTGATACTTTTCTGTCTTCCTAGTCCTTTATTATCATACGTATAGGAGGAAGGATGCTTTTCCTGGATAAAGGGAATGTGTTTAGGAATCTCATGTACAGAATCTTGCATTGAACCTAGCGTAGTGCCTTAAACTTAATGGGGACTAAAGGGTTATCTATTGAATTGAATTACTTTGAATCTAAACAGTAGCCCCCCTTAGGTGTTTGATAGTTCCTTTGTGTTTCCTTCAGTGTCTTCTCTTTGTCTTTTCACCTCTTTAAAACAAAAGGTAGTCTTAAACATTGTCATCACTATTCTATAGCCTTACTTTGTACTCTCTCCTGAAATGATTTTGACCTGTTTTCTGGTTACATTTCCCTCTGGAGTGGCAATGACTCCCAAATCTTTATTTTTGAGACCGACTTCCCTTCTGATATACCGACTAAGATTTCTACATGCCATTTTCAACCAGACACCCATCAGCATCTTAAACTCAACATGAAATAAATGAAAATATTTGTTTCCACTAAAAAACAAGGAGGGTCATGTTTTAAGGGCGAGCTTCCCCTGTTCCTACATATGAATGACCAGAATTAGTCACATAGCTCCACTATGGGGAAAGAGGGCAAGGACTTGTCTTTCTGTGTGTCCAAAGGAGAAACAAAAAGTGTGCAGAACACATAGCATTGTGTCTGTCCCACAAAGTATGGTGATCAGGGGAGAGGGATACAAAAAATGAAAGAGAAAATGAAGGTAATATAGTTACCCTTCTTCCAGATGTCTACAGTGTCTTTTATGTAATGTTTTTTTAAACTTCAGACTTTCCAGAGACACTTAATAAGTTTTACATGATATTACATGAGACATATGTATCATTGTGGTTTTTTTTATACAGACGGGTTTTTTTGTTTTGTTTTGTTTTTGTTTTTTTACTTAATGTTTGCTTTTTAAAAACAGACTTTTTGGGAGAGCACCTGGGTGGCAGTCAGTTAAGTGTCTGACTCCCGGTTTTGGCTAAGGTCATGATCTCAGGGTTATGAGATCGAGCTTCGAGTTGGACTCCATGCTCAGCACAGAGTCTGCTTAAGATTCCCTCTCCTTCTCTCTCTGCCCCTCCCCACCCCCATCCCCACCCCCCTACTCTCTCTCTCAAATAAATAAATCTTAAAAAACATAAAATAAAAATAGATTTTTTTGTCACTGCTATAAATGGAAAATTGGTATTTTTCTAATCTACATTAAAATAAATCGAGTACAGAAATAAATTCCTTCCTGTCTTACCTAAAACGTTTTGTGCCTCACTATCAGGCATCGTACCCTTGAGGAAGCACTGTCCGAGTGCGTTAGAAACACACGCATGCAGACATCTCAAATGAGGAATGCTTACCATTCCGCACATGTGTTGAGAAAACATATCAGGGAAAAAAATTCAACTAGAGAAGACTTCTCCTAAGAGAAGTTATCTTTTTTCTCCCCTTCTTTCCCTACCTTCCGTCTCCCTCCCTCCCCTTCTCTCTGTCTCTGTCTCTCACTCCCTCTCGTTCCTTCTCTCACTCTTTCTGTTACATAATGAAGAGATTGGTTAGAGCACGATCTTGGGAGAAGTTAGAGTTTAATAACTCGTCACAATACTTTTCCCTTCTGATCATGATGACAATATTCCACTCAGAGGTAACTACAACTCATGAAATGCTCTTTTGAGCTTCAGGGTGACCCCCTACAACTCCTCTTCCCAACCCCAATGCCCATCTTTATTCCCCAGTGAGCAGTGGCCTCAATGGGCGGGGCTTGTTCTCATCACTATTTGTGACCCCACTCTTCAGAATGGAAAAAACGGCACACTGTTTCATCTCTGACGGTGGATGTTAGCCACAGCAGAATTGGTTGAGGCCCTTGGGTGGCAGGTCAGATTATGCCTGTCAGCCTCAGCCACACGGCTGCAAAGCTGAAGTTGTTATATTTGCCTGCCCTCAATTATGCTGAAACAGGGAGAAAGGCCTTCTAGCAAGGTACTGGATTCAGTACAGTGATCAAAAGAGCTCAATGAGAGTGCCTGTGAAAAGTGTTCATTTTCCTATCAACAGAGTTTTACATCCATCCAGTAAATTTTATCTGAACCCTCTCACTCTAGCAAAATACAGCAAAGTGCAATAAATTTCACTTTATGGGTTTTACAGTTTGAAAACAGATTCAGGGGAGTCTGGTTACTGAAGGGACCCAACTGGCATAGTCTGCAGAAGTTGGTTTCTCTATGCAAGGAACTCTAGGAGATGACCTGATACCCGTTCGTGCCCAGTCCACTCAGGTGAGGCATTACCTTCCTGAACATCATTTAAGACATGACGAAAGTCCTGTATCTATACCTGCAAAGCTGGCTTTCAACAGTGAAGAGAAAAGCAATTGAGTTGCTAAGCAAAGGGTTGCTAGCTTCCCTGGGCAATGAGCTTCATTAAAGACAGGGGTTAAGTCCCTGACTTATTACAATATAGCTGACTGCCCCAGAAGGTCTCTTGGCCTTTTTGTCCTTTTTGTCCTTTTCCAAGGAGCTTTGAATGGAAACTAAATCAGATAACATTCCTTTAGAGAAACCCTTCCAAGTGCCCCCCAACAGAAAGATTTCTGCAATTTACCTGGAGGCAGGCTTTCTTATATTCAACTGACCTTTGACTGTTTCCATGTATTCATAAATTGTTAAGACTTGAGAAATTCTCTTACCCTAAAGAAGCCTGGTCACTATAGAAATTTGCTTCACATAGGATCTCCCCCTGCCCAGACATCAACTATCCAATTCCTATCATCTTTTGGTTTTGGTTTTTAAAAAATCAGTTAGGATCTATGTTGAAACCTTGTGATGGCAGCACTGTTGAAAGCCTTTTACCTTCATAGGAAGAAGCTTGCTGGCATTTACTATTTGGCAGGCATGGTTGGAAGCACTTTGTCTGTATTACCTTGTTTTATTCACATAAGGAGCCCATGGGGTGGAACTTTTATTCTAGTCCCTTTTACTGATAAGGACACTGAGGCAGAGGCTGGTTATGTAGTTGGCCCAGGGTCACAAAGCCAGCAAGTAGGAAAGCCAAATGCAAGGACTCTTGTTCTTATTTGAGGGTCTTACCCAGAGGCTGTACTTCCTGCTGGGGAGCGCCTGGGTAGTGGACGCAGTGCTCCTCGTGTCAAAGCATCCAGCTGCATGAACTGGTAAGTAGGAGAGATTTTATTTTGACGTGAGGAGGAAGGAGTTGTTTTTGAAGGATGAAAGGGGTCTCAGGGGCAAGGGGTAGAAGAAAGAATGGATCCAAATAAATGCTCTGAACATTTTGGAATAGAAGGGGTAGGAGGAAAGACTGGGAGACTTTATGCTTTGGGAACCAGGTGATGTAGCTAAACAGATTTGAGGGGGATGGGGGACAAGCAGGGATCAGAGTGGGCATAATAGAGGCCCACTCTTCCCAAAGTGCTGCCAATTCGCTCCAACCACAGACCAAAGACATTTCCCTGGGCTTCCCTGAACAAGAGCATTGTCTTGTTCACTGATTCTCGATGCCTGGCATATGGTAGGACCTTAATAAATATTTACCAAATAAATGAATAAAGGACCCAGAAGGTAAAAGGAGAAGCCCATGGACCAATTTGTTCTTATGCAGACAGGAGTAAGTCCCAGACATACTTCAAAGATGGTTGGTTGGAGTAGGGGGTGGAAGTTGAATGTATCAGGATGGAAGTTTTAAAATAAAGACCAAGAGGCATCTTCATTTTGGAATGGTAAAGTCTTGGACAATTTTGTTGCAAACATCATCTCGATATAATTATAACCTTTGTGGTAAGCATCACCTTTTCCATTACATAGATGAGAAAGCAAAGGCTCATAAAAGTTAAATAAATTACTTGCCTCTGGTCCTACAACCAATGTGTAGAAGAACAGGCACTTGAAGCCCTATCTAGCAATTTCCATAGGTCACCCTATTTCCACTATACCGTGTTGGTCAACATCTCCCACTTGGGCCTGTTTTCTGTCCATGAGGTAGATGGAGGGAAGAGACAGCATGAACGTAAATCTCTCAGAAGAACAGCTGCTGCATGTCTTTTGTTTTGACAGTACTATGCAGAGCCCAAATTAAAAAACAAAACAAAAGCAAACATGGCCAAAGTTCAGGACCTTTGTCCGCCAAGGCACAGCTAAAACAAAAAGGAGATCTCTTTGATGTAGGTGATCTGAAATGATCTCTTCACGGTCAGCTTATGACATAAAAATGTTTGTAAGCTGCTGTTACACAAAAGTGATATTGAGCTATCATATTTCATGGCCCACATAACTCTCTAGGTACCAGAGTTTGTGAGGGATAAAGTCACTCAGAAAGACTCCGTGGTGTTGAATATGTGAGGTCTTCTTGCTTAAAGCTGGCTTCTTTTTATTGAGGTTGGCAACTGAAGGATTTGTTGTCTTTGAAATATCTTCTCAAACATCAATGATGGAGTCTATATCTCATTCCTCATTCCCTTATAACTCCCATGAGAGCTCTAAACCTTATTTTGCTGGGTGCAAAGTGAGTCAATAAGTAGTCAATGGTTGTAACTAATCAATATCTTACTCCCAACTCGATTTCAATGATGGAGAATGAAGTGACTTTTTAAGGAAGACCAAAGGGAAATTCTTTCAAGAATATCCCAGAAAGTGTATCAAGTTCAGATTAAAATGAAACCTTTGATCTTTGGCTAAGAAACTGCATTTCTGTAAATGATCGTTAGGAAAATAATACAGAAGAATTGTCACGCAAAAAGCTCATTATTGAAACAGTACTTATGGTATTGGAAAACTGGAAATAAACATCTCCAGTGGATGAAAGGGTATGTAAATTATGGTTGAGTCGACATAGGGGATATTAGGTAGTAATTAAAAGGTTATGAAATAGCTAACAGCATAAGGAATTGCCTAATGCTTTATGTTAAGTGGAAAAGAACATTAAATGGGAAAAAGCAGAAAACAAAAGTGAATATTTAGCATGAGGGTAACTATAAAAAACAGTTTTAATGCATAGAAAAAAGATTGGAAGAAAAGACACCAAAATGTTTAAAGGGCTAGATTATGTGATGGGACTATAGATTATTTTTCTTTCTTCAGTCGGCCTAGCTGCACATTTTAGATATGTTTTATGTTTATGTAAGGGGAAATATTCTCATAAACTTTATTTTTTAATTTTATTTTTGAAAGAAATAAAATTTCCAGCACTCCTGTAGGAAAACAAATTCATATCAGATACTTTGTATTTCTTCTTTAGACTGAGAAACAGTCTACAGGAGAATAATCACCTGATGTCTTTTAGAGCATTGCGTTTGAAATAGGCAGATATCTCTGAACATCTCTGAAAGATGCAGGTGCAGTTTTAGAAGTATCCCTGGTCTCAAGCATAACTGAGAATTAATAGGCCGTAGTTCTTATACCTGAATTGTGTTAATTCACCAAATGAGAGGGCATGTTGAGTATGGTAGCCAGAATTCTAAAGATGGTCACCAAAACTCTTGGCCTCTGGTACATACAAATGTTACTCAAACAAATACTAACCTAAGTGTTGCTGAGAAAGGTTTCTGTAGATGTAATTAAGGTCTCAAACCAGTTGACATTAAGATAGGGAGATTTTCTAGGTGGCCTGACTTAGTCACATGAGCCCTTTAAATCTGGGCCTAGAGTTCAAAGACAAGGAAGTCAGAGATTTGACGCACAAGAAAGAGCTGATGATCCCAAGGTCCTGGGATCGAGTTCCGCTTCTCTCTCTTCCTCTGCCGGCTCCTCCCCTTGCTTGTACTCTTTGTCAAATGAAAAAATAAAATCTTAAAAAAAAAAAAAAGAGTTGACATGGCCTTGCTGACTTGAAGATAGAGGAGACCACGTGGCAAGGAATGTAGGGAGCAACTATAGTTGCTGGGAGTGAGTCTCGGCAGACAGCCGGCAAGGACGTGAAGGCGATCTTATAACTTCAGGGAATGGAATTCAGTGAGCAATCTGAATGAGCTGGGAGTGGATTTTTCCCCAGAGCCTCCATGTAGCAGTCCATTCTGGGCTATACTTTGATTTCAAGCTGTGAGACTATGCAGAAGGCCCAACCATGCTATGCTGGACTCCTGACCTACAGAAAAATGAGTGTTGTTTGAGCTGCTAAGTTTGTGGTAATATGTTACTCAGCCACAGATAGCTAGTATACTGGGTACACCGTGTTCACTATGAGTGAAGGGAGCTTAGAATTATATGGAAAGGGACATTTTTCCATGTCTTACCCTCACCACCCCCACCCATTTTCCAAATGATTAATTCGGTCTGTAATATTCTTCAGGGTGTTAATGATGATGCTTTTCTCCTATAAAGAGATCCAATACTAAGATAGAAAAGAAGTAATGGTCATGATAATGACAGAGAACATTTAGAAAGTGTCATATGTTAGCATTCTGCTAAACACTTTGTCTGCACTCTCTCTTCTAATTCCTGCAATGGTCATTTGCAGACAGGAGTTATTACTTGCATTTTGCATATAAGGAAACTAAATCTAAGAGAATTATAGAAACATAGATCTTCATATATGAACCCAAACCCAGGTCTGTCTGATTGTAAGCCCCTTTGCCTGGTGGGGAATTATAGATGGTGTTCAAAGGGTTCACTGTTCTCTTTCTGTTCCATATACTTAGGTCGTTGGTAAACATGAAAAACTGAGAAACTGAAAGGAATATATAAAAGATATAACAACAATTTAAAAACTCAAAATGAGGTTAGTCTGAAATGAAACTTGACAACCATTTTGCAGAAAACTTTTAAAATTCATTTTTCTTAGAAGGAAGGCTAATGCAGGTACTTAAATGATTATCTAGGTTTGGGTCACTGATATTTTTCAACTACTTTTTATTTGTGATATTTAGAAAAAATATTAGGGAGCATTATTTGCTGAGAGATGAGTCAATCATCTAAGCAGAAATTATAGATTTCATTGAAAGAGACATAATACTCCAATTCTCTTTATATAGAGAGAGTGTTTGTGTAAACCGACTGCTCCCACTCTGAAATGGCTGACCCTCCCGGTCCTGCAAGGGTAAAACGCTGTAGATCAGTGGAAGCTTTGCAGCAAAGCACCACGGTCAAGCACAGCTCCCAGCGCTGTGTGCCGGCCAACATGGTAGCAACTATCCATAGGTGGCAACTTAATATAAACTAATTTAAATAAAATAAAATGAATAATAAATGTGGCACTAGCCACATTTCAAGTGCCCAAGAGTTCCGTGTGGCTAGTAGCCACCATATTAGATAAGATCGCGTGGAGAACTGTCATTGCAGACAGTTCTATTGGACAATGCTGGCCTGATAAGTCCCGATTCTAATCCTATATCTGCCATTTGTTATCTGAGTAACTTTGGGCAAGTTGCTGTACCTTTCTTTGTCTCTGTGATTTGAGATCAGGAGCAAGGTACCTATCTTGGAAAGTTTTGTGAGTAGATGAATTAGTGCACGTAAACTGGCTAGCACAGCGCTTGGGATATAATTAAGTATGTCATAAATGATAGCTGTTAGTTATCTTCCCTCTGTTGAGCGTTTTTGGGGGGCATCAAGTAATATCCGTAGTATTACTTGACCTGAAACAAAAAGAAACAAAAGGCCCACTCAAATAACTTAATTTTTGCCATTCAGATTAAATCATCTTGAAATAATCTCAATCATTATTTGAGATTTGCTCTTGGTAACTCCATTATCATAGTTTCTAAAATATGATTTTCATTTTGGATTGTTTCTGTGAAAGAAAACTCACTCTCATCAAGATTTTAATTAATGCCTCAAATACTGATCTACTATAATTTCATCAGCATCATAATTTAGCTGTTATAATGTCAAGGAAACAAATTGCATTAATCAGCAGTGTTTGGTCACTCACACAGAGGCAGTGCTGCAACTAGCAAGGCCGTTGGTAAATGTTACATGGGAGGCAGACTGCATCCCTTTCTCCAGAATTGCCCGTTTAGGTCATTTTACATAATCTAATTCAGATCTGCTGCCCTTGTCTTATTCTGTCCCCTCAGTCACTTTTCCAGTGGGTACACACCTTGTTACTTCTCATTGTAAACCACAGGTAACCCACTCTCTCGGTTGATGTACATTCCTCCTTAAGTGTCACAGCAGTGAATACCCCAGTTTGGTTCCTGCATTTGGATATCCAGGGAAAATAAGAATTCTGTGTGTGGCCATGGTGATCAGGACACGGCTGGCTTTTGATCAGCGGAGTTCATGTGCAGTCTGATTATTTAAAACTCTACCCAGGGATGTTTCCCAGGACAATGAGAGGTAGTAACAATCTAGCAGTAAAGAAAGTTGCCCGAGTTTTAAATTCTATGCAGTACAAAAATCATTATTTGTTTAAAATCAGTGCTCGACACTGGTTTTAAGAATTCTACCAATGAGGGGCACCTGGGTGGCTCAGTCAGTTGAGCAACGGACTCTTGCTTTCTGCTCAGGTCATGATTTCAGGGTTGTTGAGATCCAGCCCTAAGTCGGGCTCCAAGGTGAGCATGGAGGCTGCTTAAGATTCTCAATCTCTCTCTCTCTCTCTCTCTCTCTCTCTCTCCCGTTGCCCTTTCCCTTACTCATGTGTGTGCTTTCTCTCTCTAACATAAATAAATAAATCTTTAAAAAAATAGAATTCTACAAATGAAATGTGGGAAAATACAATGTCTCCCTTAAGCAGGAGCTGCAAAACAAACACATTTACGGTTAATGAAAACTAGCAGAAAAAAGCTGATGGGCAACGAGTCTCCCACCTGCTTATTCCAGGCCTGGAGGCTAATTCCTGGACAGAACATGAGCTGTACAGACTTGGTAAACTCTTCCCCGTATGATATCCTCGATGCTTGTGTAGTTTGATGGGTTGTAGCAATCTCCAAACTTTTTCTTTTTTTCAAATGTCATCTTATGTGGTCATCTTTAGAAAGAAAAGAAGCTAGAAAGGTGGAACCAAGAAACTTGCATTCAAGTCTTGAGCCCCCGCATCTGTGGGGCACTCTTCGGCATGTCATTTCGCCTCTAAGCTCTGTATACTTTGGTATCACCATTTGTAGAATGAAAGGGTTGGAATTGACCCAGTCTTGTAACGAGGTATTAAGTCCTACAGTGCCACAATTCTCAATCAGGACACGTACAGGGAATCCAACTTGGGTGGAGGACAGTATAAATACTAGCTGGATATTGGGAATAGTCTAGAGGAACCCAGAAGGTCACATATTAAACAGACAGACAGACAGGCAGACACACACACACACACACACACACACACACACCCCACACACATTTCACAGTAGCCTAATATAGGAATTTATTATATAGAACGTAGTAGAAAAACAATTTAAGGTAGAAAGAAAGGGAAATAATAGAAAATGTATTTTGAATCACCTATGTATCAGTAACTTGCTTAGGGAATGAAAGTTCTGGGATACGGTGGCCTCGCATTCGAGATGTGACTTACCCGTCATATTCTCTATAGTATATGGCTAGCCAAGGAATGGTAATAGGAGCCTGTGTTAATTCTGTCTGAAAACACCATCTGGTTCTATGCACTTATCCAGGCCACGGATGTCACAGCCTAGATGTGGTCACCATGATATTCAAAGGTCAAAGAGGGGTCTAATTACATGCCCCAGTACTTAAAGGGCAGATTCACCAGAGCATGAACATAATCACTCAGGCCAAACAAGACTCATTTATAATTTTAATTATCAGTGAATCAGACAACTCTATCAAATACCAATTATTTGGTTGTTGCTGAAAATAACTGTCTTGTCTTGTTAGTCTCTAGAATAATCTCTTGAGGGATGTTGAAATGTTCCCCTCAATGTAAGTATTTGTTAATATCCATCAAGCAGAATTAGACTCGTTCAATGTTTAGCATTGGTGATTTATTTTATTTATTGTTAAGGAACACCCAATATGAGAAGAATGTCAAAGAAAGGCTGTTAACATTGGACACCATCACCATCCAGAAAGGTGCGTTAGGACGCAATGCAGGTTCCTCTCCAAAAGCTCACATTTTGTTTTCATTTGAAGAAATAGTTCACCTCATAATTCCGCAAAACTTTCTTTGGGGTCTTATTCGTAATGATCGCTTAGTGACAAACATTTCTGTGTGTGTCTGTGCACCTGGGACATGCAGTTAGGGGGCCTCCTCTCAGGAGTTCACAGTCTACATACATCCATGTTCAGAGAAATGAATACACGCTAAAAAAACATTTAGCTTCAGGCTATAAATGATTTATTTTTCTTTAATTTCAAAATCACGTTTTGCGTAGAGGATCCAAGAAATCTTCCACAGTGGTTACCCTGTCTATTCTGTTAAATGAACCATATGCGATGACCGAGTCCATAAATGTTGAATATTAGTAATTTCATACGGTTCAAACTAATAGCATCTGGGAGGGAAAAAAAAAGAATGGTAATATCCAGACTGTCCCAGTTTTTAAAAATTGACTATCTCTAGAATGACTACCTTCGAATAAATAGTTCTTCGTCGTGTCCAGGGCTGTCACTTTGAGATCTGCCCTCTTGCCAGAGCCTCTCAAACACTGGAAGGAACCCCACTTTCTTTCTGCACTCAGCTGTCATCATTTCTTCCTTTTGCTTTTCACCTACAGCAATTAAGACACGAGTGGTCTGTCATCTGCACGGCTTTGATATTTCCATTTCATTTGCAACTTCAGCGCTCCTCAGTCATTTTTGACACTCTTATAATTTTTATCTGCAATTACGCTTTCATTATCTTCCTTCCCGATATTTTACATGTCCAATAAGCCTCTCAATTTCCTTAATTAACAAGTAACCTTCCTTCTTCATGCCGAAGGCTATTTTTATTCCTACAATATTTATTACTAATTGGCACATGCACACTTTTATACTTATAATAATTTTTCTGGCCTGCCCTTTATTTACCCTCTGTTTCGCTCTTCTAGAAACATTTCATCCTCCTTGGCAATGTTCCGTATTAGTTCTGGGGAGGGGCGATCTACTGTCAATTTTCCTTGGACAGAGCTTGAGGTCTTACTCTTCACTTACAAATAATACTTTATGCTTCTGGAATGGTTGTCCCCAGCCTCTCCACCCCCCTTTGTCCCAAGGATATTTCCCCATCAAGCCCCGTAACCTTACGTTCTTTCTATGTGCTGATACTTGGTTTTGCTATTCTTTCATTTACCATTTAAATATTTTGCACTTCTTTTGGCTTTGGAACAAGGAATTTGCAGTTTTGGGCAGATGACAGCGCTGATACCACTTCCCTGTACATTTGGGGCACATCTCAGAAACGTCATCTCAGTTACAAGTTCATGTTGTCAGTCACTTCTTCAAATGAGTAGAAATTGGATCTCTGCTTGGTAACTTCTATTTCATCAAAAATTCCTAAGAAACTGGCATGTTGAATTGAGTCACCAGAAGATGCTTTTTTTAGGAAAAGTAAAAAACTACTTTTAAAATATATATGCTCTGTTATCACACAAATACATATTAACTGCAGATATATCAGACAATACAGTTAAGAAAACAAAAGATAAAGCCCCCTACCTATAGTGCCCTCATTCAGAGATAACTACAACTCCGGAAGATTTTTAATCACCTTTTCTTTAACTGAATCCCTCTCACCGCTTTCCTACTTTACAATCATATTTTCCTCCCCTGGAGTCAGGTTTATGATTTTCTTAAGATGTTTATGATGTGTTTTTGCTTTTTCTTTCATCTCAGAAACACGTGTAATTTTTAATTTATCTATTCCCCCAATTCTCTGAATATACCCACCTTCCATTGAGCTAAGTTGAGTGTCTGTCCTTGGCTTTTTCTCCTCTATTCCGCACTACACACAAAACTAACATACTGAGGGACTCTGCCTTCCTTCAAGTCGACATGGACGTTTTGATTTCACACAGTGCAATGACAGACCATTCAATCAGAGATTAAAAACCATCTCCTGCTCCTGGGACAGAAACAAAGGACAACTGGTGATTGTGATGAGGTGTCTGTTCTGTAAGTCAAGTGTTTGCCCCCAAACTGTGTGATTGGAAAATCTAGCAGGCACGAGTCCAGTAAGAGAATGCTTGAACTAAAAGTGTATTATCCTAAAGTGCACATTTTTATTTAATTCGGGGGAAAGCAGAATGAATCATAATAGGTCAATAATAATGACTTATGGCTTCCTTCATATGGCACATTTACAATAAATGTTATTTTACCATTAAAGAGTGGCATATTCCTTTTTGTGTGTGCAAGAAAAATTAGCACTTAGTCATACTGAGAAAGAATAGGTTTTCCTTTCCTGCACTTGGGATTTGTATTCAGTTATTCAGGCTTAGAATATCATACTCGAGCCACTTTCTCCCAGCTTCGCCCCTCCCCTTCCCATTTAGAAAATACAGGAAGGATTAAAATGTAACCATTTATGACATCATTCCAACTGTATGCTGATGGACTGCAGATCCATTCAGTGGAGCCATTTGGAAAATATTTCATGTTCCAATCGTTAGACTTGCTAAATGAGTTCAGATTTGGAATTGTACGGGTTGAGAAAGAGGAAGATAATGTCTGTAAGTGACTGTATATAAATAAATGTGGTGTGTGCATACAATCCAGGCTCCTATCACCTTGATGGGTGTTTTTAAGGTTTATTTATTTATTTGAGAGAGAGAGCGGGGGAAGGGGCAGAGGGAGGAGAGAGAGAATCTCCAGCAGACTCTCCGCTGAGCCTGGGGCCCAACCCTAGGACCGTGAGATCCTGACCTGAGCTGAAATCAAGAGTCAGTTGGCTGCTTAACCGTCTGAGCCACCCAGGCGCTCCCTATCACCTTGATGTTTTAGTATATTTTGTGCTTTCCTCCTTCTTCCCTCCCTGCCCGTTCCCTCCCTCCCTCCCTCTTTCTCTCTCTTTCTTTCTTTCTCTAAAAAAACACTCTGATGTTTTACTTGAGGCATAGATAGATTGATTCTGTTTACTGACAAACTTATATATAGGACATTATTATTTTCATCAATTCATAAGGATCTCATACTTGGACTCTAATTTGGAAAGGTGGAAACAGGTGATTGACGCTGATTTGTTTGGTATCTAACTCCACCTTTTTTCTCTAGGAAAAGAAGTATCAGTGTAAAGTAGACTACAAAAATACAATTCTAAGAGTTCTCTCTATCCACCTTTAAATATCTGGTGAAAACTCTCCTCCATCTCAGAGAGATGCCACATTAAATTATAGGGAAGAGCCTAACACTCTAAAACCTGCATATTCTATTTCTGTAGTGTATAAACTGGCTCACAATAACTTGATTAGAGAAAAGTCTTGAGTAATTGGATGAAGTCGGGCTCAAAAGATTTGCCCAATAATCAATGAAATCTAGTGCCCCTAGCTCTGCTGCTTCCACGCTGCTTTTCTATCTATCCAAATGGCCTTTTCAAAGCTGAAGCTTCAGAGAGCAAATATCAAACCCTCAAAACTGAACTAATTTTATAAGCTTTTTGAAAGTAGATTGGATTTAACAGGGCTGTGCTTTTGGAAATGAATGGTTGATATAAATCAGAGGTAGTGGAAAGGTAACGTTTCTCTGATTTGATTTAGCAGCAATCTGGTCCAGATGGCAACGCAAAATTTAAAGATATTGAAATATACGGTTGCAGCTGGAGACTGTGTAAACCTAAATATAAATAATTCAGATGTGCTTATGCATTTAACAATGTCAGTTTTAAATATAGATAAAAGCCAAGACTTTAGGCTAGCATTTGAAAACGGGAAGATGACTAAATGCAGGTGCTCTTACGTATGTGGCCATATTTCAATGCCTTATTTAGCTCCCATCTGAGAATGCAGGTAGAATTCGTCAGCTGTACCTGTCTGGCCCAAGAGAAGGAAGCACAAATTAGTGTAAGGTTAAATCTGGTATATCAGAAGCAAGAGGTCTGATGAAAAACAAAAGCAAGTAGGATGAACACCTGATTGAATATGACTCCGAAATATACAACCTTTCTAGCCAGGCCAGGGTCACAAAACTAGCTTTTAAAAAGGAAGAAGAGAAAGATGGCACTATGTTGAGCTTGAGCCAAGAGAGGTTTGATGCTGTCCTGAAAGCAGGCTGGAAAAAACTCCCACCGTGCCAGAAGGTTGAGAAGAGTTTCCGGTGTGTGTCACACTGCTCATCCACCCGTCACAACGAACATTAAATTTAAAATCCTGAATTCAAAACTTGCCTGTCCGTCAAGAGCTCTGTGGCCGTGGGCCAAGGGCATAGAGAAGATAATCATCCACATCTCCTAGGGAGCTATGAGGTCTTATTGAATTAAGAAGAATGAAAAGCTGACCCCACAATGCATATTAGTTTCTTCTGCTTTGCTCTTTCCTTTTCTCTTCTCTCTTCATTTTCTTTCTTTCTTTCCTTCGATATATTACCCCACTGCATCTGAGGGTTGGGGTTGGACTAAGACCTTGAATTTGGAATCTCATGAGATTCAGAGATGGTGATTTTTGCAATTTCACCAACACCAGATACTCTCTGTTCTCAAATCAGTCCTAGACACCTATGCTTCTTCAAGGACAAATCTTTACATGTTACTCTGGATGCAGGCTCTTCATTCCTCTCCCTTAACGGAGGGCCTCCTGAGAGGGCCCTCAAAATGATGGATTGATACTTGATAAGATCTTTTTTTAAAAAAAAAGATTTTATTTATTTATTTGACAGAGATAGAGACAGCCAGCGAGAGCAGGAACACAGGCAGGGAGAGTGGGAGAGGAAGAAGCAGGCTCATAGCGGAGGAGCCTGATGTGGGGCTCGATCTCATAACGCTGGGATCACGCCCTGAGCCGAAGGCAGACGCTTAACGACTGAGCCACCCAGGTGCCCCAATACTTGATAAGATCTTACACCAAAATTGGGGATAGGAAGGAAGTGATGACTATAGAAGATATTGCAAAGGAAAAATTGACAAGATTATTATAGGGTGTCTGTGGAGGGGTAAAGGTGATGATTAGGAAGAGACCTCAAAGATGACTGCAGGCCTCACACTTGGGTCTGGTCAAAACCACACCTAAAATCAAAGACTTTGCTTGAATATGAAGAATCTTCTTGGGAGATTAAGTGACTTGTCAAAGGTCACAAGGCTAAGTATAATTTGGCTTAGAGAAAAGGTTCCCTGGCTCCTAAAACAGAGCCTGCTCATTCCATCTCTATAGAAAAATTGGGTGAAGAAGCTCACTACCCTGAGAAAGCAAGATTGATCTAGAAGATTTTCATAATTGAAAACAAGTCTATGGGAGGATACTAGAACTTTGGCATTCTTTCCAAAATAGAGCCAGGTTATCAGTTTTCCTGGAGTCAATTTTAGGGGGAGGAGCCGAAGAGAAAAACCTTTTATGAGAGAGGGATGGTGGCAAGGACTGGAGAAGAGACATGTTCATCCTGACTCACCTAACATTATCTCAGCAGCTTGAAATTACTTTCTGGCGTTATTTCCCCCAAGTGCTAGGTGGTCTGACTTCATTAGAAGTATTACTGTAACGTCAGCCTCCTTCTCACCTGCCCACCACAGACAGCTCACAACCCTGGCTTGTGCTGTAAGCAGAGCCCAGTCTTACTAGCCAAGAGAAGGAGACAGGGCTCGTTTTGGCACCATTACACAAAGGAGGCAGAGCCAGCAAATCATACCTTTACATCAGATGCATCTCACGATGCGTTTTGAAGGCTCACATCTTTGGTCTGTATTTCTCTTATAGCCTACTGAGCTGCGTAGTGTGGCAACTGTCCACTTATACACCAGTCTTTCCTGGAAAAGGGAAGGAAGATTCTTGCCTGTCCGTCTTTATATTCCCAGTCCCTAAATTACAGAATCGAGAACAAGGGAGTCACACTCTAAATATCAGTTGAACAATATTATGATAAATCATTTACATCTGCATAAGAACTCATTCATTCATTCATTCATTCATTCAAATATGCACCCCAAACTGTTCTAGTGTTGGGATTACTACAGGGATTATGATATAAACTCACCCTTGAGCTAATATAATCTTATCATTGAGACAGTCGGTTAAAAAGACAATTCCAATAGAGCATAGAAAGTATTATGCTATTGAAACTATAGAAGGCTTTATGTGGAAGAACCAAGAAAGGGCTCTCAGCTCGATATTAGAGACAGGGAAGTCTTCCCCGAGGATGCAAGAACTAAGCTGAGATTCTGAAGACTGAAGGAAAAGAGGGAAGAAAGGAAAGAAGGAAGAAAGGATAAAAGAACAGAAAAGTGTGTAGGGGTGAACAAGTGATGACATGGCAGCAAGGTATTTCAGGTAAAGGTGGGGAGCTGGAGAGCACATGCAGGAACTGCATGGTCTCCCCCCCCCCTTTTTTTTTCCACTGGGATTTTCATTCCCATTATCTTATTTGATCTTCATGGTCACTCTCTGAGATAGACAGTGCGTTAGGGGTAGGGTCGGGTTAATTGTTATGTCTACTTTACAGATAAGTAGGGAGACCCAGACTCTGAGTTTAAATGACTAGCTCTGATCACTCTTGCCAGGGTCTTCTGGCTCCAATTTCAGTGCTCACTCTACCATATGACAATGAAAATCATTTTGGCCTTGCTTGATTCCTGAAGTTCATGCCTAAGTGATCAAAACCACAGCTTTAGGCTGGCCCCTGGGTCAGAAGAGCATGCTGTTCCCATGCTTGGGATAGCATTGACCTTGCTCAGCCCAGTGGCCTCTGGCCTCCGCCTAAGTGCACAGATGCCCAGAGGCTTTAACTTCAAAGACATGCCAACCCTAGAGGCTCCAGCTCTCTGTGGCTTCTCCTGGAATCCGCAGTCCCTGTGCCAGGAACTCCAACTGCCATCATAGGAACAACTTGCTCCTGGGCCTGTCCAAATGCACCTTTGGAAAAGCCCCTTGGGAAATCACAACGATGGACCTGGTATTCTATGTTGAGCTGACCTCTAAGCCCACTAGTAGGTTGCACCAAAGTCATAGACCTTTGGGGTGGGAACGGTCACCAGGGTGAATTTTCGTTCTTCTCGTTCTCTCACCTTCTGCATCCAACAGCCCCCACCTCCAGTACACCTGTTTGTTAAATTCCTGTAGAGTCTAAAACCTACCATTCCTAACTGTTGCACACTCAAAGCATGTTAGACCAGAGGAGGACATTTATGAAGCAGGCATTGTGCCGAGAGCTGTCTTCATTTCTGTACGTGGATTAACTTGTTTAACTTGTACGACAATCTCGTAAAGTAGATAGTGTAACTATCCTCGTTTTATAGAGGAGCAAACTAAGTCAGAGAAGGTTTATATAGCCTCCCTAAGACTGAACAGGTTAGTATGTGGAGCAGTGAGGCTGTGAACTTAAGCAGCCTGACTCTGGAGGACACGCTTAGCTTCTGTACTCTAGGTCAGGTCATAGACTGAGTAGCTGGAAGGATTGGAGATGGGGCCTGCAGACTGATTTCCATACCTCCCTGCGCATGCTCACACTGTTCCCTCTGCCTATGGTACCTTCCTCTCTTTACCAGCATTTGCATTCTCTCCCTTCTGTCCGTAAAACTCAACTCAACTCATTTATATAGTAACAAGAAAATGTGATCTCCCTTTGGTTTCTCCTGCCTTCCAAGCACCGCCCCCCCCCCCGAAATCAGGGTGAATTCATTACCCCTTAATCAGTGTCCTCATAGGTATATAGTAATGATGTCTTTATGAGCCTGACCCCTTACCCCCAAGAGGCAGTACTTTCTTTGAGGGTAAGGGCTTATTCATTCTGCAACTCTGCTACCCAGCACCAAGCCTGACATATGCTGAGAACATCGCAAATGTTGCGTTGAGAAAACAGGGAAGCATGCAAAGGCCGCCATTGAAAGAGGATTTACATGTGTTCCTCAACTCAAGCGGTGAGAAAAACAACAGATGGAAGCTGCCCTGAGCCATAATTATCTTGAGAGAAGTAAAATTCAAAAGTAGAGCAAGCCAACAGGAGGTACTGAGTCCCTTGTCCCCTGTGGTCTGCAAGCAGTCCTGGGCAGGAGCATAAAGGAGAAGTTATGAAGGGATCCCAGGTTCAGCTGGGGAGGCAGAGTTAAGATTCTGAACAGAGCCAGATTTCCACTGCCAAGACCTTGCCTGGACTAGCACAACAGTCTCTGTGATGGCTAATTTAATGTGTGAACTTGACTGGGCTAAGGGCTGTCCAGATAGCTAGTAAAACAACATTTCTGGGTGTGTCTGTGAAGATTTCTGGAAGAAATTTACATCTGAGTTAGTAGACTGAGTAAAGCCGGGGATGGGCATCATCCTACCGTGGCGGGCCAGGACAGAACAAAGAGGCAGATGAAGGGCAAGTTCACCCTCTCTGCTTGCACTGGGTTAACCCATCTTCTGCCCTCAGACATTGACACTCCTAGCTCTCAGGTCTTGAGGAACAGCTTGGGTTGGGGCCATTTTCCAGGGCCCACGCTGCTGCCCTATTCCTGCATATTGTCAGTGAATCTAAATCGTATGTTGTCCCTGGCTATGTGCAGAATTAAGGGAAACGAGAAGATAGTCTGATGAGTAAAGGAAGGCCAGGGAGAGGAGAAAGGATTCCAACTTCAGCCTTTTCCAATTTAATGAGACCTTGCATGGTGTCCAAGGTTGCCATGCCTGGGAGCGAAGTTGCTGGCACCAGTTCTCACCAGGTGGAAATACCCATAAGAAGAAAATGATGCCAGATGTGCCAACTTTTCCAAGAGAAGGCTGGGCCCCCTGAGCTGTACATACTTTTGTGGAATATGCACTTGCCTTAAGCAAGAATAGGTCTTAGATTAAGAAAATTATGGGATTAACCAGGAAAGCCTAATCTCACTTCAGCTCAGGAAGGAGGTTTCTGTTGTGGAAATTCAACAGGCAGCGAAGTAATTGCGGCACTGTGTGTGTTTTTAGAGGCCAAGGAGGAAGTTTTGGCTCTGTCCTCCCCAAACTGCTTTTTCATATCTTAACATCTAGAGGCTAATATTTTATCTTATAGCACCAAGGTTTCTAGGAGTTGTTAATACCAGTAACTTAAACTTTCAAAGGCCAAATCCGAGGCAACTTGAAAGATCTCACCTTCTCCAGTGGTCTAAATACAAGAACACCAGAGGGACTTTTGATTCATTGAAGGCTGTGGTCTCCAAACTCCGAGACGGTCCCACATGGTCTTGGTCTTCTGGTATTCACACCTGTTAAGTAGTTCCCATTATTATTATTTGTAAAGAGTTTTCTACGTATCTGTTATATCGGTAAAACTGATAACAAACGAATGTATGTATACATATGTTTCCTGCCCCTCCTTCCCCAGAGCATTGGTTATTAAACACTGGATACTAACTAAATAAAAGAGTGAATATGCAGCCTCATTCAGGCTAATTACTTGAGACTCTTCTGTAGGCAGTGGGAGCCAGCAGTGATTTCTGGGGAGGGGGCAGGACACGATTAGATTTGCATTTTGGAAAGTCCATTTTGGCTGTGATATGGAGGGTAGATTGGGGGTGAGGGGAGACAGGGAGTAGAAATCACTCGGAAACTTTGTTTAAGTTCAAATGCAGTTGATAATATCTTTTAGCTAAATGCTAGACATTAGGCTGAGAAATTCCTTATGCTATTTCTTTTACTCCTTATAGTAACGCTATTGTGATAGACCTCATCACAACAGAGGCCATGGGGCTGGACAGAAGGTACTAGTTTGAACAGAGCTTGCCAGCTGTAGCCTAGGTGTGGACTTCTTTGGCTGTCTGGCAATCTGTGAAGAGGGATTCACGTGGGTGCTCCGGAGAATTACCTCTCCCGTTGTATGTACCTAGCCACCCAAGGACAGTCACATCACCCAAGCTGGGCCCAACAGCCTCTCTCTCCTTGTACAAAAATGCAAGGAGGAGAGACAAGGTGGAGGGCATTCATTCCAGAAGTCGTGGTTAGCACAGCTGGCTAAACAGTTCTGCCTGTCTCAAGACTGCACGCGTTTCTGTCCTCTTCTAAACCTAGTCTCAGCCTCCAAGCCTCTCTGTTTTAGTTTTCTAGAATTGGCCTGTACTGTTCGCAACCAAAACTCTCTCAGCAATACAGTGCCTGATTAGGACGGAGCCATGTTTAAGAAGAGCCCCTGATGTTTCAGAAGACGGTAAGCAGTTTGAATATTGAAATGCCGCTGACGCAGTGACTACCTTTGTTCCATGGGTCTCTGCTCCTCTGGGGAACTCCCTCTGTTGGACACATGCGTATGGTGGCTTTCCCGAGTTCACATGAAAAGGAAGCTTGGCTCCTTTATTTCTGTGACTTTCCCCCCGAAGCTGCACTGAGTTACATGTTGATGAGGGCTTGGCCGACCTCCGCCCAAGAGGCTCAGCAGCACGAAAGCCACACCTGTGTATGTGCGAGGTGTGCTATCGAAGGCCGAGGAACATCCCTAAGAAGGGACATTGCCACAGCAACAGAATCCACCCCTTGTCAAACCGAAGGTCTCGACAAGCCCTGATTAGTGGGGGCTCTGTGCTGTGGCCTGACTGAAATGGTTTCGTCTGCAAGGATCCCGATGCAGAGGTCCAAGTGGCCTTGCCATCCGGTCTCCTAGCTTCTCTCTGTGCGGGGGATGAAGGCAGGCCTTGAAAGCAGCCAGGATGAGACCCTGAGCTAGTAGTGATGCTTAATCAGCTGCCCTGGGTCCCAGGCAGGAAAATTCCTCCTGCTGCCAAGGAGGAGTTCATGTCAGAGGCCATACATGGCAGTGACCTCCTATCTCTCAGCTTCTCTGTCAAAAACCCTGCTTGGCCACAGATCAAGGATGCCGGCTGCCACGCCGGTCACATCTGGCTGCGTCTATAACAAAGATGAAAGTGACCGCCCTGTAAGCATGAGAGAGACCCACTTACCAGCTTCCATCTCGGCAGCCCACGGCTGGGCACCTGGGGGACGCTCACTAAGCGTTCGTGGGTGCCGGGAATGGCCCGCGCTCCCTGTACCGACGGATGAGAGAGGACTCCAAACTTTGCTGTGAGAGAAGGGAAGGCGGTCAACACGCAGAGACGAAGACACTTTGCTCTTCTTTGCTCCGGCTTTTATTGGTCCTTCAGGATAATCACAAATCCTGATCACTGTTCCTCAAGCACGCGGTGTGTGAGGAGGGGTCTTACCGGAACTGGGAGGCTCTGTTTCCGGGAAAGATACGATATCCTACTCTGCGTGGTCTAAGGTTCTGCCAAACATAGCCCAAGGGGCCATGCCGACATCTCTTAGATCACAGGGTGGCTGTTT
This sequence comes from Ursus maritimus, assembly GCF_017311325.1. NCBI lineage: Eukaryota > Metazoa > Chordata > Mammalia > Carnivora > Ursidae > Ursus > Ursus maritimus. Next base: position 17,215,507 of record NW_024424786.1, read on the forward strand.
GGGCTAAGAACGCTTCGGGAAGGCAACTACCCGTGGCATTCCAAGGGCAGAGAGGTCCCACAGGCCTCGGCATTCCAAAGGCCTACGCCCTTCTCCAAAACCTTCCATTGCCCTCAGGGGCCTCTGTGTTACATTGTAGCGAGCCAGGTATTAGGGCTCATTTCATGCTCTACGTTAACCCCAACATGTGGGTAAAGGGTGAGCAGTGGAAGAAGGAGGGATCTGTTACCACCCAGAGCCTGGCAGGGAAGGTCTTCTCTTTCTCATCATTGCAGCTCCTGGGTCTTTGGTTCAGAGGGAAGACTTCCCTCCTGTTCCACTCCTGCCCTTCCGTCGCCAACATCCCGCCTAAGGTAGAGGTTCTTGTTCAGGCCCATGGAGGTCTGGGACTCTCCCAACAATACTTTCTGTAATTTATCTTGGGGACTCCTGGAAAGACACGTGTAGGCAGAGCTCCAGCCCGCAGCCCCTACCTTAGACATTCCAGCTTTGCCTAGAACAGGAACTCTGTCAGAAGCCTGTCACTTCATTTGTTAAAAGAAAGGATCAACCAGTTACTCCAAGGGTCGTGTTGAACAGTCATCTTCCCTGTGTTAGGCTGGACAGAATCATGTCTGCCACTGCTTCCCTGAATAAATGTGTCTTTACTTAAAACACAGGCTCCCTAAACAGTATTGTGTGCCTTCCCCTCTTGACAACTGTCTTTCATGTTGATACTATTATAACCTTTGCCTGACATTATCAACATCCAGAAAGCACAAGCCTGATGCCAGAGATAACAAGGCAAGCACCCACCGCACAAGCCCCAAGTCACGGTCATGCACTAACAGCCACCTCAGCCACCACAGCCAGGGGACTCAATCTCTCACTTAAGCCATTTCCTGGAGCAAAAACCCACAGTTCTTGACAGAGCCAACCATTCAAAGCTGCCCTCTCTGCCCTTTCAAATTTAATTTGTTTCAAATCTTGTAGGAGCCACAGAATTATTTCGGGATTGGAGTCAAGTGGAAACAGGTGTGCTGCTCTTTTATCCACCCCCGCCTCCCCTTCAAAAGGCCTGATTAGGCGCCAGATTAATCAGACCAGCCAATGGAGCTGGAGGAACTCCTTTATTCTCTTGGGCACCGGTCACCAGCGTGCTAACCCAGATTCCTGGACGAACCAGTATAGGAGCCCTGACCCAACTGACCTGCTCACACCCCATCCAAGTGCCTGTGCAGTGGTAGGACCAGGCTATGGCGTCACCCACCCTGTGCCAACTGCCCCCTCTGCTCCTGTGCTGGTCCGCCTGGCCCTGAGAGCCAAGGGCTGGTGGTCCTGCCTTCCAAGATCAACCTGAGCTCCGTTCTTGGCTATCTCAGCATTTGCTTTGGCTGCTCAATTTAGACCGACCTTCTGGGTGTGTCAATATTAGGGGGCTAAGCATGGAAAACATGCACAAAGTTTAAGGTGAAGTAGAAAAATTTTATTCAAATAGGAAAATTGGAGTTCAGCAAAAAGTCACACCAGGAAGGAAAAAAAAATGGAAAAAGGAAAAAAAACATTATTCTAATTGCGCAGTCCTGGGAAGGGAGCTGTTAGCACTAAGGGACTCTGTGAATGGAGACTTTTGCCTCAGTTCCTGCTGTGAAGGGATCCCAGGCTCAGACCTGGAGCGACTTCCCTCATCTATCTGTACAAACACCTTGGTTTCCATGCCTCTTCTCATGACTTGAAATTCCATCTCGATGCTGACAATTTGCAAGCTCAAATCTTCAATACACACCTCTCTCTTGAACACAGGACCATATATCAATAATCAACTTGCTATCTCTTCTTAGCACTGAAAATATTCAAATCCACTCTACCCTAAGCCCTGCTCTTTCCTTGGTCTCTCCTTTGTTCAGGCCAAGAACCTTGGAGTCGTCTCTGCCTCCTCTTCCCACACCCCCACATCCCATCTGTCAGCATATCTCATCTGTCCTACCTTCAAAATACTTCCCATGTGTAACCACTTCTTGCCATTGGTGTCCCCACCACCCTGGCACAAGTCACCACCGTCTTCTGCCTAAAAATTGTAATAGGCTCCTAGCTGGTCACCCTACTCTGCTGTCCTTTCCACCCCTACCCTGGCAGCACGGAGAAATGAAAATGATTCTTTTAGGATGTAGGTTAAGGTTGTATCACCATCTGCTCAACAGTCTCCAATGGCTTCCCATGTCACTCAAAGTAAAAGCCGAAGTCTTCACAATGGCCTTAAAGACCTTCCAATATCTGTTCCCTATCTTATTTCTTACCACTTAATCTCTGACCTCATCACTTACCTCTTTCCTCCTTGCTCACTCTGTTCCAGGCGTATTGGCCTCCTGGCTGGTCCTCAACCTCCAACCATTCTGCCACCTCAGGACATTTGCCTTTGCTGTTCCTTCTGTGGGGAATGCTCTTCTCCTAGGTGTCTCTGTCTAGTTTGCCCCCTCAATAACTTTAGTTCATTTTCAGGTGTCACCATACAGGGGTGCCTCCTCCAACCACTCTACATAACATTGTGATAGTCGTACATCCCACTCCCTTTGCCTCACAGCCCTTACTATATTGCTTATCCTGCTTTATATTTTTATGCAGCAATTATTGTTACCTGGCTTATTATATACATGTTTATTTATTTATTTTCTGTACTTTCCAACTAGAGAATAAGCTCCAGGATGATGTAGCTTCATTTTTTTCACTACTGTATCCCCAGAACCTAGACTGATGTCCCCTATGTGGTAGACATGACTACAGAATTTTCTAGATAATTAATACCCAGCACCCTTCCAGTCTTCTGGCACCCTCAACTTTTCTTTGCATGATTATGACAGTTTTAAAGGTGGAGCATGAGACTCAGTCCTGACCAATTATAGCATTTCATGTCTCCCCCTCTGCACTCCCACCCCACACAAAGGAATTAGATCACAGATGATCACATGACAATTAGAGCCAATGAGATGCAAAGAACTTTTCTCTGCTGTCTGGAGGAAAAATATTGCTCTTCCTCATTGAACTTTAAGCTAATAAAGTCTAGAAAGGACTGAACCTGTTGTAGCCATTTGGTTTCTGTGAAGAGAGTCTGTGAAGCCTTTGAGATAAATTGATGGCGAGTAGTCACAAATCTTGAGGACAGAGATTCTTTTGACCATGAACTATTCAACCCACATAGAGAAACTTGAACTTCAGGAAGAAAATACAGGGCAAAAAATAAATAAAATAAAGTAAAATAAAATAAGGCCCTCTTCTTTCCCTCTGTCCTCCTGCTAAGCTTTCCCATTTCCGCCATCTAGAACTGCGATGATGCCCTCATCTCGAACAAGGATGGCATGTTACATCCAACTCCAACTGACGTGTGGTGGTTACCTAGACCTTAATATAGAGAAAGATGCAGAAGCTGTGCATAGGTCTGTGGGAAAATGTGCCATGATTGACCAATAATGTCTGTTATGAGTATGAGAGAGGAGAGTGGTGCATATTAGTATAGAATTTTTCTGTCTCCAAAAAGCATGAAAATTACATAAAGCATGGATCCGCTTTCGTGGATAAGGCATGAACATTGAGCTAATTTCAGGAACAGAATCCTTATTAAATACGTACATTATAAGTGGGATGCAGAAAAAAAGGTATGATTCGATTGAGGGGAAATTCAGGGATGGCTTCTGGCGGTTGAAAGGCACATGGAAGCCCAAAAGTGTAGACAGCTCATAGACTGATTTATCTGGGGCAGAGGGGCCGTGTCGCCGAGAAATTTGAGAGAAGGCTGGAGATTTCCATGAGGGACGGCGTGATTGACCAGGGCCTTGAAGGCTAGGCTGAAAGGGGGGATATGCAGACAGCAACAGGGAGGTTCTGTCCGTTCTTGAGCAGGTGACGGTTGTAATAAGATCGATGTTCAAGGCAGATTATTCTGTCAGTTGAATCCAGGATGAATTGAAGCCGTGGGAATTGGTGGTGGGGAGGCTGGTTAGCATCCTGCTGAATGAGTCAAGGAAATGCACTCTGGAAAATGTCTTAAGCAGACCTGTCATGAGTATGACCACAGACTCCTTAGCTGTGTCCAAACCTGTGTCATGGGCATGTTTAGAGAAGTTTCAGAACCTCCGTAGAGCTTTCAGAGTCAATGACCTGAGCGGTTGTGGAGGGTCCTTCTATTCCGTTTACGTGACAGTGGCCAGGGCAAGGAAAGAGACAAATCCGAAGAAGCTGTTAAAGATTCTGGGGTGGAAGGAACTTTGTGTGTTTTGTTACTGTGGTACCACAGAGTCGGTGCAACAGGGTCTCCTGAAGTTTCTGCTGAACCATAGAAAGGGATGGTGTGCTAATTACTCGATTTCACTCATGTGAGTGTAGAGTGTACACCTAGGCCAGCTGCGGTCAGGGTATGAGGCACAAAAGAAACGTCGCAGGGTGCAAGCTGGTAAAAAAAGAAAAAAAAAGAAAAAAATGAAGCCAAGTGTGGCAGAGAAGTGAAGAGTCCATATTCCAGAAAAGCAGCAGTTACATAGCTCTTGGCTAGAAGTTTCCATCCCCTAATATGCACTAACCACTTCAAAATTTTTTTGAGAGAAGTCCTTTCTCTAGAGTTTTATGTAACATGTTCATTTAACTAGTTGAATCCTTCATTCAGATCCCTCAACCCAGAAACTGCACATGTGGGTTTAGCCCCCTTTGTTGGGTTGAGCCCTTGATTCAAGAGAAGCAGAAGATGAGCTTTGAAGCAGGCAGTCTGGAATAAAATCTTGGCCTGCCCCCCTTTTCCCTCTGTAAGCACAAGCAAGGGACCACACAGCCCCCAGCGCGCACTCCGTTATTTATCCAGTGGAGATAGTAAGGGTGATGATTAGATTAACTGAGCTTTTACTAAGTTCCAGGCACTGTTGCAGTGGCTGTTCTCATATTATGTCATTTAACTCTCACGATGATCCTAGGGAAGAGTTGCTACTATCTTCTGTTTTTCAAGCGAGGAGACAGAGACACGGAAAGTTTAAGTAGCATTCACTAGACCGTGATTACAATAGATGTGAAGCATTTGGGATGTTTGCAAAACACATCATAAGCATTAACCGTTTTCCCCAGTTTTATTGAAACTAATTGGAGCATAACATTGTTTAGTTTTAGCTGGACAACATAATGCTTGGATAAACGTATGGAGAGTGAAATGATCACCGCGATTAGGTTACTTAACACCCATCACCTCACGTAGTTACAGTTGTGTCCTTGTAAGGAGGACTCCTCAGATCTACTCTCAGCTACTTTCAAATATGCAGTACAGTGTTGTTCACGCCGGTCACCACGCCGGACGTTATATCTTCGGAACTTATCTGTCTCATAACTGGAAGTTTATACCTTTGACCATTTTCACCCATTATTACTTTTATTATTAGTGTAATGAAGACAAAAAATGGCCTTTAAAAATTCTGACTGCTGGCAGCTGCTTCTGCTGCCCAGGGAGTGTCATACTTCCTTTCTTAAAAGGCTCTTTACTTAGGAAAACACCTGAAAACTCCTCTTAGGGTCTAAATGCTAAAGCTTTTGAGGGGTGGCTTGAAACATGTCTGTGGGCAAGAGTATGCTGAATCATCCTACAAAGTAAGTAGTGGGGGCTTGGGAGGGTCCAGGGGAGGAAACTGAGCCAAGAAAACAAGGGGGCCAAGAAGGAGGAAGGTTGGGGGGTCAGGCACAGAAGAAGAGCAGCTCAAGCCACCCCCATCTCCCTCAACTAGAGACGGGAGGATAGAGGAGATGGTCAGTGAACTTGCTCTGAGCAGGACTGGTGGGAATTGTAATCACTCATCTCTATGACTGTTGAGAGGCGTCAAACACTTTGTACTTGCAAAGGCTCTTTAGAGAAGCGGAGGGGAAAGGACTGTCTCCCTTCGGGCAGGTGAGGGGAGGGAAAGCAGTAATTCCCACTTACGCAGCTTTTCCTCTGTGCCAGTCCTCTTCCAAGTGCCTTCTCCTCATTTAATGCAGACAACAACCTCAGAGGAGATGTTCTCTTAGCCCCTTTTTTATAAATGGGGAAACTGAGGCAGAGTGGAGAAGCAGATTGCCCGGAGTCATCCAGTTACAAGTGACCCCACCTGGGCTGTTAACCTCTACACTATCCTGAAAGACAAACCCAACTGTAGGAGAGGAGACAGCTGTAAAAATGAAGATGCAAAGGAAGGAATTAGCAAGAGACTAAGAGAGGTGGGGAATCCCCCTGGGAATCCCCAGGGACTTAGGGGGGCTCAGAGAGGGGGTGGTCAGTAGTTGGTTTTCCACCGACCTGTGGGGTGGGCCTTGAAGCATTTTAATCTAAACATTAAAATAAGGCAGAGTTTATGTTGATCTTTGGGTGACACTGTTGATTTTCATGATTCAAATAGGGCCTGCAAGTGACTAACATCATCGTTTAGAAGTTGACCTTTCCTGCACCACTGGCCCCGTGCTGATGGTGATTAATATGTCCAGACAGTACATCCAAGCGGTGATAGCTGCTTCCCCAAGTGTGGGGAGAAGCTAATAACCCCACGGAAGCCTCTAGGCATCAGAGGAAACTTAGTTTTGAGGATTTTCGGAATGGGGAGGGGAAGAGACCATTTTGTTACGCAGAAGCCTATCAATGGCTAACTAATACCCAGATCTAAAAAGAGAAAGTGGAGCGATCTGAGGGAGGCTTTGAGTTGATCTGATCCTGGGGGAAAAGAGGGGCAAAACTATTACGCTGTTTTGAACTTTGTTAATTTGTATAACACATGCTACTTATGTTCTTAAGGAGACAAAGATCCACATGACGGATACTTTTTCTTCTTATTGATTCACTAAGAACGGGCATTGCAATTACTTTTAAGAAACGATTTAACTTACAACGATGGAAAAATCTTTGAATGAAAATGCTATCCATCAAAGGTAAAAAAAAAAAAAAAGTTAAGTCTTGTCACAGGAAAATGAGACAGGCATGATCAAAATGCAATGTATTTACCCCTTAAAGAGATCAGGCAATCTCAGGATGTGCTGATGGGTTGTCGCTAACGTGCTCTTTTTCCTTTTTTTTTTTTTTCTTTTTTCTTTCCCTTCTCCCTCTTCTTTTTCTTCTCCTCCTCCTCTTACTTTTTCCTCCTTTTTCCTAGTAATCCACCGAGCAAGTTCAAAGCTTATATTTTACTGATGGCCCGCTATCCATTTTCCAACTATAGAAACAGCCTCCCTTTTTCTGTAGTGCTTCTGCTTTTGTTTCCCAGGTATGGCCCGGGAAACTGGAGGAGGAAAGACGTTTACCCAACAACTATGATTTTTCTTGAAACATCCCCATGCAGGACCTCAAGAGAGATCCCGTTTTCTCTTGTTAGGAATACATTGCTCTTTGCACTTATTACATACACTTTACATCCGCCTTTTCTGACTTGGAAATTACACACGTGAAGCAACTGCAAGTGGCGACTGAGCGGAAGGATTGGCATAAGTGGTGAGTATGTACAGAGAACCCCATCGCGTGACCTCAAAATAGGTGAGCCGCTTTTAGGTGGAGTTTTGTTGGACTGACTGTGGTGAGCTCTACGAGAGGCAGAAGGGAGGGAAAAGACTCAAAGTGAGATAAGGCACTTGTGGAAGCTCAGAATTAAACAAAGACGTCTTTTTGAGTATTAAGAAACAAAAACAGTGGACCCGGAGCCATGGAAGGGTGCCCAGTGGCCCCAAATGCTCATTTGCTTTTAAGGTTGTTTGGGCTTTAATTAGTGAAGCCTTGACAGAGGGATTAAAAAACTTGAACTTTGAAAAAGATCAATTTCGTAAGGCCAAATGGGAAGAAGGATGAGTGAATGCAGATGGCGATGCATACCTCTCGGCTTGTTTAGCCAAGGATTAGAACTCTAAACTCGGAGGCAGGGCTGGTGGCTTTATTCAAAAGAAAGGTTTGGTCACTTTATTCTGCTTTAGGCATGAGATAAACTTATCGTGAAGAAACTGATAGAAATAATGTCCCTCTTTTTGTCATTTTAATCCTTCTGATTTATCAAAAATCAATAGCTCACAACCCCCCCCCCTTGGTCCAAAGCATATTGAATTTCTTATAGTTCCTCCAAAGCGCAAGCTATGTTATGTGTTTGAACCCTGTGCATACATTGTCCTTCTCTGTTTCTACCTGGTAGATTCCCGTGTATCCTTCAGATTCACGGCCCTTCCTATCTTCTCTGTGAATATTCTCTGAATTTTGTATCATCTCCTTAAATCCACCTCGGCAGTTAGCTTATCCCAATGTGTTGCAATTATTTGATAACAGAGAACACGCCAAAGAATGCATGTAGCATATACGTACAATTTAAAAAAAAAATAATTCTAAAAACATGGATGGACTGTTTTAAAAAGCGAGTTCAACTGAGTACATTTTAAAGATCTGATTGGCTTTATTCAACAATTCGTCAATCAGGATCCATCTAGCAGATAAAAAGAAGCTCCCAGGGCTATACAAATGATAGGCAAAGAGAGTAGGAAGGAGGAAGTTACGCTGGCAAAAAGTGGATTGGTTGTGACGAGGTCACCTTCCCTTAGCGGTTGGCAGGGGTCTGTCAGGCAGATTACCCTATTAGTGCTGATCGGTTAGTTCCTGACTGGTTTAAGATTCCATTTCTGGAAAAGGCTGAAACTGTAGTTAAGTCTTGGTTTGGTGACATAGGGCTTAGCATAAGTGATGCCATTTGGGGCCTGCTGTCTTACTTTTAACAGTACCAAGCAAACAGCTTAAGAAAGAAAATTTGCCAATAACTCAAAATTTCCTGCGTGACTCACCCATCCCTTTACCTGCTCGCACTGTAGAAGCAACTATGAAAGACATTTTATATTTATCATACCCTTGCTTTCCTTTCTAGCTTTACTGCATATGTTTACATCCTTAAACAACGTATTATTTGCTGTTGCCTGCTTGAACCTAATATAAAGGGAATTACATATGTTTTTAGATTCATCCGTATTGATGAATGAATCATGCATTTTTTTTTTAAGATTTTATTTATTTATTTGACAGAGAGAGAGACAGACAGTGAGAGAGGGAACACAAGCAGGGGGAGTGCGAGAGGAAGAAGCAGGCTCATAGAGGAGGAGCCTGATGTGGGTCCGATCCCAGATCGCTGGGATCACGCCCTGAGCCAAAGGCAGACGCTTAACGACTGCGCTACCCAGGCGCCCCTGAATCATGCATTCTTAATGGAGTGAAAATTGGTTCTGGGAGTACAGAAAACTCTCACTTTTAATGTATAAAGCAAAGATATGCATACAGTATATAAATAGACAGTTTGTCTATGGTGTTAAAGTTTCATAGGGGGCTATTAGGAAAAAAAATGTTTGAAAACATCTCTTAGGGGTATGATAATGAAAGAAAAAAGGCCGAGAAACACTCTGTGGTCATATATTTTCATTGCTACATAGTATCTCATTAGAGATTAGACCACAATTTATCTATCTAATGTTGGTGGACATAGGGTTTGTTTCCAATTGTTTTTATTATTAAAACCATCTCGTGCCCACAAATTTGATAACCTCAATGAAATGGACGGATTCTTCAAAAGACACTAAAACTCACACAAAAAGAAATAGACAATTAGATCTCAAAGATTTCCCTGGGTGCCTGCGTGACTCAGTTGGTTGGGCATTCCAACTCTTGGGTTCAACTTGGGTTGTGATCTCAGGGTACTGGGATCAAGCCCCTTGACAAGGTCTGCACTCATTGTGGAGTCTGCTTGAGATTCTCTCTCTCCTCTGCCCCTCCTCCTGTTCTCTCTCTCTCTCTAAAATAAAATATTTGCAGTGCCTGGGTGGCTCAGTTAGTTAAGCGTCCAGCTCTTGGTTTTGGCTCAGGTCATGATCTCAGGGTCCTGAGATCAAAACCCACATTTGGCTTTGTGCTTAGCATGGAGTCTGCTTGTCCTTCTCCCTCTGCTCCTCCCCCTGCTCTCTCTCTTTCTCTCTCAAATAAATAAATAAAATCTTGAAAAAAAAAAAAAGAACTCAAAGATTTCCCAATAAGATCAGGAAGAAAACAAGGGCCTCTCTTTTCATCAGTGCTTTTGAATATCCTATTGGAAGTCATAGCTAATGCAATAAACAAGAAAAAATTTTTTTTAAGGTATATAAATTGGGAAGGAGGAAATAAAATGGTCTTTGTTTGCAGGTGACATGATTGCCTTTATAGAAAATCCAAATGAATCACCAAAAAAATGGAACTAACAGAGATTATAGTAAAGTTGCAGGATACAAGTTAATATACAAAAACCAGCTGCTTTTCTATACACAAGCAATGAAATGAAAAACACATTACCATTTACATTAACAATACCCCAAAAATGAAATACTTAGGTATAAACCAAACAAAATGTAAACAAAATCTGTGTGAGGAAAACTATAAAACTATGATGAAAGAAATCAATGAATAGCCAAATAAATGAAGACATATTCCATGTTCCTAGATAAGAAGGCAATATCATCAAGATATCAATTCTTCTAACTTGATAGATAGATTCAATACAATCACAACCAAAATCCCAGGAGGCTATTTTAGGGATATCAACAAGCTGATTCTAAAGTATTTATATAGTGAGGCAAAAGACCCAGAATAGCTAAATAAGGAGAGAAGTCGAAGAACAAAGTTAAAAGATTGGTACTATCCAAGTTCAAGACTTATTATAAATCTACAGTAATCAAGACAGTGAGCTGTTGGCAAAGAATAGACACATAGATCATCAGAGCAGAATAGAGAGGCCAGAGATGGAACAATATGAATACAGACAACTGATCTTTGATAAAGGAGTAAAGACAATACAATGGAACAGATAGTCTTTTCAATAAATGGTGTTGGACAACTGAACACCCACAGGAATCTACACACAGACCTTACACCTGTCACAAAAATTAACTCAAAATGGATTATAATGAAAATCCTAGAAAAAGGTTGAAAATTGAAAGTTTACCATCAGAAGCTCCTTTGAGATAAATCCTTCAACTTTCAGATTTGGATGAAATAATAATAGCGGGTGCACAATAACTTAGAATTGGCTCTCCTACCACCTCGTTACCCTCTAAAAACCATTTCATTGCCATCAAAATCCTGTTGACCAAAGGTAAAACTCACATTTTGAATGTAATTAAATATTAGAGTGTAGTTTTAATTTTTATAACAATATTTTTATTAATATCGGCTTGCTCCTTCTTTAGCATTTTCTTTCCTCTACTTTGTGTTTGTTCTGCAGTTCTTATTCAAAGTTCTTAATTTTCAGCCCTTCTTTTTTTCTTTTTCTTTTTTTTTTTTTAAGATTTTTTATTTATTTATTTGGCAGAGATAGAGACAGCCAGCGAGAGAGGGAACACAAGCAGGGGGAGTGGGAGAGGAAGAAGCAGGCTCATAGCGGAGGAGCCTGATGTGGGGCTCGATCCCTCAACGCCGGGATCACGTCCTGAGCTGAAGGCAGACGCTTAACCGCTGTGCCACCCAGGCGCCCCAGCCCTTCTTTTTTTCTTATACAGACATTTATGAGACATTAATTTCTCTCACTACTATTTTGCTTTTTCCATTATTTTTCAGTTATGAGTATTTTTAAATTTCCATTGTGGTTTATTTTTTTACCCATATGCCTTCCCCCAAATACATAAGGTTATTTTAATCATCTCTCTGCGATTGATTCCTGACATAGTCTGTTATGGTTAGAAGTGTGGTCTGTACGATACTCTTTGAAATGTGTTAGGCCCTCTCTACGGCCCAAAATGTGCTATAGGATGCATGTGTGCTTGGGGAAATATGTGTTCTCTAGTTATTGGTGTCATATTCTGTAATGTCTGCTAGGCCAAGTTTCTTAAGTATATTGTACAAATCTGTTTTATTCCTCGACAGTGTAAGATATCCATTACTAAGATAAATTTACTAAATATTACCTAGTCTGATGGTCACTTGTCCATTTTCTTTGTAGATTTGTTGATATTTGCTGTATATATTTTGGAACAGTATTAGGTGCATACAATTTAGAGTTATATTACATTCTGTATCTCACTGTTGGTTTTTTGCCTTAAAGTCCATTTTGACTAACATTAATATGATTATGCCCTCTTTCTTTTGCCTGGAGTATCAGTCAGGGTCCAGTTAGGAAAACAGAAACCTCCTGAAATATCTAAACAGAAGGAATTTAATTCAAGAAATGGGTCACACACATAATAGATCTGAGAAGCCCACCAAGGATGGTGAGACAACTAGGAGATTAGCAAGAGCAAGAAGGTACTACCTCTCATAGGGAGGGGAGGCGAAGGGAAGACCCAGTGATATCAAAGCCCAGGGGCCATGGCAGAAGTGGAACCACGGTGGCCAAGAGGGGGCTGTAGCAATAGAGGAGATGCCCCAATACTGGAGACTCTGCCTGAAGGAGAGTAGGGAAGCAACCCCAGGTGATGGCCTTTTACTGCCAGTCCAAACTCAGCTTCCCATTGACCCAACACAAGACAGAAACCAGGGAGATGGAGGAGGCAGCTATTGAGCATCAGTACCACTTTGGTTTGACCAGTGGAAGCCCCATCACACCAACCTCTGTGTCCTTTTGCATGTCCTCGGCATTCTAACAGCACTGCTTTGCCTTATGACACACACAGATGTTCCAGGCTCATCTCGTTCTGTTTCTGCAGCCCTCCAGGTGGATCTTTGTCACCTGCTCTGGCTCCAACCACGTATGCAGGTCCTCCATCTGGAGCAGAACTCTTCTTAACTACTTAGATTCTGATTCCTCTTGCTTCCCCAGAGCTGGATAAGGAGGACATGAGTCCAAGGGAAATGGCTCGAGGCCTTTTCAAATTTCTGTATCCTAATGTTCTAGGTCTGGCTCCCGTGAACTGAGTATACATGGATTCTGTTTTGGAGTCCAATCTGATCATCTTTATCTTTTAACTAGATAGTATAGTTCTTCCTCATTTATTCTGACCGTTAGTATGTTTAGATTAAACTTTACCAACTTATTTAGTACTTTCTATTGGTCCCTCCTCTCCCACTTGTTTATTTCTTATTTGTTTTGTTTCTTTCTTGCCTTATCTTAGATTTAGATTTTTTCCCCCTTTCCCTTATTCCACTTTTTCCCCTTCATGCTAATTTGTGTGTTACACACTCTATTTCTGTCCTTTTAGGAATTACCCTCGATTTTTAGCAAGCATTTTTAGTTGAACGAGCTTTAAAAATAAAGTCCTTTCTTATCCACTTCTTTTTCCATTTTCCCCTCCTTTTCACTCCCTGCTTCATCCCCCATGTTTTTCCCCTCGCTTTCTTCTTTTTCCCTCCCCTCCCTTTCAAAATGATTTTGTCCTAAATCCATTGGGTGGGTCTGGCAAGGTAGATGTTCTCACCAGGTTGGAGATGGCTGAACTCAATAGGGGAAAGAAGCTATCTCCGTGGGGGAGCAGGGGCAGCCCATGTGCTATGACAGCCTGGCACAGGGTGTCAAAGAGGGTGTCCTTGGAAGAGGTTGCCTGGAACAAGGTGTTAGAGCCTGATCAGAATGTGTACAGCAACCTTATGGAAGAGAAATTTGGTGACAAGTATTGAAGCTTGAGTGGGTGGGTTGGTTGTACCCTCTGGAAGGAAATCTACCAAGACAAGGAGGTATCCGTGCAGGAGGCAGGAAGTAGGGGTGGGGCAGGGAATAAAGACAGGCTTTTGGTTCAGGATATTGAAAGTTTGAGAGTGGTGAAGAGAGTCTTATGTGGGAAGGCAGCCTATAGGGTGTCAAAGTCCCAGCTGTTAAGGAGAGCTTGTAGGCAAGATGGTGGTCCTGAATACGGCATCAGAGCAACAGGGTGAGGAAGATTTCCCAGAGGCGCCTGCGAAGAAAGAGCAAGATGAGCCTGGAACATATTTTTATGCCATAAAGTAGGAAAGTACTCAAAGAATGCTGGGGACATTTCAAAACAATACAATAGCCAGCTTGAAGAGGCTTTCTGGATGAAGTTGAGGACAATTTAAACATCAAAATAAATAATAAAAATAATGGATTATAAAGCATTTAATAATATAAGTAAGCATTAGTCCATATGGCATAAATAAATGAATAAATTGAAATTTTGATGAGGAATGAGGTATTTATGTGGTTTCATTACACTTTCCATCAAGTACTTTTTAACTACCAAAGGAAAAAAGAGTTGCTTTTCTATAATAAATGAAAAAGCTTGGCACATATCACTTTAATCAAGTGATCAGATTTAGCCTCCTCAGAAAAGGACAGCCACATGACAGAATGCAACAGCATCGATTCTACGCTATTTCTGCCAAAGATGCATTAACTTAAATCTAATCACAAGGGAACAGCAGACAAATCCAAATGAGGGACATTCTACAAAATAACTGGTCTGTAATTTTCAAGTGTCAAGGTCATGAAAGTCAGGGGAAAATTATTGAATTAAACTAAAGAGATATGACAAGTAAATGCAATGCATGATTCTGAACAGGATCTTTTTGCTATAAAAAATATTAAGACAGGAGGAAAAATGTGGACAGGTGTGAGGATTAGATCTGGTAATGTATCAGTATGAATTTACTGAATCTGATGGTTGGTTTGGCTATGTGGGAGCATGTTTTGGTTTGTAGGAATCACACACTTCAGTATTCAGGAATAAGGGAGCATCAGGTCTGCTACTTACTCTCAACTGGTTTAGGAGGGAAAAAAAAGTTATTCTGTAAGTTTGAAAATAAATTTTTAAAGATAATTGATATTTTTGCTTTTTTGTGGATCGCATTGCAAGAATTTAGATCACTAACTCTATTCCTCTCCCTCTTGACTTTAATACTATTGTACTTGGTTGTCGTTATATCTTTGTTTGTTTTAGCCCAATATATTAGACATTATTCTTTTATACATCAAAGTTTCTCTAGATTTTCCCATATGTTTATATTTTCTTTGCTAACAATTGCTCCTAATACCATGGACCTTCCTTCTGAGGTTATTTTCATTTTCTCAAAAGAAAATCTTTCAGAAGTTCTCTCAGTAAGAGAACATCTATGGGTAGCACGTACTTTTTTGTGCACCTGAAAATGTTTGTACATAACTCTCATTCTTGAAATACAGTTTTGCAGTTTACAGAATTCTAGAGTAAAGATGATTTTCTTTCAGCACCTTGAGGGATTCTCTGTCTTTTGCTTTCTATTGTTGCTTTTAAGAACTGTATTGTCATTCTAATTGTATCTTTGTAGTTAATCTGTCTTTTCTTTCTGGATAGCGGCAAGGTTTTTACTTTGTTTTTGGTATTTGGTATTTGTTTTACTTTGTTTTTGCATTTGGTATCTTGCAGTTTCACTATAAAGTTCTTAGGGTTTTCTCAATCTGATGTTTGGTATTTTTTATGAATTCTAGAAAACTGTCAGCCATTATCATATTGAATATTGACTATTCCCAAATCTATTAGCAGTAATTAGCAATTATTGTACCTTTGCAATCTAACTTCCTTGTCTCTTAAACTTCTTTTACAGTTTTTATCTTCATTTCTCAGAATTTCAATACTTTTATTTGAAAAATGTATCAAAGTATCATTCTATATTCCAAATCAGATAATTCTACCATATGCAGTCTTCGTGGGTCAGATTCTATAGTTTGTTGTTTCTACTAACTTTCAATCATGATGGTTTATTCATTCAGACGTTTAGTCATTTTTTGTTTTTGGCTCATGTTCTTTGGAACGATTATCCAGAGTAATTTTTTGAAGCCTGGATTTAAAGTCTAGTCTTCCAAATAGTTTTTCCACTCTTTCTGCCAGGCATTTGGTATTATTGTTACCTGAGACCCTTTAAACTACATTTTCACTCTGTGGTTTTTCAGGTCCAAATCCGATAGAGCGTAGGCTTATGCTTATAGATTCTTAGGAAGGATATTTCTCCCACATCTACCCAGAGCCATGACTCAAAAATTCATGTACTCCTACAATGTCTCTTTGCAGGGTGGGCTTTTTTTTTCTAGTTCACATCCTGAGGGTATTATAGAGTTTCTACTGATTTTATGTAAGAGGTCAGGAGTCTTTCAATTCCTTCTCCCTCCATTTCCAGACCAGAAATTTCTCAAGTAGAATGTTACTTTGAAAGGCAAAACGACCCTGGTAATTTACCAGGTCTGATTTTTTTTCACGACTCTAAAGTGGTATGGTCTGGGAATCAGACTTAATTTAAAGAAAACGAAAAACTACCTTAGACACTAATCAAAGAAAACGATGGCATATTTCCCTACTTTCAGTATGAAGTAGTTGTTTTTGTTGTTGCTTTTTTGGATCTCCAATAGCAATGTGAATCAAAGAATCTAAAGAAAACAACAAAATACCAAAATAGGGAGACACCACATCTAGTATAAGAGAACAAGTCATGACAAGGTAACTTCCTCCAAAGTCATCGGAAGCGACTACACTCCTTTCTATAGTTTCTCCCAAATTCCAAGTGTGCTGATTATTTATGCAGAGAAGACTTACACAGAAGACTTACTAACTAGATTGAAAGGTCTTTGAAAGCAACAACAACACCTCATTCTAGAGAGCCTAGGGCAGGGCTGCTGGACATGCAGAAAAGAAAAACAATATAGATTACTTGATTGATTGACAAAGTGTATCATATAGGGTTTAATTGAGAGGAAATAATATAGCACAGAGATAAAGCACACTGACTATGAGTCAGCTCTCCTGGCTTCAAATCCAGACTCAGTTATTGTTAGAAATAAGACCTTAGGCAAACCATCTCTAAGCTTAGTTTTTAATCTGGAAAATGGGGAGGGGGGGAAGGCAGGGTTTTTTATGAGGCGTTTCTAAGCTAATTTGAATGAATTGATTATTATAGAAAGGATTATGGATGTTCAGAAAATCTCTCTAGGAAGCAATTGCAGAGAAGTGGGCCCTAAGCAAAGCCTTGAAAGATGGTGAATATTTGGATAGTCAGAAATGAACCTAAGAAACTTCTCACACAGATGTATTTGGCTTCCTGATTCCAGAGGGCTTAGCAGAACTCCTAAAGCCACTTTGGATTTTAATTTCCCTCCTGATTCATGGAGGGAACACCAAGTAGTACTTATGGACTCTGGATTCATTTCTGGATTAAATCATAGAATCATAGATCTACCTAGTTGATTGCTTATGTTTTTTAAAAAAGGCGACTAAACCTCAGATTTTTATCTGAAAAGTGGGAGAATGCTTACTTCACAGGGTTATTGAAAAGATGAAATGAAACAACCAATAGTAGCAGAGTAACTATTCAATAAGTACAATTTTTAAATTCATTTTTTAATTCTTAGCAATACTACCATTTTCTCCTGTTTCCTTCTCAAGTCCTGACTCTCTGGAGTATTGCTACACTTAGTTGATCTGCCTTCCTCATCCACCCTTTGCCCTACATGGAGGAACACATTTTCTGATTAAAGGGGTACCTCCTGTGAAGATGACTGTGAAGGCAAGTCCACAATAGACAGAGAGACAATGCGTTCTTGTTCAGAGCAGCCACCAACAGTGATGACAACAGCCTTCAATGGGCTGGGGTCAAAGATCAGCTGTCCTTCTGTCACTTCATTCTTCTTCTGGCTCCCAATGGAGTTCATTAGGAACTCAATCTCAAGTCTAAAATTCAATCAAAGCCCATCCACACAGGCCCAAGCCAAGGACACCAAATGAACAAATTCATAAGGCAAAACAAAGTGCTCACTCACTCTTCTGAACAGTGAGCTTACCATCCCTTTGGTAGTTGTGGAAGCATGGGGCAGCCACCAACCAGGTGGAAGATACTGGGGAAGTTGGTGATTCAAGCCCTGCAGGTGGGAGTTGGGGGCTAGAAGGAGGGCTAGATGGAAACCCTGGACACCCTCAGGAAACACTAGAGTGAGATCCAGCAAGGCAACTCCAGGTGGGCATCCAAGGAAGCCTAAAATGCTGAGCCAAACTAAAAATGGGAAATGTGACCACAGAGGCTGTTTTTGACAAAGCTCTTTTCTTGTCTCAGCCTCATGGAAAACATGCTCCCTTGGAAACTGTTAGAGTAGTTGATGCCCTTCCTACACTCCTCAGGGCACATGCATGACATTTGTCCTGGATGCAGCTGGAATCCATCCTTTATGGCACAGTTTATCCCTTGATTCCATTGTCTGCCGGGAGATTGCCTGGATACTGAAAGTGTGCAAGAAATACTTTTCAATTACTGTACATACATTTTGACATGCTGTGTGGCCTTCACCAATTTGCTGCACAATCTGTCTTGATAGTACCCACAGAGCAGACTTCTTGATAGGTATAGATAAAGTAATTTCTCTTTTTTTGTTGCCTAGGACTCTTTTTGTAGGCTCAACTCATCAAAGGAACTGTGCAGATCAGAATGTAGCAGAGAGAAGCCTGAGTGGTCTCCACTAAAAGAGGGTGGGAATGAAATGAAGAAATGTGGATTGGGCCCCCATAATGTGCCTTGGCTAGCAGAAACTCCATTCAACAAAGGGAAGGATATGTCTAGATCAGAGAGACCCAGCAATCAGATCAACATGAATGACTCTGCTAGGTATACCTTCTTCCCCTTAATGTGGCTGGTTAATTTCTCTTGGAGAAGAATCACATTGTGAATGCTACCTCTTTCCAAGAATTATTCGCAGTGCTTTAAATATATGACCTTACTTTTGGTTTTTGGCTCAAGGAGGTGAAGGTGCAATTGTCTTTGGCCATCCCAAATCCAGGTTCATCCAATACCAGCCACCTCCACTGTGCCACCTAACTTTGACCCAAACGAGAGCAAAACTGTATACCTGAGGTGTACCTGTGGGGAAGTTGGTCTGCCCTGGCCCTGATGATAAGCCTGGTAGGTCTGTTTTCAAAAAGGGTTAGTAATGACATTTCCAAGGCAATCAGTGATTGGAAAGGTCTGAGGATTACAGTAAAACTGACCATTCAAAGCAGACAGGCCCAGATTGAGGTGGTACCTTCTGTCTCTGCCCTGATTATCAAAGCCCACAAGGAACCACCAAGAGACAGAAAGAAGCAGAAAAACATTAAGCACAGCGGAAATATCACTTTTGATGAGATTGTCAACATTGCCTGACAGAGGCAGCACTGATCTTTAGCCAGAGAACTCTCTGGAGCCATAAGAGATCCTGCGGGATGCCCAATCAGTGGGCTGCAGTGTTGATGGCCACCACCCTCATGACATCACAGATGACATCATTAGTGGTACAGTGGAATGCCCAGCTAGTTAAGAACTACAAAGGTAAATATTTCAATAAAAGATCATTTGACAACCCAAATAAATAAATAACCTTATTTAATCCCCGTATTAGTCTCATGAAGTTGATATAAATTTTCTCTCTTTTTCAGATGAGAGAATTAATATTCAGACCTAAGGAACTTTAGTAGAAGGTGGAATTCAAACATAGGCCTGAATGAGTCTAAATCCCATGCTTTCAATGACATTGCTATCAATCTTGGTTTCTAGAAATACAAAATCTGTCCTCTTCTCTCTGCAGCTTGGTGTGGTTCCTCAGTAGTCAAGGATGCCACAAATAGCCTCAGAAAAACAGAGGCAGGGTATTTGGTCACTTTTTATAGCTTTGGATACTTAATGATATATAATTTTCTTATTAAATTTCTATAAACCTATATTGCTTCAAGATAAAGTTATTTCTTCTTACTCTGGCCCATCTCATGTATCATCACCAAGAGTCTGGTCTAGTTACTTCTCTGCTTGGGAACAAACTAATACTCCCTAGTGGTTCCCAGGGCAATGGGCACAATTGGATGGCCAAAGATGGCCACACCCTGCCTTTCCAGGATGACTTCCTATTGTTCTAGTTCCAGCCCCTGGGGTGTCAACTGTGTATATCTACAGCAATCAGTATTTTCGACCAGACCAGGTCTGTTTTAAGCATTTTCTAGATCTGCATAGAATCTCACTTCAAGGAGGATTCTGTGCCTCTATGAAGTTTGAAAAGTACTTCTATCACTCAACTACACCCCAGTTCATTCACCTGAATGAAAGAATCTCCCGACTTTACATGTTGGCTCAATCTTACCTTTCTTCGGAACTGCTCTTCCTTCCCAAACTGCCTCTTGATGTCTTACGAGTCCTTCAAGGCCTGGTTGAAATGCCACTGCCTCCTGTCCTGTATGTACTTCCATTGTTCCTTGCTTACACTGCTCTTGGAGAGCTTGCCACTCAAACCTGTGGTGTGGTGACTTGGGTCCCTCTCATCTTGTCTCTCCCACTTGATTCTGATGTCGTATCCTAAGGGGGGTAGGTCGAGACCATGTTCATATCTCCGTTATATGTGTGCTGCCCCAACATCTATTACTATGTTCTAAACATGCCAAGCACTTAATAAATATGTGCTGATTTGAACTTACCTGATATTGGTAATTGGGTATCCTTTTAAGCAATGACTTAGGTAAACTGATCGGTGAACATCATCTTTAGTTCTTAGAAGATATTATGGTTTAATTATGCTCCCCCCACCAAAAAAAAAAAAAAAAATACGGTGGAGTCCTAGCTCCCAGTACCTCAGAATGTAACCTTATTTGGAGAGAGGTATTTATCAAAGTAACCAAGCTAGAATGAGGTCATTAGGATGGACACTAATCAAAATGACTGGTATCCTTATAAAAAGGGGAAATTTGGACACAGAGATGACAAACATAGAAGGAAGATGATGTGTAGATAGAGGCAGAAGACGGCCATCTGCAAGTCAAGATGGGAAACTTGGAACAGACCATTCCTTTACAGCTCTCAGAAGGAATGACGCCTTGATTTTAGATTTCTGGCATCTAAAACTGTGAGATAATACACTTCTCTTGTTTAAGCCCCCCAGCATACGGTACTTTGTTATGGTAACCCTAGCAAACCAATACGGAAGCCAAGTGTTCCAGGGGTTAACAAAAGTATCCTGTGCCTACCTTTACAGTCCATGCCTGATTTCAGTGGTAAGGCAGTAAATGCTACATTCATTTTTTTCCTTCAAGAGATCTTTTTCCAGGCATGAGGGTTCCAGATTTTGTTTTGTTTTGTTCTGTTTGTTTTTTCATAGATACCCTTTGGGACATTTCTTTCTTCAACTGAAGGTCCATTGAGGGTCAGGCATGATACTAATGCTGGAATATAGCCTGGTCACTTATGCTTTAGTTTTGTCTTTCTCCAAGTTTTCGAATTCTTTAAGCATCTCTCCATCTATATAGTGCACAGATTGAGCACTGAAATAGCACTGATTCTCCGCTTCCTCTGAATTCCACTTGTGGGACGTCCATCCCTTCTGACACTTATCACTCACTCACTCTTTTTACAGTTATGTGTGTGTGCATGTTTTATCTTTTCCTCTAGAATGTCAGTTTCTGAGGTAGAACCCATGCATGAACAATAGCTAGAACTCAGTAACAAATACCTGTCGCATGGACAGATGGATGAATAGAAAAAAGGGGGTGGGGGGAGAGCAGTGGCTAGACACCTAATCTTGGAAATAATAGAGAGGAGAACTTAGTCCAAAAAGGAAAAGGGAGGTAGACCATCATTCTCTGGCTCCTGATTTAAATACGTGAAACTGAGGTACGCCTGGGGCTCATTTATAATTATTTACAGCCACGATGTCAGAATTTAATGGACAGAACCTAAAGATATATGAGGGAACCTATGGAATATTCATTTTGGCTGTCACTGACTACTAAGGGCTTCTAAGAAAAGCCATTTAGATTAATAATAATAATAATAGCTAATGTTTATTGATCTTTTGCTATGGGCAATGCTGAGAGTTTTTATATATCATTTCATTTAATCCTCCCAACAACCCTATAAGATAGATGACATATTAAAAATATAGCTTCATGAAATGTTAAGTAAAATACTCAAGCTTCCAAGACAGGAAGTGGTGGGGCTGGGATTCCAATTCAGTTGGTACAACGCCAGAGCCTAAGCTTATGACCTCTGCTACAAAGACTCATTTATAAAATGTCCTTGCTGGAAGCAGTGGAAAGCTTTAGTCCTGTTTGCAAGGTTGTCTTTTGTGACAAAAATTATGAAAAACTTTTGTTATACTATGAACGCTGTTTTGTTGTACAATGTATACTATTGCCTGTATATCCATCTGTATCTAATTAAAGAAAGATGAGGAGATATATTGATAAGGATACCTCGGTGAGAGTAGAATACCAAATGTTTCATGAAAAGTTTGGTTCTTCGTATCTACTGGTGCTCAATAAACGGTAATTTAATTGAATGCATTCGATTTTGCCTGAACAGCCAAGAGTTATTTCTGCATGGCAGCCGTTAGATGCTATTTGCTTTTAGTGGTGATTTAAAGCAAAAGGCCAGCATCATTATCATAATAGAGATTGGAATCTGTGGGAATACAGGGAAAGGAAGGGTCACTTTGAATTGTATGTTATGGAGTGGCCCTTGCAAACATATCAAGGCTTTCCGCTTAAAAGTCAATGCATGCTTTTTTCTTATTTATTCAGAAAATATTTTTTGAGCACCTGCTGTTGTGCACCCCCTGGATTCGAATCCAGTGGTAAACAGGACTGTGAGGTTCTCTGTCCTCAATGAGTTAATAGTCTGGAGGGGGGACAAGTATTAAACAACAGGCAGTTGTAGTCTTGTGGGGGGGGGATGATGGCAGAAATAGAGGCTGCTATGGGAGCACGTGGGAGAAGCAACTTGCCCACACCCAGGAAGTCATAAAGACTATAAATTCTAGGATCTTTGAGTACACTTTTTGAAGTACTGAATTTTTTAGATGAAAATGAAATTTTATTTCAGAAAGCATATGGCTATTAAAGTTACTTTTCTTTTTTTTTTTTTTTTTTTTTAGTTGGAAAGATGACAGAAGACTTTAAAAATGTCCTCTTGGCCAGATGGCTAGTTATCCCTACAGGGGAAGGGCCGCTGCGGGGACTCTCACACTGAGGCGCCACCGCTGGAAGAGGGATTGTGCTTCCTCATCCAAAGGGGTGTTTCCTGAGCTCAGAAACACTAAGTGCTAGAAGAGGGCATTGCTGTGTTTCTAAATCTGGCCTAAATGACACCAGATAGTCTGTCAATTGTTTATTTAGATGCCTTTTGTGCCACAGTTTCTGCTGGTGTATATGTCCTTCAATCGCACCTCACAGCGCTGGGAGTTACCTGAAAGGAATGCCTCCAACACAACTTTTTCACCCTTGGATGCAATTTCAGAACAGTATCAGAAAGAGCAGTAAGATTGTATTAGAATATCTCTCATCTAATACAAAAATATAGTTTCTTTGCCACCGAATCTTCCAGTTCACAAATGCTGAGAGTTTCAATACTATTACAACCATATAGTTCAACGTGATTTATTTTTAAAACAGTATAGTGGATTCATTGCCAATGCATAGATCCGGCTTTCTGTGTGTTGAGATGCCACCTAGTGGACTACATTGCATACAAAAGTAAGCCTGTAAGAGTTACAATCTGCATTGCCTTCCTAAAATTTCAGGTCTGAGCGACAAATTTTCTTAGCTAGTGGAATCTCTAAATTTAAAAAGGTAACATTATATATTCAGCATAGGTTCAGCTTGAAACGGACCAAATTTGGAATTCCCTTCAAACATTCTATCAAGTCAGATTTAAAAGGAGAATATCAGAAAATATCTGCATCAAAGGGATTGGTTTTGAGCTACGATTGGTGGTCGTGGAAAGAGAAGCTGATGCAAAATAAAAGTAGTCTATTTTATCTAAGATGCCTAAGAAAAAAAAATGACTTCAGAACTCAAAGCAGATAACAATTTTACAGGTACATTATGTCTCAAAACCTCGTACAGGATTAGGCATGTTTAATGCGCCCCTGTGTTTAGCGAGGGCTGATGTTCAAAGAAGTCTTACTGACTCTCTACTATGTGATGAGAAGGAAGCTAGGGACTGAGATAGAATAATGAGCAAAACTGAAGAGGAACCCTGCCCTGAGGAAGCAGAGAGATACTTCAGAACATTCTAGATTGTGCCACTTAATTTTACAGCTAGGATTATATCACTATTTCACCCATATTTTCTTTGGTGCAATCTTAACAGAAAGGATTGTTCTGTTACTAAAGGACAAAGAGAACTCTACTGAGATGATCTGAGATCACTGACTTTCCAGAATTCCAGCACTCTTAGGAGAGTTGTTGCATTTGTGGCAATAAACTTGAAGTGGTTTGATTTTTCCTTTGACTGACAATCAGATAAATCTTACCATCTTGCTACTGTGGGGCTTTGGGAGAATTATTTGTACTCACCTGGGGTTGGCCAAGATGCACCTTTCATGGAGTGCCCCAATCATTTCCATAAGGTCCAGACATCAAGCAGTTAAAAGGGCTTAAGAAATGGAAAGAACCACTGTCCACCAAACCGAAAATTCAGTGCACACCCTAATTCAGATGATTCCCCAGGATGATGTGAGTGGAGGGGGAGAAGTTAGCGGGGCTGAGCTGAACTACCTCCTCTTCCATCACCGCGGTTGAAGAATTGTCCTCCACTGTCCTTTAGCTCCCCAAACCTCTTCCGGGAAAACAACATCAAAATTTCCCAGATAATCTAAATCTAAAGAGTGACCTGATGCTTTGAGTAGATAAGAGTTGGTGGAAGGAGGCATGATACTTACCACTCTCCCCCAACCCTCCCTTAGTTTTGATAGACTCTTAGTCTTAGGATCCAGCAGTATAAATTCTATTAAAGACATTTGTGAATGTATGCACAATGCAAGTGGAATGTACTAGTAATGAGAGCCCTGGTGCTGCAGATTGTCCAACGGGTTGTTAAAGATTGGTGAAATCTTGATGCGGTCAGGAGAAATGGCAAAAAAAAAAAAAAAAAAAGGCTAATAGTGTTAAGCTACATTGAGAAGTATAGTGAAGTGGATAGAGTGGGGCTCTGGGCTCAGGGACACCCAGGTTTGGATCTCATTACTACCACTTAGCGATGGGAGTTTTGGGTGAGTGGCTGAGACTCTTAGAACCTCATTCTCCTCATCTGTAAAAGGGGATAATAACAGAACCCCCGAAAGTGTTCTTGTAAGCATGAAGTTAAATATTATAAGTAAAGTGTTTATCACAATGCCTGGCATATGGTGAGTTATAAATTTAGCTCAGTTAGCTGTTACTGTTATGACTTTAATAATCATTTGGTATTTAGATCTATTAGTGAAATTCACTTGGGTAATGCTTGACTACTGCATTCAATAAGAGGGCTATGCTATGATAAATGAGAGAGGATTCAAAGAAGTTTTGACCAGCTGAATCATGAAATTCTGTGTCCCAAGGTCTATGTGAGAAAGTTACAGCTTTGGAGGAGGGTCATTTTGGACTTCAACTACTGAAAAGCCTGTCCTGTAGAAGGGTTAGGCTTGTTCCTTGTAGTTCCTCAGACAGAGAACTAATCAGAGTGACACAAGTCCCAAGCATATATATTTCAGGTCAGTATAAGAAAGAATTTTCCTTAGAATGTGCTGTCTAGGAAGGTGGTAAATTTCCCGTCTGTGGAGGCGCTTAAATCTGGATGATCAGAGGTCATGGGTATTGTCTGTGGGGGAGAGGGCTACATTCTGAGCACTCGATGGGTATCTCGATTAAGAGTTTGTCCAATCTCCTCCAACCCTGAGATTCTCTCATTCTAGGAGAGAGAAGAGAAAGCTAAGAAAGAAGTTAAGGGATGGAGGGAGGCAGCCATCCTTGTTTCCTTCCTTTTCTCCCTTCCTCCTGTGTGCTGTGGGATTTACTGATGGCCACCACTGGCCCTTAAAACACCTTTGTGCAAATTATAAGATGGAATCCAATGGTATTGATGCTGGGCTGCTGCAATACCACAGTTGCAGGGGACACCAAAGATGGCAGTGTCTTCATGGAAGTCATAAGAAGGACCTACTTCAGGAGTGCCTGGGTGGCACAGTTGGTTAAGTGGCTGACTTTTGGTTTTGGCTCAGGTCATGATCTCAGGGTGGTGAGATCGAGCCCTGAGTCAGGCCCCACAGTCTGCATGGAGTCTGCTTAGGATTCTCTCTCTTCCTCTGCCTCTCTCCATTTCCCCCCTCCTCAAATAAATAAATTTAAAAAAAAAAAAAGAAGGAACCTCTTCCTCTTGGCTGAGGTGTGCTGAGGAGAATGAAGACTGACTATCAGCCCCCACTTGCCTTCCCAGCTGGGCACTCCCATGCAGTAGATACTCTGCACAACGTACACAGCGATCTGAGCTTTAACGGTCTGGCCTTTCCAGTGTGTGTGTGTGTGTGTGTGTGTATGTAGATGGGTCTCTTCTCAGAACATTATCACCTGTTCAGCAGTCTACGTTACAGCGTAGCCCTGTCTGGGTGTCTGGTATTTATGTGTTACCATCGGGGCTCCATGTTGCCCTCTGTTCTTGGCGCATGGGGGGAGCCGCGGTATCTCAGCTGGGTCTTTCCTGCCTGTTAAATATCTACTGGACTGAGCACTCTCCAAGCTCCCGGCAAGTTCATTAGTTACCTGAAAATACCTACCTCATCTGTCATCAACACTCAAATGGCCTGCGGGATTTTTCATTTCCACTCCATTTTCCAAACCCTTTCTAGCATTTACCTCCCACATCTGGAATCAATCCTGACCAGAAGCAAAGTGCTGAACGGTTGGGCTCCTCCCAGGGCCGCTTTTCTCCCGAGGAGTGACAAGAATATGTTGTGTATGAATCAGCCATTCTCTTCCCGAGGAAACTGCCATGGCAGAGACCGCGTCCATGCATTCTAATTTGCTCGTATACCCGCTCGTCTTTACTTGTTTAAGCAAAATATTTAGCTTAACATTTGCAGTCATTAGAGCCTAAAAACACCAAATTTTAAAACTAGATTTATTTGAGTTGTAAATTGTGAGAATCCTTTAAAAATACCTCAGCTCATTATCCTTTTATCTATCTGTCTCTGTAGAAAAGATTTGAGACGGAGGCTTAAGAAAACATCTCTGACTTTCAAGTCTCCTGCCGCTGCCCCCGACACTGTTTCTGTCTGTCCGATTCCCACTCTAGGGAGAAAAAAAAACAATCAGTTTGCCAATTACAAGGAATTCAATTTCAAGAGTGACTTAAACATTCGATTTTATGCTTTTTTTTTTTTCTTTTTCCTTTTCTAGGTAGTTTGGAGGCCAACTTCACAGACTTCTGGAATTCCTTTCAGGGGGCAAGTGTCAGATCTCTGTGGAGGAACAATAGTTAATTTAAATTTTGCTTTCTTTTTTGGGGAAAGGAGGGTAGGACTGAACAGGAAAGGTGGCCTCAAGATACTCAATTCCAAACATCTTTCTCTGGGAATACCTTCATGAAAAAAATTAGTAATAATGAAAACTGCTTTCTGACAGCCTCTAAGAAAATATGTGTATGTAGATGAAAAAAGTCCCTCCCTTGATTAGGGAAACTGCATTATTTTAGGAATACAGCATATCCTGTCCTTAATTTCAAATAACCAAAAGACTTTTGTTGTGTAGTGCTGGAGGAAGTGCAGTGAGAAAACTCCGAGATATAGCCCTCAGCACCTGTGGGGAGATTATCTAGGCCGATTTGAAGTCAAATATTTCTGGAGCTAATGCCAAGTTACAAAACAGAAGAGAGAAAATAATGAAAGGCGATCACAGGAAGCTAGCAGAGGCCATGAATCTAGGCACTTTGCTCGGCTTTCCTTCAGGTCAATAATTGAACCATGAAGAGATTTTTAAACAGACTGCGTTGTACACAATTTCGAAGCGCCTATCCCACTCCCGTCACCCGTCACCGCGCGAAGCGTCCAGCACGCAGCCTAGCACGCGCACTGGGCACCGCGGGGAATGCAAATGAACCACCAGACCTTTTTTACTCAATTGGGCAACGCAATGGTGAAACTCCTGAGAAAGCAAATCCAACCTCCGGATCCAGGGAACAAAAACAATGTGAACAGTAAGCTCTTTGAAAAGAAAACTGCTTCCCTATGGCAGAAAATAAGGGGGAAGGGGGCCCATGCAGGGAGCCCAGCAAGCAGGGAAGGTGGGCCCTAGGGAGTGTGATATTACACAGGAACATAATGGGGTTGACTGCATACTTGTCTAATTACTGGAGCTATTAAAATCTCTATAATTTAGATTCAGGCAAAAAAAAAAAAAAAAGGCTTGTATAAATGCACACACATGCTCCTGATTGAATTTTATGAATCCACCCCTCTTGATTCTAAAAGGATACCATCCTGCTGTGTCCCTGTGGCTGCTAAGCCTGAATGACCTTCCCCCCTGGCCCTGACCCCCGCCCCAGACTAGTGTACTCTGTTACTGTAATAAGCACTTAGGTTAGATAAGGCACTGGGTGACGGGATCATCTGTGTTGAAGCCGAATTATAATGCCTCGGTCAACGGATTTAATCTAAACCAAATGCTTTGGGATTCTGTAAGCTCAGGGAACAGAAGAAAATATAAGTTTTATATTTGCCCAAGTTCAAACAGAGAGCAGACGGAGACATTCCAGAAGCTCAGAGAGTGGTAGCAAAAAATATATTGTTTCTGCCGTGTTCAGTCAAAGGAATAAATAAGGTATACTTTGTATTCACGTCTTTTTTCTCTCTCTCTCTCTCTCCTGTGCATTTTGTTTTCTCTTGACACAAAGGAGGGTTATCTGCCTAACGCCAAACTGAACTTGATTAAATACTTAGTACATAGTAGGTGTTCAATAAATAAACACTTCCTGAATGAGTGAATGGGCAATGGTTAGTATAGGTGTTTAGCGCCCATGCTTTCAGCATCAGGCTTCGCTCGGCTCTTCCTTAGCTGTGAGACCACAGGCAGTTTACTTAACATCAGTGCCTCAGTTTCCAGATCTGCAAACTGAAGCTAATAATACTTGTGAGGAATAAATAGATTAATAAATGTCAAGAACTAGCATAGGGCCTGATACATAGAGGGTAGCTTCCTAGCTAACATTTATTGCCTCTGGCACCTGTATTCCTACCCACTGGGCAACACTTCCCCTCCTGACAATCTTGGTGGCAATGATGGGGCTGGCAAGTGATGACAATTTCCTGAGGCCCCAAGAGAGAGAAATATAAATTCAATAACATTTCAAAAAACATCTCAAAATTTGTTACCCTTTGCCCCTGTCAGAAGCCAGCATATCTCTAACAGTTGAGAGTCTTCTGCTGAATGAGATGACATTTTCTAGTCTACATTCAAGATACAAGAGAGAATAGGTGAATTTCCCCAGATCACATAGCTTGATGAGTATAGCAGACAATTTCTTATTTACTAACTCCAAGTCTACTGCTCTCTTCCCCAAACTCTTTCAAAGAGTGCTTCCCAAAGTAGCAAATTACAGTTATTATCCACTGCAAGCAATTTTTTTTAATATTACCATTCACTTATTTATTCACTCAACAAATATGTTTTGACACCTATATGCATTTAAATATCCATTTGTCCAGCTGCTTTCCACCCATTTACCCAGTGTTCTTTCCTTCATAAGGCTTATCACTAGTTGTAATCCTACCTATTTTTTGTTTCTTTTTTTATTGACTGTGCATCTTCAATAAGTCAGTAAGGTCCATGAGAACTAAGACTCTTTTTCATTCAGCATTATAGCCCCAGCACCCAAAACAGTGTTAGCATATCACAGAAATTCCATAAATATATGTTACATGAATAAATGATGCCAATTTCCTCTAGATTTGGGGTATTCCTTGCTTTTCAAATTCTTGAGTAAACCACAATCATGTAAAAGTGTGCTATCAGCACCTCTTTAAAATAACTTTGCTAACTTTCAACTGAAGCATCCGCACCACTACTGAGGATCAGAAGGTCCCTTCTCCCCAACTTATAAGGATGTCACATAACCCCTCCCCTACCAGCTACAAGGCAGTTCTGAAATGTCTTAGGTTGTACACATGAATTAGAGAAAGCTTGTAATTTTGATGCATTAAGGCCTAAGGTGTGATGGTCTCTGACTTCTAGCATCTGAACACTCCCCTTCTTCATTTCAGCATTAACATTCTATAAAATAAAATAGTTGATTTTGAATTTTAAGCCTGTGATCTCTTTCTTTCCCCTACAATAGTACGATGGCACTTACTTCTTTTATATCGACATGAGATCATATGCCTAATTTGAAGACTATTCCCTAAGAAAAATGTTTTTCTATGCTTTATCTCATCTGATGCTAAGAACAACTTTTGGGGGGTTGAAGGAAATATTAGTACTCTCATTTCACTGTTGAGAAAAATAGATATGTCCCATGGGTAGTAAGAAGCACAGCCAGGGTTGAAACACGACTCCGCATTTGATATTTAATAAAGATTTTAATGAGCACCTACTGTGTTTCAGGCACCATGCTGAGCTCTGGGAACAAAGCAGAGAACAGACAGAGCAGCTTTAGAGGGTGTCTTGGACTCCTAAATCTAGACCTTTTTGAATCTGAGAACTCTAGCCAAGGACAGTGACATTAAACCATAACCCAATATATTTTTCATATAAAAATTTAACAGTTTTAAGGACATTTGTAAACAATACCTCAAAGAGAGTTAAAAGGCATTTTTAAAATCATTTCTGACTGAGGGTACAGTTAGTTTTAAGTAAATTAACTGAAGTACTGTTGTAACATGACTTGGAATGAAATGATAGGAAAGTTATCTGCACGTTTGGAAACATCACGATCTTCTGTATACGTGCACTGAAAGCACAGCAGTGGAGCTGGCTGGGCGTTCCAATCCCAGGTAGCCTGGTTCTCTGCGGCCAGGGAGCCGTGATTTCCAGGCAGGCTCCAGACATCCGAGGCCACTCCTTGTGGAGGTTCCACTCCGGGCTGCCAGGCCTGTCAGCGATCCCTATTATTCTCCTGACAGACAAAAGAGAAACAGTGTGTATTCCCTTCTGCCTGTAAGAGTAGCAAGTAAAATGGCCTTGTGATTGTAAGAAATGTCGACTTAATTAGCTTTTTTTCTTCCAGGTAATAAGTGTTTTCTCCAAGGAATGTCCCAAATTAACAACACTGAAGTTTATATTTCCTTCCCTTTTCCCATTTAAGATTCATAGATGCAAAAATGGTACTCAAAGATGATAAGAAATCTTCATGGTTTATTGTTTTTGAATATAACAACATTACCACAGTGAAAGTTAGAATCCGCTTCAGCTGACATGTTTTTTAAAATCTTCCATTGAGAGGTATGGATCCTATGCCCTAAATCTTAAAGAGTATTGAAATCAGAAATATCTTCCCTTATATCAGAAGTTCTTTATGTGAAAGTTTGCAGATGCTTTTCAGGTAGGTCTGAGAACTCCACGAAATGGTATGAAAAAAAAAAAAAACCCTTTGTTTTGTATATGCATTTTGGAAGCTTCTGGTTTTTCAAAAGAGTCTCAGAAGCAGCATATGAACCAAAACTCTTTGAGAACTCCTTTACAAAGTCTATTGAGGTTTTAAGTGTTGTCAATTAATATGTAAGTAATTTCACATCATTTTAAGATTTTTTTCGGGGCATCTGGCTGGCTCCGTCGGTAGAGCACGTGACTCTTGATCTCGGGGTTGTGAGTTCAAGCCCCACATTGGGTGTAGAGGTTACTTAAAATCTTTTTTAAGGAAAAGATTTTTTTTTAACTTGCATTTTAAACCAAAATGTATAATCATCAAAGATATGTTTTGAGAATATAAGATGCCTAGTTTACACCATCACATTTATTTTGTTTGTGCAATTTTGAGAAGTGTTTCTTGCCCCTGAAAAGCAGAAAGGACTATCCAACTATAACTCGATTTAATTTGACTCTGAGGATGTAGCTCCTGAACAGCTGACTGAAATGAAATTCTATAAAGTAGATCTTCTATCCCCACTGTCCTGTTGTCATTTCAGTTCGTGGTCCAGCGCAGGAGTGGAGGGTGGCTTCACCTCACCTTCCCGTAACCTATTCCTGGCACTGGGACTGCTGGACATTCACACGGAGTCTTTATGGGCAGAGCCCTGTCCCGAGTAAACAAAAAACAAGGGTCTCTGCCCTCCGGGCACTTGCTATCTAGTGGGGAGACAAAACATGTGTTCAATATATATGCAACTTTTTCCAACAGGCCTCTCTGTAGACTGGAAAAAACTAGACAATAGATACAAGATTTCACTAGAATATGAAGTCTCTATGGCTAATGCTGCCTTTGACTATCATATGTCTTCTTATTAATTTATAAATAACTTGTAGTGTTGGTAATTCTTCAAAATCAGTCCGTGAAAACCGGTTATTTTGAAAGATAAATTTTAAGACTAAATTTCTAAATGAACCACACAGATTTCTTTCATAGAAGGAGATTTTCCTAAATTCGAGTCTTCGGCAATCTAAATGATTGGCCTTTCTATCACAGCCTTCTGTTTGCAAGTAGGTGAAGAAAGTTTTCTTTCCTATAAGATAGAAAAAGAGAAATATATGTGTGTGTATATGTATATATATATACTTATTTATATACACACATATATATGAAGTTCAGTAGAAGTTGCTATCTTAAAAATATTTATCAGAATAGGTACATTAAAACTTAATAAGGTTTGTAACATTTATAGAGGCACTCCCTTCAAGGCCTGATGTGAGTTATGAAATCTAATTTTGTTTTCATAGCTCTGTGATAAAATTTTATCAATGTTATAAAAAGGGGTCTTTGCTAAGACTGACCGGAAATCTGAACTATCTGGCCAGGCAATAAAAACACATTCCTTAGCTGCAAAGTGTCAGACAAGCAAGGTGTAACTGAAATTGATCGATAAGTCTTCCTTTTACAGTTGAGTGCATTCACTTTACCTCATAGGATAATAGTTTTTTTTAATGGTTTTTCCATTAATATCAGACTTCAGTGTTAGTAAGAAACAAGAACGACATAAAAGGGAGAGAGACATGCCATCAAGAAAGAATGTTGCGATCTTTAATGGTAGAGCACTTGAGCTCAGAGGAAGTGCTTGTGAGGGTGAGGGGCGGGACTTTTGTTTCAGACTGTTATGGCTTGAATAGTGTCCCCTTCCCCCCCCAAAATTCATATATCAAAGTCCTAGCCCTCAGTATTTCAGAGCGTGTTCTTATTTGGAAATAGGGTCTTTGCAGGTGTAATTAGTTAAGATGAGGTCATACTGGACTAGGGTGGGCCCCCATCCAATTTGGCTGGTAACTTTGTAAAAGAGGGACATCTGCACATAGGCACACAGGGAGAATGTCATGTGAAGATGAAGGCAAAGATTGGCGTGATGATTCTACAAGCCAGGGAACAACATAGATTGTCTGGAAACCACCAGAAGCTAGGACAGAGACATGGCACAAATCATTCTGTTATACCCTAGAGAGGGAACCAAACCTGCTGCCAACTTGATCTCGGACGTCTAGCTTCTAGAACTGTGAGACAATAAAGTTCTGTTATTTAAACCACCCAGTTTGTGGTACTTTGTTACCGGAGACCTAGCAACGAATACATGGGTGAATACAGCCACTGGGGTAGAGAAGTAAGACCCCAGATGACTTGTTATGTTCTGAAGAGTAGGTGAGGGCCACTCCCATGCATATGGCAGTGCCGCTCCCACTGTGGGCTGGGCAACCAAGTGTAGCTCACTTTGCGTAACTTAGTGGTCATTGGGGAAGTCTTCCAAACACGCAGCCACTAAACCGTCACTCCTTGAAGGCATCCAATAATCTCACTTTCAGAATTACTAATACCAGTAACCTGAACTTTCTACAGGCTTTGAGGTTCAAATCCCAGCTCTGCCACTTATAGACTGGCGGCTTTTTTCTCAATGTATTTTTTATTATTTTTTATTAAATTTTAATTCCAACATAGTTAACATAGATTGTTATATTAGTTTTGGGTGTACAATATAGTGATTCAACAAGTTCATGCATTACCCAGTGCTCATCACAATGAGTGCACTCCTTAACCTCCATCACCTACTTCACCCATCCCCCCACCAGCTTTAGGCAAGATATTTCACCTCTTAGAAGCTTAGCTTCCTCATTTGTAAACTGCAAAAGTAGAAGTAGATAAAGTATGGTCATGAGTATGGAATGAAACAGATGACAACCAGAGTGTAAAAGTCCAACATGGTACCTGGCATTTGTAGACATTCTACCAGCATTAGTGCCCTTCCCCTTCGACATTTATGTTCTTATTGATCCATATACCAAATATGAAACAACTTGCCCGGGGCGCCTGGGTGGCTCAGTTGTTAAGCGTCTGCCTTCAGCCCAGGGCGTGATCCCAGGGTCCGGGATCGAGCCCCGCATCAGGCTTTCTGCTCTGCTGGGAGCCTGCTTCTTCCTCTCCCACTCCCCCTGCTTGTGTTCCCTCTCTCGCTGGCTGTTTCTCTCTCTGTCAAATAAATAAATAAAATCGAAAAGAAAAAAAGAAAAGAAAAGAAAAGAAAAGAAAAGAAAAGAAAAGAAAGAAAAGAAAAAGAAGAAAGAAAGAAAGAAAGAAAGAAAGAAAGAAAGAAAGAAAGAAAGAAAGAAGGAAGGAAGGAAGGAAGGAAGGAAGGAAGGAAGGAAGGAAGGAAGGAAAGAAAGAAAGAAAGAAAGAAAGAAAGAAAGAAAGAAAGAAAGAAAGAAAGAAAGAAAGAATTTGCCCAACAGTGCAGGAGGCAAGACTCAATTCAGGCCTTTGACACCACGTCCAAAGATCCTTCCCTGGAAGGAACCACCTTCAGCCCTTGGCCTCCTCTAAGCTATGCCATGACCTCCCTCTGTTGCTCTGGTGAAATGTGGACTGGGCGTCTGAGGGTGAAGATGATCTGGATGCAGGTCCTAGTGAATACCTATAACAAAGCCTTACCAAACAGATGGGTAGACTTCCTGGGGTCAGCTGCAATTCTGGCTGTCCCAACTCTTGTTGCCCAATTGCATCTCACAACTGAATCAGAATCAGACTTTTAAAGTTGGGTAGAACTTTAGAGATGTAAGAGTCTACTTTCCTTATTTTATAGAAGAGGTAGCAGCAGTTCGGATGGGCCCTTGGCCAATTAGCATGGAACTGAATGGTCTTATGAACCATGGTCTAATATTCCTTCCATTCTATTGTGTTCCCATTAATCACGATGTTAGCCCAGAAATGGAAGAACCAGAATAGATCCAAGGCTATGTAAAGTATTCTCAGAATAAACATTTACCATTGAAGAGAAATATGGCTTTAGTGGAATCAAGGTCCTTCCTAGCCCTATCATACTTAGACCAAGGCAAAGTGAAAGTAGATTTCAAAATGGTGCTGCAACTGCCATTTGGGCAAAGGATGGGGCACATCAGTGCTTTTGGTACGTACTGTGGAGGAAGTGAAGTTTGCTCATCTCAGCCCCCAGCACCTCGCAGCCTCTGAAGAAGCCCATGGCAGGTGCAGAGCAGGCAGGGGAGGTGAGGAGCACTGACCCTTGTTTGGAAATCTCCTGAACTGGCTGACTCCCATTGACATGCTGTTTCTGGCAACAGAGATCAGTCTGGGTCACTTCTATGTCACTGAGTAAATATGCTGGAAATTATTACTATTTCAAACAAATGTTTAACTATTCTCAGATTATCTATGACACCACAGGCCAAAGTCACGGCAATCTAACCTGGGAGTGAGTTTACTTTACTTTGTGATTTATGGAATGAGAATTCTAGGCGCTCTGTGGGACTAATTTAATAGCAAACATTCAGATGTCTGTCTTATAATGCCATTCATCTTTCCTAGGCCTGCCCTCACCAGGGGGCATGTGGTTCAGAGAGCAGGCTCTCCCTTCTCAGCCACAAATCATCACACTTGTGAAAGGGGGTGACGTGTCTTCCCTTCCAAGCCAGGCTGCCTGCAGCAGAGGCAGCTGGGCAGTTAAGGGTTCATTTGGGCACTGATGGGAGAAGAGTGTTTTCTACTCCTTCAGATCTCAGGAGCATTTTGAAAGTTACAGTTGGCAAACAAGAGATCATGATCAACTTTGTTTTGGTTTGCCTTGTGATGGAGGAAATTCAGTCAGGCTCTACTGTCTTAACAAGTACAAGACTTGTTTTATAAGAAGTTTATGTGGTATATTATAGATTGATGTAATAATGCATGTCTTAGCCCAGGTTGCTTCAATGAAGTACTACAGGCTTATAAACAATAGACATTTATTTCTCACAGGTCTGGAACCTGGATGTCTGAGATCAGAATGCCAGCATAGTCATGTTCTGGTGAGAGCCCTCTTCTGGGTTGCAAACTACTGACTTCTCATTGTATCCTCATAGGGCAGAGAGCAGAGCAGATGAAGGAAACTCTCTAGAGGCTCGTATAAGGACACTAGTTTCATTCATGAGGGCTCCATCCTCATGACCTCGTCTGCTCCTAATTACCTTCTAATACCATCATATTGGGGCACAGGGTTTCAACATATAAACTTTAGGGGAACACTCAGTCCAAACCAGTCCATATGAAGACAAGAAAGTTCTACAAAAAGTCAAACTGGTTCAATGCGTATATTAAAAAGCAGGTTTTTAACCCATCAATTACCATAAATCTTACATTCATTCAACAACTATTCAGTAAGCCTGCTCAACAGCAAGGAATGTTCAGGCACTAGGGGTACAGGTATGAACAAGCCTGACCTACTTTCAAGAAGCTTAGAGACCAGTGGGAGAAAAAAAAAGACATCAGCAGTGATAAGTGATAAGCAAAGGGTGAAAGGGAGCACATGGAAGGAAGTTTCTAGCAGAGATGGGTGTAGGGAGTAGTCAGAGACAATTTCCCAAGAAGGCTATAGGAGAAGAATGTGCAAAAGTGTGGAAATAAGAGAGAACACATGATTGGGGGGGGGGGCTGAGGGAATTTCTAGGATGAGTGGGGTGCAGATCTCTGTGAGCAAAGGGTGAGAAAACAGAGACTGCAGGGCTCATGGACACAATATTCCCAAGGGTGTTGGGTTTGCTCTTCACTTTGCTGACAAAGGTGGGGGGAGGGCACTGCTGAAAGATTTTAAGCAAGAGAGTAACATGATATGATTTTCATTCTCAAGAAATCATCTTGGCTACGACTTGGATAAAAAATTGGAGAGGAAGAAGGCTGGGGTTGTACAATGGCTAGTTAAAAAACCATCAGGATCAGCCATGTGAGCACTGCCGTGGCCTGCAGTTAAGATAGTTTAAGTAAGTAACTTCAAAAGACTTAAAAATCCCACAAATGAATCCCTTCTTTCTTCACAACAACAGTTGGAAATTGGTGCAATGAAAATTGTCCTTTGTTGTTCAGTCATTTCCCGAGCGAGGACCTGGAGTGCAGGGTACTGTTGATCCTTTCCGTGCAGCTGCGGCCCTCCGCCTCACTGCTGGTGAGAACTCCTCCCGGAGAAGCCTCTTAGGGACACAGCTTTAGCTCCATATCTAGTTGTGGCCCATATCAACTTTTTCATGGGAACTGCGCATTATCTAACAGATAATACTACTCCATGGGTGTCCTGGAGCATAACAAGGATTTACAACTCAAACACAGCAGACCACTGTCAGGCCCACTGAGCAGAACTCACATTTCAACACTGAGAAAGTTGTTAACCAGGTTCACCTTGCAGAGTGGAGGGAGGGGGAGAAATGGTAATAAAAAATCAAAATCCACAATAGAATTCAGCCTATCAAAATGACTGCATGAATTAAAGAGTCAAGGAAAGGTCTGGTAAGGACTTGGCATTCTAAACTGATTTGGAAAAATAGCCTGGATGACAGAGTGCCGTGGATATCCCTGCAAGATCCACTTCCTCAGAGTTGGTTGTATTAAGAAGTATAACTTGTGGGTCCAACTGGTATCCATCCTGATATTGTAACCAAAGTCACAGATTCCAGTCTCATGTTTGTGTTGCCTGTATAGCAAAGATCTCCCCTTCAAGGCCAACTATGAGGATGTACCTCAGGGCAAGCCTCTCAGTGACTAAAGAGAAATTCCATTGTTAATTTCATCCCTCAGTGGTGAAGAGGGAAAAGGACCATAACAATGGCAGAACTATGGTCTATACTGAAAATGCCTTGAGCCCCAGATGGCAGCCATGTCCACAGCTTCCTGAGGAAACGAACCCACACTGTTACTTCAACAGGCAAGCTGTACTTTGTATAACGTGTTCCCTGACATCCTAATCTAAAGGAATGACTAAAAGGCTGGCCTCGGGCCATTCACTCTTCCATTAGAAGATACAAAGAAAGTAATTCAGATGGTAGAGTGGCCCTGGAGCCAAAAGAAATATAAAGAGAGACAGGAAACAGAAGCCACAAAGCAGCAGAGTCTATGAGCAGAGCAAACAAGTGAGCGTCTTAGTGTAGAGCAGAAGAGCCTGTGGAGAAGTAGAAAATTCACAGCAGAAGCAAGAAGCACAGGAATGGTAGACTACTGGGTGGCCATTTGGACAAAGACAGGCCATGCATCTTGAACAGAGACCATCATGAAGCTTGTATGCTGTATCGCTGTGCATTCTTACTTCCTTGTTAATCCTCCCAACAAACCTCCATCACTAGAGGTAAACTGAGTATGTCTCTATAACTTGTAATCTGAGTGAGCTTAATTTAATACACAATATCTAATCCAGCTTTCATGTTAGTTCTCTTTAATGGTTTCCCACTGCACTCAAAAAAGAAAAATCTAAACTCCTTAACATGACCTACAAGGCCCTCCACAATTTCATGGCCACTCCTCCCACCTCACCTTATGGCTATTAATCCAACATTCTAGGCCTCTGCATTATCCAAGTAGTCACACACCTTTGCATGCCCAGCACCCAGAACACAACAGAGAGTGCCTGGCTATATATACATTTATATGAATAAGTTCTTCAAAGAACTAATTTTCTTTGTATTTTCTGTCTTCTAAGGAAAGTGTCTGTCTCCCAGCCTATATGGATTTCATTTAGGGAGCAACGGAACTGTCTTGGAAATTAACTTTTCTAAGAGCACTTGTTATTGAACTGAAATATATCCTGTGGAATTTCACACTCTTCAATGAGCCTGCCAGGGAAGTGGGTGGCTCCGGCTTCCGTGTTAACTAGACTTAGAGCAAGCATAAAGAGATTTGGCCTCCCCCCTCTAGCAAGCAGCTCCCTCAGTGAGGAAAGTGTCACGTTGGCAAATAGAACCCCATCCTTGTTCTAAAGTGCTCTCTCTTTGTACGTAGAGAAATGCACAAGAAAACTCCAAGAAGCTTGCTATTTTTCCCCACCCTCAAAATTACTCTGCTCCTTGGTAAGTGCACAGAGCCCAGGCATTATTCCTGTGACCTTTAAAACAGCCAGATGGTATCAGCATTGAAGGCAGCTTAATTAGCATGAGAAGCTCCACGACCTCAGACTCACTTGTTTTGCCTCCCAGGTCTGGGTCCTGGTTATAATCTCTGGGTGGTTAGTCCTGACCCAAGAACACTTCCATTATTTCTTAAGCAAAGAGTGATAAGAAAACATGAGGACATGGAGACTCAGCCGTCATACACGCAGCAAGGGCTTCTTTGCCTTCATAGCCCAGTGTTCTTGAAACTGGTCCTCCGCACCTGAGCCATGCCCAGCTGATGGTCACAGAATTCCTGACCAAGTTCCTCAAAGTGTGGCCAGCTAACTGCTCTCCATCCCCGGGGCTTATTAAGTACAGACCGCCCGAACCTCCTCAGGCACACAGAATAAGAACCTCTGTGATCAGCCTGGGACCGTGTTTTACCAAGCTCCCCAGGTGATCCTTGTGCACATGAAACTTTGAGAATCAGCCCTGCTGATCCACAAATTGCTCCAGAAAGGATTGCTTTTAAAATAAAAGGTGAAATTAAAGGCCCTTAGAAAAGAAAAGCAGGGGAGACTGAGAAGACCAACAGGTAAGGAGAGAGAAGAAAGGAAGGAATAGGGGAAAGAGGCAGAAATGAAGAGAGAGAAATAATCTGATCTCATACTTTGGGGGCACCAATCCTAGAAGTTCTGGAAGATTCCCTCCTCTCCTCCATTCCGGTCCAACCGTCTGCAGGGTTACTTATGGAGAGTACGACTTTGGGAAATTTCCTCTAAAACACAGCTGCGGCTGGTGGCACGTAGAGTCGG
This sequence comes from Ursus maritimus, assembly GCF_017311325.1. NCBI lineage: Eukaryota > Metazoa > Chordata > Mammalia > Carnivora > Ursidae > Ursus > Ursus maritimus. The sequence goes on from NW_024424786.1 coordinate 17,255,454, forward strand.
ACTGCCCAACTGCTTCAGTTGGTCTGACAGAGGTGACATCCTGAGAATCTACACTATGGCTAAAACCCCAGTATTCATTCCCAGGTTTGAAACTTCTAGGACTGAAAAGCCAGGACTGAAACTTCTAGGACTGAAAAGCCAGAGGCTGACTGAGCCTTCTATCTACCCTTAAACTGGCACAGGAATACAGCAGACAAGGAGCGATAGCACGTCCAATTCAGAATCACCATTTTACTTGCCACATAAATACAATTTCTTGTCTTCTTTCTTTCTCCCTCCCGCGGCCCAGTCGCACCATGGGCGTAAGCACTTCCTCTCCCCTCGTATATTTCTATTTGCACGTACGGTTCGGGGTGACAGCCTACTGATAGTAGTTTCATATTACAGCCTCACGGAATGAGAAAATACTGTAGCTGGCAGCAGGCACCCACCGTACAGCCTTGTTACACGTCCGACCATTTACTTTCATCAGCGCTTACCTGAGTGGTGGTCTTTGCTGATCTTCTTTGCAGTTGCTTACGGCCAAGCAGCCCGAGCCATGCCGTTTATGCAGAATTTTAGTCTATCGCATTGAGGCCAAACAAAACTGCTGCTCTTCCTGCTTACCTAGCCTTAGGCGTTGAGATGTGCTCAGAGGCGAGAGGGAACTGGAACCATTGGTTTAATAAAAACAACTGAGGATCACCAATGGGTCCAAATTCCATTTAATTGAGGACATTTACATCTGATTCGTGATGACCCAGAATAACACACATCTGTGGGCTTTGATCGCTCTCTTCCAAATGATGCCAGAAAAAAAACAGAAGAAGAAGCAAAAAACGAAACAACTGCTGCCTGGGTGAGTCACAAATGTCAACGACACTCAGCACTCCTGGGCTGTTACTAGTAAACACAGCAACAGCCACTAGCCACAGTTTCTAAGTGATTCTCTTATAAAGAGAACACGTTTATCTTTCCCTTTTGTTGTTTTTTCCTCTGCTTCCTTAATCCACAAAAAAAAAATAGTTATTATGAACAATCAAGAAAGAAATGGAAATTCAGGGTTATTGTCTATAAAACTACCTTTGCATTTTGAATCGTTACTAATGTGTCCTGTTTTGCAAAGCTGTTGTAAGTACCCAGATAAATTTTTCTTATTTATAAAACACTCTCAGTTAATCTCAAAATGTCTGTCAAACTTTCGGGCATGTTACTTTTAGTCAGCAGGCTTAGAAGCATGCACCTTCCCCCCAACACTTCGTCAGGCAACAAAAGCTAGAGATGGGGCGGAAACATCCAGAAAACTCCTCCTGAGGACAATCACAGATGCTGGCATGCTGTTGATTAACATCTGGATCACCTTAAGGGTGTTTGTGAACCAGCAGGAAATAAATTTCTGGAGAAGGCCATGGACTTGAGGATGGTTGTTTTAGTATTTAATAATAAATGGTTTAGGAAAATATTGAAATGTGACTTATATATACGAAGCTGATTCAAATGTGATAAACATGTCCCCGAAGGAAATTACTGGGTTTATTAAAAGCCTAGGGAGGCTGAACGGAATTGCCATAGTCTTATCCAATAGTCCTTGCTGAGGTAACCGCTCCCCAGTCCACCTTGCAACCAACCAAGGAGGAAGGTCAATAATAAGGAAAGAGCAGGGCTGTCCTTGGTCTCAGTTAAAAGTGGCTATGAACTGCCGAGATACCCCGCGCAAGCCGTCGTCCACAAAGTAAGTGTCGCTGCCTTGCTGCTAAAATGTGATGTGTTGATGACTGTTATATTACATCTAAAATCCCATTTACTAGTAATAGAAAAGTTCAGTTAAGAGTTTTGCCTTATGTCTCCTGGTGCTTGATAGAGCGTTGTGTGATATTGCCAATTTTCGCTTCAGGCGTATTCACATGCAGCAGTGAAGACTTCACAAGAATTTGCACATTTGATCCAGGGTGAAATTATGCCATTTTCATAGCAAATCAACTTTTCTTTGGCAGCAAAATGATTGGTACTTTTGCACCTAGAGAAATGCCTTTGTTTTCAAGGAATTTTGAAAAAAATAAAAAATAAAAAGTTCTTTGTCTGCAGCGATTGTGATCCAGTCATTCTAAGCAGAGGCCCAGCAGGTAAGAATCCTGTTGTCCTGCTTTCTGACCTGGAGCACATTCCTTAACATTTCTTATTTTGACTTTCTTGCTTAAAAAAAAAAAAAAAAGAAAGAAAAAAGAAAGAAAGAAAAAGAAAAATGGGGGTCACATGCAATCTTTTTCTCCTAGGTGTCACAAGGCTGTTCTGGGAAGCCTTCACATCTCTAACATTGCACAACAGTGTCTGCAAAAGGGCAAACTGCTGTGGATTTAACATGTGAAATTTCACCTCGATGTGCTCTCCTCTTAGTGGTGTTGGAAGCAGCAGGAATTTATTCACGCAGCCCTCCTGATTTGCAGACTGGGAGTAAATACGAGGCCTTCTGCACGATTACCAAGAGCCCCCCTTCAGTAGACATGATCTACTGCATCACATTAAAGTGGCGGATTGAGGAGTGAGCCAGCTGAGCCATTCTGTACACACCTAGCCAGGTTGCAATTTATATTCAGGCAGAGCTGTGAGTGGCTTTCAGAGGAAGAGAGAGAAGAAGAGCTCTCTTGAAATTTTCGACCAGGATCGGAAACCAAACTCTGCTTTGTCACTGCTATGTAAAACAACAACAACAAAAGAGGCTTTCTTCTTTGCAGGAAGAAATTAACAGATAAGTTTTTCTCTTCTCTTCCTGGAGTGTTGCTTTCTAAGATTGCTAGGGATTTCCCTTGATTCCTTGTGTGACTTTTCTTTTTTTTTTTTTTAAAGATTTTATTTATTTATTCGACAGAGAGAGAGAGACAGCTGGCGAGAGAGGGAACACAAGCAGGGGGAGTGGGAGAGGAAGAAGCAGGCTCCCAGCGGAGGAGCCTGATGCGGGGCTTGATCTCAGGGATCCAGGATCATGCCCTGAGCCAAAGGCAGACGCTTAACGACTGAGCCACCCAGGTGCCCCAGCCACCCAGGCGCCCCTTGTGACTTTTCTTTTTAACAGTGCGTAGATCCTTTCTCTAAGTTCTGTGTTGACAATACAGTCTATGACTTCTGCTTACTGAGCTTAGTCTGGAATTACCTAGCTTCACTTTTGTGCCCGACACGTTCTGCAGCTGTGCCCCATAAAGAGCCCTGCGTTGCTACCACAGGCCAAACCGAAGGGAAATTGGAGGAGGAAAGATTGATTCACGTGTTATTCAGTGGTCTCTAGCCATTTCATTTTTAATCAGTAAATGTAGGATTTTAATATGAAGGTTTGGAAAATATGGTGGGTGAAACGGAAAAATGTCAGTTTGGGTCAAATTTAGTGTTAGGTGGTCAAACAGTCTATTTTATTATGGAATTACATAAATATATGTACACACACACTACTTGACCCCACTAAATTATATATATAAATACACACGATGTATTTATAATAAATAAAAATTACATGTGTGTATATGTGTGTATATATATATATAGGTAAATGTATATATATAATATTACTTGACTCCACTAAATTATTTTTCAATAATAATAGTAGATTCCTGGTTTTTTTCTGGAAGAAAATACATCTAAGATAGTTATTTTACTGACATTATTTTGTCTAGTTTTGTTGCCTTTCTAAGAACATATTTGAGGCATCAAATGCCATTCTATGTAAAACGTGGAGGGTAATAACTTTTTTAAAGATATTATACAAAATTAGAAAGGATGAATAACTGTCATATCATAGCAAGCATGTGAGTGTATACACAGAGTTATCCCAGCAAAATACAGCACAAAATGCGATGGCTCTCATAGAAATTAACCGTGTAGATGTACCGGAAACTGCAGCTTGTCAGGTTGTGACACCACAATGTTTGTGGCTTCAGGGCCCTGCTGCCTTCGGATTCTGGCATAATTCGCTCTGACCTCCATCAGTTGCTTTAACTCTGTTAAAAAGATTATTTTGAGAGACGTGTCAATGTATTTATAGAAAGTAATTAAAAGTCCAAGAAGAAAACTCGAAGATCTCTCAGAAATCCTTGACTCCCACGCCGGACTCCCTCATTACACACTTGACTTGCTTATCACATCAGATACGTGTTAACATTCTTTGGGTTTCCACAGAATAGCAGTTCTGGAGAGGGCTTCCTTCCAGGCTTTGTACAAAGCCTGAATTGGAGGCTAACCTGGGAGTGGTCTAGAAATTGAACCCAGTGAAAAGACGGTAAACACAGCAGTGAGAACAGTGTTCCAATTCGATGACAAATGGCATAAAGCACTCTTTTAATTTCATTGGGGGTTTGTGTGAAAGAAACCATTCTAACAGCATCTGATTTGTTTTGCCAAAACAAATCCATTTTTCAAAAACCCAGTGTGATTCTTTGAGGACTAACTTTCACATGCTAAATGTTTGTACTCTATAGTACATAAAATAAGTTATTATACAGTGGTTAGTTTTGAAACTCCCAGGCTGCCTTATTTTCTACCACATAGTTAAGCCAGTAGGTCACAGCAAAATTTTGAATGGGATGATTCCTTGTCTCTTCATAAATAATGTGTGTGTGTGCGCGCACGCTAGTAGCATTTCTCTTCTTTTTAAAAATATTCTGAATATTTAGATTTCTACTTAATTATCATTTCTAACTTACTTATTTCAGGAAACACAATAAACGGCAACTCATATAATAAAATAAATTTCTGAAGAACAACTTAATTAAACTCTTCTACCAGTCAGATTTCCTAGGATACGTATCACCCATGGAAAAGAACTTAGACAATTGGGGAAAACCACTAACATTTTCACCATGAAGGTGAACAAGGGAACCTACTTCCAGAGGAAAAGAATCAACTTTCACATCATAGTAATCCATGTGGTCACAGAATTAAAGATGTAAAAATAAATGTTTGTCTACACAGCCTTCCTTTCACCACAGAGCTAACATGGAGGAAAATGGTAGGGAAAGTAATACCTGCATTTCCTATTTTCTCTCTCTCCTTCAATTTTTCTTGGTCACATGCTTGCTATCTGGCAAGGGGGCCTACATTTCTCTCTGTGTTTTGGATATCCTTTTGGCTACTTGCCTGAAGCATACTTAGATTTATTTATCAGAAAGGTCCAACGAACACAGTGAGGCCAGGAGGGTAGGGGCCAGGCAAAAAGAGACCATCCCAAGAGTATAAAAGATTAAGCATAAACGCTGAAGAAACTGGAAAAATACCTCCTACTGCACCACTTGTTTACTATTCAATTGTACTGTAATATTTCAAGTGTGTCATATACCTAGCTAGATCGAAAACTCTTTTGGGGAAGGAACCTTGGCTTATATTTCTTTTATAGGGCTACGTAGTTTGGGAACACAGAAAACTGTCAACTAATACCCACTAATGATAAGAACCCCATCATTGGTGTGTTCTTCTAAGCAACCACATAATGAGGGCCACCAAGAGCTGGGGTGGGGGGTAATGGTGAATGATGGAGACAACAGTCTACAAAGAATACAAAGATTAGAGCCTCTTGATGTAGGAAGAATAGCTGTGGCATCCCCCACAGCAGTGTTAGGCATCCCAATAAATCCTTGTCTTCCTACATTTCAGTCTTTATTCCTATATTTTTGTTCTGGGCTAAATGTAAAGATATGATTGTAACTATTTTAAAAGGTTCTGGTTTCTGTACCTTACATATAATATAGCAATAACAATTTTATGGAGACTTTTAAAAGAAATAATCTAGTATTAATTCTTTTAGGGATCCCAGGTAATTCACTTCCTGATCTTTTGATTTCCTTTAAAGTGATTTCATGTTCTTCAGAATTCCGGAAAATTATGTCTTTGTTAATGGATACCTACCCCCAGAAAGGGGCTTTAAATTCCTCAGGCAAACAGGATAAAGGACAAGAATTGGTTTAATAACAAATATATGTTCTTTTCCATTTCTAGCACTTCTAAAAGAAAATTAGCAAAGAATAGATAATGTTATAAAATGACCATATACATCCTTGTTATTAAAAAAAGAAATCTGCTGAGGCACCTGGGTAACTTGGTCAGTTAAGTGTCTAACTTTGGCCCAGGTCATGATCTCAGAGTCCCAGGATCAAGCCCCTCTTCGGGCTCCCTGCTCAGCTCAGACTCTGCTTGTCCCTCTCCCTCTGCCCCTCCTCCCCCTGCTCATGCTCTCTCTCTCAAATAAATAAATAAATAAAATCTTAAAAAAAAAAAGAAATCTGCAAACTGTATAGATGCTATTAAGAAACCATTAAGTTTTAAATAACTTGAAAGTAGGAAGTCAACAGAGCCTCCTTTCCTCAGGGTTCATGCTAAGGGAATACCTTCAAATGAGGCCATTTAGAATTTCTGCAAATAAGTCCCTTGGATAAGGCTCAAGACTAACAGAACTTTGATTGAATTCTTGAGTGCAAACAATGTCAACAGTGAGTTTCCAGCACAGAAGTATATAAATCTAACGTTAGTAACATGGAGTAGAAAAGTGTGGAGGAAGATAATTATTAAATAGCATCACAATGGGATATAAAATTCAGAAAGCAAGCTCTTTGAAGAAAAAACTGAATGTTTTAATTCTTCAAAAACTTGATGGAAAAGAGACTGTCCCTCATACCTCTTTGAGTTATAAAGCCAGGTCCTGTGGACACGCAGATGACCATGTCCCGCTCTATGCCGTCCCATGAGAGGATTGGTTCTCCATCAGGGGTGTACAGGGCTCTGGCTGGGCGGGCCAGCTTAAGACGAGAGGAGCAGTCATCCAGCAGCTGAAACATAGATGGACGGACGTAATGGAATGTGAAATGTCACCACATGATTAAGTCTTAAAGAATCAACCCCTTTAAGAGAACTATTATCTCAGGTTGATTATTTATTTCACTGTGATTTTTAGAAAGAGTTATAGAAGGAGGTGGGAAGAGGAACTTCAGTGCTCTTAGTGGATTTTTCCTTGTAGTTCTATTTCCACGTGGAAGAAGGCTTCTTGCTGTTTAAAAAACGCCTAAATATGAAAGACCCTGGCTGAAGAATCTACACTTGTCAGAATAGCAGAAAATATATATATTTTTTCAACAAGCAAGGAACCCACAGGACAAAAGCACTGACTCACAGTTGGGGAAACCTGGGCCTCTGGCCTGTGTCTGCCCTCAGACTAGTCGGGCAACTTCTCTATGAAAAGAGTCTCTTCAACTATAAAATCAAAATCAAAGTTTTGGTCTAAGACCTCTTCAACTCTCTGATTAGAAAGTCTTTTTTTTTCCTTTTTAACTTGGAAAATTTAAAAACTATCTGTAAGGGCCTTATTCAGTTTCTCTCAATTTTCCTTGAAATATTCATAAAAATACATATACAGATGTGAAGTGTCAATGGTACTAGAAAGATTAGTCAACATGTTGCCAGACCCCTAAGGGCAGTTCCATGAACGTGTGAATAAGACTTTAAGACAGAATAATAAAAGCAAGGAGGAGGAAAATTAGAGGTTTCTACACACTTGCCTGTATGACTTTTTCCTCCCATACATGCCAAATGCCTGTTCCGCCAAAATGCAGGAGCCAGGTCCACACGAGCTCCAAATATAGATCTATTTAGGGGCTATCACTCACGACAATGCAGCCTGGCAGGGGGCAGAACTGGGCACATAATGACGCCTTGCATATGGAAAATGAATCAATAATGTGAAGCAAGACAAGACAGCGATGAGACGAAGCAATCAGAGAGTGCAGATTCCACCCACTACTTCGGGCAAGGGATGAATAAGAATTGAAATTACCCAAGAAGAGATTCCCTTCTGTGGATGGTCAGAGAAGAGCAGTGGGAGAGTGGTCTCAAGTGTAGCCCTAGCCGTCCTGCAAGGTAGCAGCCAGTCAGTGGCAGCCTGACTCCATACTGTGCCTATGAACCAGCCTGGGGACTTAGCCAGTAGAGGATCCTGACGGCTCCCTAGTCAAAACTTAGGGCAACCAAAGAGAACTGACCTATCCTGTCTTCTGCCAAAAGATCTTTCCCTGTATAAGGGGGTATAGATTAAAAATTAACAACAGCAACAACATGAGGCTTAAGAAAGTATCCTACAACATAAAAAGCTGTACGTTTTACCCTGCACTCAAGGTGAAGAATTAGAAAAAGATTCTGTATTGGGTTTTCCCAAAACTCAGTAAAACATGACTTCTGTAAATACACACACACACACACACAGAAATGGGATGACAGCAGTTTAAAGGAAAGAAGTATCACTGAGATACAGGCAGACATGATGACAATGATGGTGATGATAGTGATGGTAACAATAGCAGTTAACATTTATTGACACATTTCTACGGGATAAAAACTTTACTGAAAGTTTCCAAGGACAATCGATTTCATTCTATGGGAAGAATTATTATCTCCATTTTATTGATGACAAAATTGGAGAGCAGAGATTAAATATCCTAACCCAGGTCACAGAGCGAGTAAGAGAAGGAACCGGGTTTCAAACTGGGCTGAATAGAGAGCTAAATGAAAAGAGGAGAGAAAGTAAGGAAATAAAAGCCTCAATAGTTGAATTAAAATCTGTCTTGAAAGCAGAAAAAGAGCAGACTGAATATTGTAGAAAATCAAATCAGTATTAGGGAAGACTAACTTGAGAAAACCTCATAGGATATAGAGAAAGCATAAGACATAAATTTTATGAGAGAAAAGTTAAACATCTGGAATGTCAAGACATCAGATATTAAACCTCTACATTATTGGTGTTACTGGAGAGGAATTCAGAATAAATTAAACTTAAGCAACTATCAAAAAAAAAAAACAACCAAAAATCTGAAGGAAACTTTCCTGTCCCAACAAAGACCCATGTCTTCAGACCAAATAGGCAAACTCAGGACAAGGCAAAGTTAATGAAAAAATGACTAACACTTACATATAATTGAGTTGAAAAGTATGAATTTCAGACATGGGGGAAAATTCAGTTATATTTAGACCTGTTTCCTGCAAAAATGAATGCCAAAGAAAATGGAATAAAATATGAACTTTTTAGGAAAAAAGTTTTTAACATAAGAATTCTGTATCCAGCTGAATTATTACTTTTGGTTATAGGGAACAAAAGATATCCTCATGTATACAAAAGCTCAGGAAACATATCACCCACATACATTTCAGATTATTAAGGAATGAATGAAACTCCTTCACTATGGGAAAGTCATAATACAAGATGACTAATAGTAAGCAGTGAGACCACTAGAACATGATATAACTGCTACCAAAAATAAATAAATAAATGGCCAGAAAATAAATGAATTAAAAATTTTAAAGTCTTCATAGAGAAAAAAAAAAGTAAAAATGCAAAGCATCATCAAAAAGAGACATGGGCAAGGAAAAGAAAACCAAAGCATTCCAACTTTCTAGTTATTCATGAGGTCAAAAGATGCTGTTTTTTTGTTTTCCTTTGTTAAGAACATTCATTTTTATGATTACAACCAATGCAATAAAACCTAAAATCAGAATAAGAGAAATAGTTCATCTATAGGAATAAACAAAATCATCATGTGAACTTAATATGATTTTATTCTTAGAAAATTTATGTGAATCAAATATTAATAACAAGAGAAAAATGTTTAATAAAGTGGCCAAGAACAAAATAAACTATAAAACATTGATAGTTTTTTTTGTTCACAAAAATAGGCATTTTGGGGGGAAATCCAACCTAACAGCAAAACCAATTAGAAATGCCAATTATTTTAAGATGTGAGATGTGGGGCTCCTGGGTGGCTCAGTTGGTTAAGGGTCCAACTCTTGATTTCGGCTCAGGTCATTATCTCAGGGTTGTGAGATCAAGGCCCGTGTGGAGCTCCCCACTCAGCACAGAGTCTGCTCGAGATTCTCTCTCTCCCTCTCCCTCTGCCCCTGCACTGCCCACCCCCATGCACTCTCTCTCTCTCTCTCTCTCTCTAAAATAAATAAATAAATCTTTTTTAAAAATTACAAAATTTTACTGAAGGACAAAAAAAGGCATATATATGAATATATACATATATATACACACACATAAAAAACAATGCCACAGAATTCAACCTGGTGAAGATTGAATATCATAAAAGGTGTTGATTTTTATGAAATTAATTAATAGCCTAACACAATTACAGTCAAAACCCCTGCAGGATGATTTTCACATTTTGAAATGCAATTCCAAATTCATCTATAAGCATCAACATGCAAGGATATTCAGGTGAAATTTGAAAACAAAATATGATAGGCAATTTCTATTAGATATTAAAATATAACATAAAGCTATAATAATTCAAGAGGTATTAGCTATATTAGATTGTTTAAGAGCAGAAGCTGATTAAGAATTTAGTATGTTAAACGTTTGTATTTCAGCTCAGCTGGGATTAGTCAGTAAGTAGGGCTGAGATAATAATTTAAAGCCAACAAATAAAGCAGAGACCAGCTTCACTCAAATTTTACGCTAGAAGAGAGTTTCACACAGTTTAAACAGTAAAAGAGAAAAACAAAATTATAAAAAATTTGAAGAATATCTGATGAATCTTTCTATGACCTCAGGATAGTAAAAGACTATCAGAACATTTAAAAGCAGGGGCGCCTGGCTGGCGCAGTTGTTAAGCGTCTGCCTTCGGCTCAGGGTGTGATCCCAGCATTCTGGGATCAAGCCCCACATCAGGCTCCTCTGCTGGGAGCCTGCTTCTTCCTCTCCCACTCCCCCTGCTTGTGTTCCCTCTCTCTCTGGCTGTCTCTGTCAAATAAATAAATAAAATCTTAAAAAAAAAAAAAAAAAAAGAACATTTAAAAGCAAAAGAACAAACTTTTAAAATATGTTAATTTCTATACATTAAAAAAACCCATAGACACAATGGCAAATTTGTTACAATAAATCTGATAAAGTTACATGTAGTCGGGTTTATTACTTTAAAAAAAGAAACTTTGTATCAGTGTGAAAAATACGTCCAATAGAAAAATAGCAAAGGATTTAACAGGAAATTTGTGGATAGCTAATAAATGATAAATCAAGTCAAGTCAAATCAAATCAAAACCACTTATACAAGCAATTAAAGACATATAAACTAAAGCATGAATATAACACTCCCTCCTGTCAAACCTGCAAATACATGTTTCTAAATGACTGCATTTAGCATTGTTAACACCTCATGTATACAACAGGTAGGTAGAAACTCTCATTCACTATTGGCAATAGCTACCAAAATTCTCAAGCATGTTTATATAATTTGACCCAGCAATCCTTCTAAGAATTTATTTGGGGAAATAATCAGAAAATTAAATACATATATATGTATAATTATATTTTTATATATTATATGATATAAAATATATTATATGTCATATATATGGAACATGCTTTATGACAGCAAAAAATTAGAAACAACTAAAATGAAAAACAATAGAAAACTGGATGAATAAATAATAATCTGTCCATTTGATGGATTACCATGCTATTAAAAATTATTCTTTTGTTAAATAATGTTATATATATGGGGGGAAGTTACAATAGTCTGTTAGGTGAATAATGCAGGTTGCAAAATTATATATACCATGTGATCTGCTATGATCACAATGGCAAAAAAAAATTTGTAACTATATAGCAACCATAGAAACATAGCCACTAAAATTATATCTGGTTATTTGTGAGTGATAGAATTTTCATTTCCTTCTTTGTCCTTTTTCTAATTTTAATTCAGTGACTACATGTTTTTATATAATTTGAAAACAGAATAAATGTGATTCAAATAATCAAAAAATTCATAGAGATTACAATTGATTCACGTGGTTTTTCTTTGTGATGTTTCTGGATTTTCCATAATAGTAGTCACTATCTTAGTCTGCTCAAACCGCCAAAATAAATATTATAGACTGGGCAGCTTGAACAACAGGCATTTACTTCTCACAGTTCTGGAAGCTGGGAAATCCAAGAGTAAGGTGGTGGCGGATTCAGTTTCTGGTGACAACTCTCTCCCTGGCTCTTTGTTGTGTCCTTACATGGTGGGAGAAGAGAGGGCCCTCATTTCTTCTTCCTACAAAGGCCACAAATCCTATCAGGTTAGGACTCCACCCTTGTGACCTCATTTAACCTTAACCGCCCCCTAAAAGCCATATTTCTAAATACAGCCACATGGGAGTTAGGGCTTCAGCATAAAAATTTGGGGGTGGGGAGCACAATTCAGTCCATAGCAGTTAATTTGCTTTTCTGCTTTAAGACAACCAACAAGTTCACAACAGGGTTTCTATCTGGGGTGGGAGCAATGGAAAACTGCCCTAAAATATGTATGGACAGGTCTCTGGGAAAAACTCCTGCACCTTGAAAAGATCCTACATAAAAGTAATTCTTAATGTTTTTCCTGACTTTACCGCTAAAATGTCACTATTTTATTTATTGATTGTGTGTGCTGTTTATAATTAGAAAATGAATGTTATTTAATAAAAAGCACACACTAAATGCAAAACGTGACTTAAATACATAGCTATTTCACTTGGTTTTCACAAAGATCTATTTACACGAGACAAAGCTAATAAGTTCACAAAATTCTTTCAAGAAAAACGGTGAAATAAGGCACTTTCAGTACAAAAAGGCTCTAAAATATCTAGTCAGCTTATGACCTTCAATGACATTCTTAAATTCTTGGTTTTTCAAATGTATCTAAACTTACTCAAGTATCTTCTTTACAGCGGGTCATCTAAATCGTGTGATTTTTGCAATAACAAAAGCTCATAATAAGGGAACAATGTTCTGGCATAATTCCTTACCCACGATCTGTTTTGTGGGTTTAGCTTTCACAGACTAGTCCTCTCAGGATAGGGCACGCGGGCATCACAGAACTACTGCAAATGCCCTGCAGGCATGAGGTACTTGCCTTGACAAATCAGAAGGACCTGTTTCCCTCCTTTCGGCTTCCGCTTATGCATGGAGAGCTGTGCACGGCTGAGAGAGAACACACTGGTTTTGAGATTCTGTAGAATCAAAGGGATGTTGCAGGGATGGAGAAGACAAACGCATCAGGACCACAGAAGGAGGGGCCGGGCAGCCATAAATCAGAGAAAGATGCTGGCCCTGAGGAAAGAGCCACTAACCCTGGGGAGGGAGGCGCCTTAGCGCACTGATGACAGATGAGCCTGCACCGGCTGGAGATGAGAGTTGCTCTAGCAATGTTCAAAGAGTGGGTAGGAAGAATGTGGTTAAATCATCCAGAATAGCCACAGCAGTGAAAGAAGCCGAGAGAAAGTCCGCATTAGATGGGATTCAAACACCATCTGGGGGTTTTATTACAGAAAGTCGAGGGAAGCACTTTGAAATGTGTTCTGTTCCTCATTTCTCTGGTAAAAGTACCAACCACTGAAACGGGCTTTCTTTGGAACTGGTGGTGTTAGCCAGACTCCCCAGTGAAATCTGAGTCCTACTCTTCCTGTTGTCTATTTGTTTCACACACAGTGCACTCTCCAGACATATTCTTTATAGCCTGATAGCCTGAACAGAAACATTTCTAACGGGTCACAAAGGATCTCATGCAAGTTCCCAAATACAAAAACAGACAGCATGGAAAAGAAAAGGACAGATATCAGAAAGAACATCTTTGAAAAAAATAATAATAAAGCAAAGAAAGAAACAATACTCAGAAACTTTCTAGACATTTCCTAAGTATCTTTCTATATCTGAGACCACATTAATCTCTGTAACATTGCTTGTACCATGCCATTACCTTATTCAGAGAAAGCTAGTGGTTCAAACACTTTAATCTGGGATAGTGTAATGGACTGAACTGTGTCCTCCCCAAAACTCATAGGGAGAAGCCCGAAACCCCTGTTATGTTTGTATTTGGAGAAAGGTCCTTTAAGGAGGTAATTAAGATTAAATGAGGCCATAAGGGTTGGGCACTAATATGACAAGACTGGCCTTATTAGAAGAGTTTGGGGCACTAGAGATCCCTCTCTCCACATATGCACAGAGAAAAGCTATGTGAGGACACACAGGGGTGAGGTGTGGCCATGCACAAGCTGGAGAGTCCTTTTCAGAAACCAACCCTGATGGCACCTTGATCTTGGCCTCTAGGACTATGAAAAGTAAATTCCTGTTGTTTAAGCCACCCAGGCTGTGATATTTCGTTATGGCAGCCCAAGTAGACTAATACAGATAGCATGTGGGGTCCACCATATGCTTCTAAACTATCTCTCCAGTAGTATGTATCTCTCCCTATTTCTGAGTCCAAGCACTGTCTATGTCATATGATTGATGAATCCTAACAACGATACCCCTTTATGTTCAGTGCCCCTCATCCTTATTAATGCTTTTTCTGAAGCATTAAGATATTGAGTCTTACCCATTTCTCAAGTTTCATCAGAGGTCCTGATTGATTCCTCTGTGGAGCCTTTCTCCTTCACCCCAGGTGGGCAGTGTTCCCCTCTCTGAACTCCTACTGAACTTCCTGCCTGCACTACTAATTTGACCTTTATCACATGCTGTTAGTACTTCTCTGAGAGGAATGTTAGATCCCTTAGCTAACACATTTTTCTTACAATCTGTATTCATCATTACAAAATATGGAGCGCAGAGAAAAATACACAAGAAAGAAAGGTGGTGACCTTTATTAGCTCACCAACAACCAGACCATCCAGTAAATACGTTCAAAAATAAAATACATCTTTGTTTCCAAGTGTATGCATATGCATATACAGAATCCAACTCCACGTGCTTTATGCTATGTGTCTTTCACTTAGTCTGGAACATCGACAGTAGTCATTATTCTTTCCAAAGGTGATTTTAATTGAGTCATAATATTCTATCCTATGTACTATAATTCATTTAACCAACTCATTTAACTTCATTTAACCATTGATGACTGTTTAAATTATTTCCAATATATCTGGCTTTTTTTCCCCTAATATATCTGTGTTATAAATATCCTGTGATAAATACTCTTACCCAAAAACCTTTGCATAAATTCATTAAAAATCCCTGAGCTAAAGTTCTAGAACTCTTCTGGGGTGCACCTCCTACTCTATGCATCCTTATCAGCTTCCATGAACTCCTCCAGGTCAGTCTACTGCCCTGTCTTGCCTTTCCCTCCAAACAACATCTCATTTTTATATGACTTCTTCTTGGCCCAGCAAAAATTCTATGAAAACATTTCACAAAATTAAAAAAGCCAATTATTTGACCACAAGATAAGACTTTAAAAAGTCTACCAAAATCCATTTAGTAGTTGCCTAAGGTCTTCATGTAAAGAATAAGGCAAAATGTCAAATATTAGAACTATATCGTTATTTATTTATTTGTTTATTTGTTTATTTATTTATTTGAGAGAGATTGAGAGAGAGAGGGTACAAGTGGGGAGAGGAGCAGAGGGAAAGGGACAAGCAGACATGAGGCTCAATCTCATGACCCTGAGATCATGACCTGAGCCAAAATCAAAAGTCAGAGGCTTAACCGACTGAGCCACCCAGGCACTCCGACTATATCCTTGATATTACAAAAATAAATGAACTGCTACTTATTGCTTCCTCAGTCAATGTTTTAACTTTGAAAGTGGAAAGTTTGCCACAGTTCCAGGACCCTGGGTAGTAAGAATTTGATAGGTTTTCTCTAAGAATACTGTTGTTTTCCCTATAGAAAACATATCTAGTGAATAATTCCTGATGGGGAAATAAATCACTCTTTTATGAATCGGGTTTTAAAAACAACAGGAAAACTATTTACTCTTTTAAAGTTTAGATTTTCCTCTTTCACTACAGTGGATTTAATTATCATTGGTCCCTCCTGGCCAAGTGTCATATTCTGATTCACACACATGTCAGACAGCATTGAGCTCATTTAATCATTATATCCACCCTGTGAGTAAAGTAATATTCCCATTTTACAGATGGAAAATGAGGTTTAGAGAGGTAAAATAATTTGCCTAACCTTATAATCTAGAAATGCCAGAGCCGGGATTTGAATCCAGGCGTATGAAGCAATCTCCTTTCACACTAGATTTACCTCTGAAATAGTTTTGCCCCAGGCGTAAGTGCCTTCTTCAGGTCTGCCTCCATTTAGATAAATCCAAACTCGTTTTGCATCCGGTTGCTTATACAGGCTGCTCTGCCCTACGGCGGCGATACGTTTAGTTTCAACTGGAGGATTTCTCTCGGCTTGCAGTTCTTGAACTGTTAAAAGGTGCGCCTGGTAAGAAAAGCCCGGAGAATACCGGGGTTAGAGAACTGCCTGGTTAGTGTGTGTATGAAGAATGTGATGAAGCAGAAATACTTATAATTGCAAATTATATTTAAAAAATTTTTGGAAGTGTATTACCCTTTCTTGTCACTGACTCTTCCGTAAATTCCCCTTGCTTCCATGAGTCACCAAAGGCAATAATAACCATTAAAGTAATAATAATAAGGCACTTATTTTGGCAAAGCACTTAACTTTCATTTATAATTTGGAGAAATGGATGGAGATGTGTTTTTGGATTTCTGCGTGGTGTTTCTCCTACGGAGCAATTTCTCTGCATCTAACAAATGAGTTTTTGATTAGAATCACAACATCATTTTCTTTAACCAAGAAATGCTTAAGGGAATGTGCATGACTGTTGCTTGAATCTTCACTCTCTGTCTTTTAAAATACAGCAGCCACCCTTATACTTTGCCAGACCCCTGCCAGGCAGCTTTTCATCCCACTTCAAGCATGTCCTAGTTCAATGCTTTGCATTCATTCCCTGGTCAGTGATTTATCCTTCCCAGCTTGGCAAGAAGTCATATTTCTAGCAATGTCAATTTCTTTTTTTCTAGTAACCTTGACTTGGGCACACGCCTAAGATTTAGATTGAACACATTTCACGATTTGAGAAACCCTATTAAATAAGAACATATCATTTTGATGAAAAACTTCACAAAGCAAAAAGTTTTCCCAGGTCTCTATCCCCAGTCCTCTCTCAACAGCTGACCTTTCTCTTCTCGACTTTTTTATGTCTGGCAATCCTGACTGATTAACCAATCGGACTGAAACTGCTTTTTGAATTCCTCACTCCTGAATGTCTCCATTGCAATTAGTATTTTGCTCCTTGCTCTTTCTACATATTGAGACATACCCTTAGGAGTGATGAGCAATGAAGCCATAAGGCTCAACTTGACTACACTTATTATAATTACCTTTGTACATATCCACTGGGCCTTTTTCTCTTCCTTGCTAAGGTCATAATTTCTGGTCTCCATTCAAACAAAACAGACTTTCATATGAGCTGGCTGTCTTTTAGATAACTACTCTCCAAATGCCAACTCAAGGCTTGGCATATGCTTATGTGGTCATAACTGACCAGATGCTGAGGATATATTAATAGCGTAATTTTAAAATTCAATACTATACTTTTAAAACCTTATTAAAGAGGCAGAGTGTTTAATGTCTGAAGTCTTGAAGAGCGTACCTCTGTATGTCTTATGAGTTCCATGAGTTTAATTTCCTCTTGAGTCTGCTCAGTCCAGCCTCCCTCCACCACCACCGGCTGCACGGGGCTTTTGTTGGGAACCATGGAGGCCGGCTGACATGCTGCTACTCGCCGCCCTGGGGAAAGAAGTCCCTGGTAATGTTGTTTCCGAAGATGGGCTTTCAGATTTCAAATAAATTGGTTTGGCGTTCTATGCATAAATCATTCCACTTGGGAGCATAGGCTAAAATACTAAATATATCATAAAAGCAAAGATGCCTAAGGTAATAATATCTAACAATGCCTCTTCATATGGGAGCTTGAGGCTTCAAATAGCCAGGATATGCATATTCACTGTACAGATGGAAAAGAAAGATAACATGCTGACTTCCACACTGGCCCCGGCCTCTCCTGCACGATATGGTTCAGTGGTAATTTAGTCAAATAGAATCCATGACCTATATAGCCCATCATCTCTTCCAGTCATGGAACATATGTTTTGTTCTCTTCACTAATAATAAGCCTTTCCCCAACAATTAGCTTAGCAGCCCGGGGATTAAGTACTTCTAAAATAATATTAACCCAAGAGACAGGAGGCCTTTTTTTCTATCTAATAATACCCGCAAGCACGATTAGTTTCTGACACCTCTGCTATGCCCTTTAGGTTGTTAAAAAGCTGTGGTAAGAGAAAATATTTATTGGAATACTGTACTCCAAAGAATAATTTAATAAGTGTGTTGATTTGAATGTACGCATCTTTCAACTAGTCCACGTTAAATCATTATAAAAGATTTAAAAATCATACTTATGGAATTGTTTCCTTTTTCCATGTTGAAGATAAACTCACACTGAGTCTCATACTGATCTCTAAATTTCTTAAGTAAAAATAATGCTTTCTTTTGCATGTTGCTTCTAGAAATTTATGTTGAGCACAGCTATCAGTCAGGCATCGTGCTAGATAAGGCCAATACAAATATGTTCAAGATTTAGTCCTTGTCTCAAGTTTGGTGGGGAAGGCAGACGTCAAGGAAATGATTACACCAATAATTGATTGCAATCGTGCTACACGATACAGGATCTATATAAAAGCATCTAACAGGGGCCTCCGCCCTAGCCTGAAGTGCCAGAGAAGGCTTCTTTGCAAAAGTAACGCTGAGGTGGATAAAATAATAGAAATACTAACATGAAGTCGAGTCCTAATTTTGTTGCCAAGGGAGTCTTAATATGCAGATTTTCAGACCATGACTACAAACAAAACTCTTTGAAAACATTTTAGTATTTGCAGAGAATAAAGCATTTGCGCTCTTGTGAGCTCAAGTTTGTGGAAATAGATCCAGCAATTGAAATAAGTGGCAGCAATGACTTTTCAGGGAAACCAGAATTCTACGTACCTAATAAGCATTCTGTGCAATTTATGGATGTGGAGAAAACATAATTGAATCAGTCAGCCAATGAGTTACAGTGGCAATGCCATTAGGTTATGTGCTTTGGAGAAGACCACAGTGGTACAAGAAAAATACATAACACAAATTTACGCAAATATAGTTTTTAGCCTACTCTATTCATAAGGGGCAGACGACATTAATTTATGACACATAAGTATTTTATTTATAGTGCCTTTTGAACAGTAAAACTTTGCTCCACAATGGAGAGCTCAGCAATAGTTTATCATTTACTCTCTTAAGAGCCAGGATTTGAATGTAGGAAAAGAGCAAAAACCATTATGCATTATTTGTTTTTTGTCAACTTGCTTCTAATGGTCTTTAAAAAAACTGAATGCATTTGCACTATAATTTTCATAAAGAGACATAAATTTTTCACAAAAGGTCTTGGTTCAGGGAAAGATGTTCATAACAAACTACTATTTATGTAGGTAAGAACACAAATTGAAACCAAGCAAAAATGTATTGATTAAATTATTTTTAATTTTCTTATTACATTCTCCATATATTCTATTTTATTTCATATGAGATCTGGGGAAAGCAACGATAACAGCTAACAATTAATGGGGAAAACTAGAGAACGTGAATGCTTTGCTGTTCTTTCAAACTATAAATCTCACCCAGACAGCTCCCCCCACATCCCTCCCTTGATCAAAGGCCCACCCTGTTTCACCATTATCTATGTCTGGTGGGTAAGCCCACCTCATTTGAGGTTTTAGTTGCCAAATCCATTTAGCTCTCACACTAAATACAATGCCCCAGCATTGCCTTTCTATGTAACAAAGGTGTTACTTTGGCTCTCACACTAAATACAATGCCCCAGCATTGCCTTTCTATGTAACAAAGGTGTTACTTTGGCCTAATCTGCCATTTCTTCATTTCATTGATCAGCTTTTAAGACCCCAAGTCAGAAAATGGGCTGCTTTCTTAGGAACCCTTATTCACCCTTATTTAATATTTCCTGCGTATTTATTATGTGCTACACATGCAGTGAATACTTGACATTTGTTACTTCATCGTAAAAACCCTACAAAGTTATTACTAGTATTGTGATTAATATTAGCAATGACCATACTTACAAATGTAAAATCAGCTTGGCACAGTACTTTATAGATGCTTAATGAACATTTGTTGCATTCACCAATGGCTATGATAATGGACAATAATCTACTTAGCCACTTTCACACCTCCCATACCTCCTTTTTCATCCAATCCTCAAGAAGCTCACCATCCAACAGGATCTGCAGGTTACTGAACTTTGACTTGTTCTTATTTATCTTCATAATCCCAACAACTAGACAAGTTCTTCCTCAGAGTAGGTATTTTATATGTATGCATTGAATTTACATTTAATAGCAGGAAATATAACAGTTTGTCAGTAGAAACAAGATTTATCTTAGCATTAAATTCTAAGAGAAATTTCATTAATGGATTCCTCCATAATGGACTCCATCTGACATCTATCAACAGTGATACTGCAGATGATACCAACTGAACTTTAAATGCTTTTTTTTAAATAAATGCCTTTTTAATACTTAATTATAATAAAAGCTGAAGACATGATATAAAATCAGAATACGATAAAGGCAGCTCTGCCTGGTGCTATTTTCAGTATGTTGCTTTTTATTGATTTAGTTTGATACAGGAATAGACCTTAGAAAACTCAGTGGAATGAATGGTTGAAATTCCGTTCATTCTTTAGTTCAACCATTCTACAAGTATTCACAGTGGAAATAAGAAGGTAGTAGAATTTATAATGTAACATAGGGAAGACAGTCACATGACCAGGTAATTATATTAATGCAGTAACGATTATCATAGGGGAAGTTCAAGGTATGATAAACCACATTATTCCTAACATGGAAAAGGAAGGCTTTTAGGAAGAAACAACAAGTAAGCTGAAAAGTATTTAATCGGTAGAAGCAATCCAAAAGGACAAGGGAAAGAATCGTTTGAGGCAGAAGAAACTAAATTTTGCCAAAAGCTCAGAGTTAAGAAAGCGCCTGATATGTCTCGGGGACTGAAAAAGAGTCCAACTGGTGGAGTGGAGAGGACAAGGAAAGAGAGCAGCTTATACAGAACCAGATCATGAAAGACCACAGAGGAGTTTCATCTTTGTCCTAAAGATAATAGGGAGCTGTGGAAGGTTTTATGCCTGGAGTACCATAACACCTTTGTATTTTCGCCTGATCACTCCAGCTTCAGAATGTCACCATTATGCATAGAATAGAAACTACTGTCAAGACTGGAAGCAGGGAGTCAAGTAACAAAGCTGTTCCAGTAATCCAAGCAATAGATGACAATAGCTAGAATTTAGATAATACAGTTGGGGATGGAGACCAAATTCATTTGAGAAGATAGATTGGAAGCAACAAGGCTTACTGATATTTGCTTAGAGAAAGTGAGAGAGGGCGATGCCAAGGATAACTCCCAGGTTTCTAAGATGGAACACCTGGGTGGATGGTAGTAGGGTCCATGGCTAGAAGAAATGAAGGAGATACTGGACTGGTGATATGAACCCTTTAGTTTTAGACATGCCCTTGGGACATTATAGTGAAAATGTGTAATAGTTGGAATAGCAGAAATTACCAGTCATGATAGATGTTTTTCATGTACACCCAATTATTCTTTTGGAAAGAACTGAATAATAGTCATTTCAACCCAGAGTTCTGTCTAGTGCACTTACAACTAATTATGTTGCTTATTGAATTCACGTGCTTTTGACAATAGACAGTGTGCTCACTTAAGAGCTGAAATTCTGTTATGGCAATTACAGATCCTGAAATGTATTCCTTTCTAGACTAAAGTCCATAATACACTGTTTCTCCCCAAAGAACCATCTGGTATCTCAAGTGTTAGGAATAGTATGAGGTCTGGAACCTAAGATTCTGTGACAAAGAGAATGAAAGAGGAGAACAAGTATTGCCAATTGATTACTTTGACTATGAATAGCATATCTTATGCTGCCTAACACGAAGAAACCCTTCTGAGATATTAATATTGACCTTTGAAAAATTCAGTACTTTCTCACTCAGACTATAACATAAACAGGAGCGCCTGAGTGGCTCAGTCTCTTAAGTCTGCCTTCGGCTCAGGTCATGATGCCAGGGTCCGCATGGAGCATCAGGATCTCTGCTCAGCAAGGACTCCACTTCTCCCTCACCCTTTGCCCCTCCTCAGCTCATGCTCACTTTCTCTCTCTCTCTCTCTCTCAAATAAACAAACAAAAAAAGACTCTCTCCCTCTCCCTCTGCCCCTACCCTGTGCACCTGCTCACACTCTCTCAAATAAATAAACAAATCTTTAAAAAACAACAACAACAAAACAAACAAACACAAAAAACAACCCCCAAACTTCCCCAGCAATACCCAAGGAATGGACCAAGAGTTTTGTTTAAGGACTAATTTCAAAGCCCACAAAATGTTAGTTCAGAGACTGTTTCAATCCCAACATAGGGGTTACATGAGCCAGGCACTCTCCTAATTTTAAAAATTTACATATAATTCATATGGTATTAATTTAAATATAAAAGTTACAAATATAAAATCAGTACCGAAAGATGTATTATTAGGTTTTAGACTTGCTCAAGTGACTTTTGTGACACAATATTTATAGTACTCAGTTAAGCATCTGGTATCTAATAGTAGGAAAAAACTTCTGGCAAATTGGGGTTACATTTAGAATTAAACATGGTGATACTTGATTTAGTTCATACTGACCTTTTAACTGTCTCATTTTGTGTTTCATGGTGTCTAGATCAGCCAAAATTTTGTCCTTTTTTAGCCAGTTCCGTTTTTCTAATTTTTCTGCTTTCTGCAAAGCTAGAAAAAATACGTGATATTTTATCTTGCATTGTATTATCAACAGTAATTTATCATGCAAGCCAATAATTTATAAAGAACTTTCTGCTCCAAGAAATAGATTCAATTAGAAATAAGTAATTAAAAGGTAAGGGTCATTAAAAGAAACCTCATTTGAAAGATGACAGGGCTTAAGGCATTTCTTTATGGAATGGAGAAGGGGGGGAAGAAGAACAGTGCTGTTTTATTATATAGATTTACCATATGCAATAGCCATATTTCATTTTCCACTTCCACAAACTATTTGGAGGTGATGAAAGCCTGGCTTGGAACCATTCATTTTTTAAACATCCACCTACTGCCTAAAGGGTGCAATTCTTAAAAATGAAAATGTGCAGACAGGTCGTCTTCAGTGTGAATTAAACTCATTTGTTATTTTCTAATGTATACCATTATTCTCAGTCTTATAGACCAAGGATCTCTTTATCAACTAAATTAGACATTTTTCCATGCAGAATACTCCATTCCAGTAAGAAAAAACAGGCAACTGAGCAAATACAAGAGTATAGCTCTCCTTGTGCACATGTTAATTGATGGACCTCCTGTTCTTTGCATAAATGTAATGTTATTTTGTTGGCATTATACACACTTAATTCTTTTCTTATGGTGACACAAAATTTATTTCTCTCTCCTTTATACACTTGTTTGAAAACAAGCAAAAACAAAAAACTTACCCTTCGGAGATAGAAATGCTTCACCGCAAGATACCCAGATGGCAATGGGATTTCTGAGGACAAGAGTAAGCAAAGACTTATCTATACCATCCAAACTATCAGATGTCACAGACTTTGGAAACAATTTGGTGTTCACTTTCATTCTTGGGTTTTCTAGGAAACAAATGGCACATTGACCAATGCACAATGAATAATGAATAAATTTGCCTCCTGAATTTGTTTATTCAAAATATTTCCTTTCTCATTAATGACTTGATTTAAACAGGTAATACCTAAACCAGATGCTAATACATAAATATGATCAGAAACTTCATATGCAACCAAATAATTTAAACTAATCTGATGGTAAATATACTTTTAAATTCCTTTCTTATGCTTTACTAGTTATGAAAGAAATCTGAGGTGGCTTACTAAAATACCTACTCCGAAGAGGAATAAAATAGAGAATAAGAAAACTAAGGACAGGAGGAAAGAAGTATAGCAATAGAGTAAAGCCAGAGATAAAATGCTTCAGTGTCTTCATCTTTTAAATGAACAATGTATCTATCTCATTCTGCTGTTGGGAAAATTAAAAGAAAAAAAATGAAAGTGCTTAGAATAAATGGTGTTTGGTCTATTTAATTGGACGAGCATCCAAAAAATGCTAGGTAAGTATTTTGTTATTGAATGGACATGAAAGCCATACTTTTCATTTTCATTTTCATTTTCATAGAGTTAAAGCACAGTTTGGGTTCTGAGCATTATAGTAGCCCAAGCAAAGAAGAAAACACAATTTCAAGGTTCACATGGCCCACACAGAGAGAGAAATTCTGCAGAAGATACAACTTTCTTGGTCCTGAGATCTGAGAGAAATTTATTTCAGGGTCTTCATAAGGGGGTTATTTGTGAGGTAGCAAACAGTACCCTATAATAGAAATGAACAATAATGAGAACTTACAACATGCTGGGCATTTCATTAAGACCTCTGCATACATTACCTGCATACAGGCAAGTCTCAAAATGATACTCTGAGGTAGGTCCATTCCTCTTTTACAAAGTAACTGAGGTTTAATCACATAGCTAGGTAGTGGCAGAGTTAGGATTAGAACCCAGGCCATATGCCTCCAGAGCCTGTGCCCTTAACCACTATCTCCACCGCAAACATGATACTGAGTTTCTGACTGATGCCTGTTTTTTTCAAGTTCCTCAATGCAAACTGATGGCATAACACAAGCAACGATTCAGTAAAAGGGGGCAACCCGCTAATGGACCAGCCTGATTCAAGGATAACCTCTAGATTATAGAGGGGAAGGGATGGCCATACCTTTTTAGTACTCCAGCATGAATAACGTTACTTCCAGTCAAGTTTTAAGTAACAATTTGAAAGAAGAGCCTTTGAGATTGTAATCTTCCAGAACCTAGAGATCAGATATTCTATATGCCAAGTAAAGGCCAAACTATATGCTTTAATGATTAGCTAGGAATTAAATGTTGACATAATTATTTTTAAAAACTCATTAGAAAACAGGACAAATAACATCATTGTGAAATAACAGAAAATATATATATTGGTCTCTGCCCTAAGTTCCTGGCAGAGAGCTTCTAAAATTCTGGTCATTTTCTAAATGATAAGAGTACCAGGAGCATCTTTTATAATAATATTTTGTCTTTGATCCTGGTTCCTGATGCAGAGCTCCTAAATCCTTTGGAATTTCCTGGATGATAGCAGTATCTTGTTTTCTAATGAGATGACTTTTGGCAGACTCCTGGATAAAAGCTGGTCACCAGAAAGACCAAGCCATGATAAGAACCTTGGAATTTTCCACCCTACCCTTTATTCTCCAGAGAAGGGAGAGACGCTGGAAATGGAATTAGTGAACAATCATACTTACATGATGAAATATCCATAAAAATACCAAAAGTACAGGGTTTGGAGCCCCTCTGGATTGGTGAATGCATGGAGATGGTAGGAGAGTAGTGGGCTTGGAGAGAGCAAAGAAGTTCTGTGCCCCTTCCCACACACCTTGCCCTACTCATCTCTTCCACCTGGATGCTTATCTGTATCCTTTATCATATCCTTTTATAATAAACCAGTAGACAGTAAGTAGACCTTTTCCTTGAGTTCTGTGAGCTGCTCTAGCAAATTAATCAAACTGAAAGAAGGAATCATGGGAATTTCCAATTTAAGCCAATTGGTCAGAAACAGGTCTGGACATCCGAAGTGGGGGATGGAGCAGGGAGCAGTCTTATGCGACTGAGCTCTTAACCTGTGGGATCTGATGCTATAACCAGGTAGAGAGCGACTCTCAGTACAACAGTGGAAAGCTGAGATCACTCTGCTGAATCACTGTCAGTTAAGACTCATTTGTGTTTAACAAACTGTTGCTGGGGACACAGTCCTGCCCTCAACTTGTACGTAGTTCGATGAGACACACAAAAATGTAAACAGATAATTATAATGCAGTGTGTTAGGAATGGCACTGCAGGTCCTTTCATTGGTGCTCTGGGAGCAGTGGAGATGGGCAGGGGCAGGTAAGGGCAACTAGTGGGCAGGGATATAGAGAGGACATCTTCTCTTCAAATAATAGAAAGAGATTTGCATTGATCCAGCCCCACCTTCTTAACTGGTCTCCGGTTCGTTTTGGTTTTAAATTTTACAACAAGAGCTGCTCATGTTACATGAAGTAGCTAAATTGTCAAACATATTTTATAAATTCGAGGCACTTTATTTATTGTTTTGGTGCTGAAACCAAAATTACATTATTTTTTAGCTTTTTCTTCTCATTCAGCAAGGTAAAAACTATCTGAGAATCTCACATGAGAGCAGCTTCCTATGATTTTGTAATTCTAGAAGGGGTGACTGAGTCACAGAATCACATGTAAATTTTTTATGATGAAAAATAAGTAGAATCAGCTAAATCCTATAGAATGTAACCAACCTTTCATACTTTTAATTGTTGTCTCCTTTGTTCGAACTGGGACTGCCTCTTTCTTTTGTTTCTCAGTGTTTCTCTGGATAAAAGATTCTTCTAGTGCCCATAAAACCAAATCACGTAAGGAGAGGATCGTGGTCCCATCTTCGACATATACTTTGGAGGCTGCTCTGGGGAGACCAAGTTGCTCCGTGCATTCTGTAAGAAGCTAAATAACACAGATTGTAAGGAACTGTTGAGACAAAGTGATAGGGCTGGGAATAATCGTGAAAAGCTTATTATTTTAGAAATTTGAGAAAAATCCATTAATTTGGGAAAATAGAAAGCTAAATAACTCCTGACTTGATCTTTGATTAGAGACAATTTTTGGTATCAGACTGTCCTACATAATCTCACAAAATTAGTCCACTCAAACTGTGAAAATTTGCTCCAAAAATTTAACACAGCAGCTGCTGTATGTTAATACATTTTATCATCAGAGTATTTATTTCCTAAGCAGTGTTCAACTTAGAGACCCTCTTTCAATTTTGTTGCTTTATAAGGTATAAAATTGTAACACTCGTTTTGATGAACTGCTTTAAAACAAATGAGTAGTTGACTTTCAAACCCACACTAACACATATTACCTCCATTTCGCAGATAGGAAAACAGGCTGAAATGTTAACATTTTGTCCAAGACTACAGAAGCCAGCTGTGGAGCTCAGGGTGAATCTTGGAATTGCTAACTTTTGTGATTTGCTTAGTTCACTTAACAATATCTTAACAAAAAGGCTACTTGTAGTCAACCAAAAAGGTGAGCGAACGAGGGGGTGTGTATGTGTGTGTTTACAAGGAAGTGTCCAGGGTAAGCCCATATCATATTTAATGTTGCTTATAAAATATGCTGTTACTGGCACTGGCCAGAATGTATAGATAAGATAATCGCCAAGCAAAGCAGGGACAAAGCTGGGTCTGGACATTTTGAGCTCTCCTTCCTTCCTGCACGGAGCAGCCTCTCCGACAGAAACCACATGTTCCTTCTTAACGCAACTCTTGCTTCTTCGATTTGAGAATGAAATGAAACAACCTGTCAGCAAATAAGTGCTCAGATTTTCCAAATGATAAATGAGGTGGCATCTCTTAGAATATTCAGATGACATACAACTTGAAGCTGGAACGGGAAGGAAGGCAAAATAAAAGGGGGGGAGCATTCTCTCTATCACACAAGTGTAGAAAATCTGGTAGCTTTGTTTTCCCCCTGCTTCTATGTATCTTTGCTCTGGAGCCAATCTAAAAAACCATATTCTGGTTTCTCATTTTTCTAAGTCTGTATCCAAAGAAATACAATAAAAAAGAATATCTTTAAGAAAACAGAGATCTTGATCTCATCAGCCTAAATTGGTGAAACTGGCCAGGGACATTTATCATTCAATCCCATTGCTTTTTTCTTGTCAGAAGAATCACTATTATCATTACCTCGGAGGATGCAAGGAACGTTTAAGTGATAGCCACTTACTGTGGGGAATGTTCCAGCCACAATTAACTTCCCATTTCGATATCCATCTCCATTTTTGTATGCAATTATTTTCACCGCCTGCTGGTGCGTAGCTGCCGTACCACTACGAGATACGACTTGCGTGCAGGTCTTCATCCGTAAAGATAATAGACGTTCTTCATAATAACTTAGTGTTTTCTCAGCCTCATAAGAAGATAAATCAGCCTGATTAAAAAAAAACAAAAACAAAAAAGCACAGAAGTCTACTCAAGCTTTTTCTTTTAGTTTTTGTTATTTTGGTGTATTTCAGTCTCTTAATTTAATAAATATTCGCATGCACCTGTCTGTGGTATCTGAATTTTGAGATGTTCACTCCACATGCTATAGGTATTGGGTACCACAGTGGGAAGAACATGGGGTCGGAACTCTGTTCTCTTCCCCGCCCTGTCACTGAGTCTCTAGGTGACTGTCGGCCTCTGGCTTGTGTTTCTGGCCTTCTGTTTTCTACTCAGCCTTCTCCTGTGACAGGAGTTGGGGGAGAAGGATGCCAGGGCCAGAGAAAGCCTGGCCTTGAAGTAATGGGATGCTGGCACTACAGATAATCTCTTCATCTTTAACTTGAGGATGTGGTGGCAGATAGTGATGAATGGGGAGGGGAATGCGTGCAGTCCTAATCTCCGTGCTAATGAGGGTGGTGAACACCACGCTTCACCTTTCCCTTTCCATCCCTACTCAGGATGCTGTTTTGAAGGAAAAACTCTGTCTGAGATGCTTTAACACTGGGGAGTCTTTCCAATCAGCGCACCAGCACCTCCTTAACCCCACCATCACTAAAGCAAAGCCAAATGCCTTCAGACTTCCCCGGAGGACTGACTTCTTTTCACCTTCAGAGTTACTATTGCACTTAATGTTTATTACAACTGTTCCTATCCCCTCTAACCCCTCCCACCCTGCACTGTGGATCCAGTTTAGGGGAACGAGGAGAAAGATCTGGAAATGGAGAGACCGAGTCCTGGAGAGCACACCAAATTGGAAGCTTCCCTTAGAAATTGCTCCTTTTTGTATAGGTGTGTAAGATCCCGGTAGCACGTCCTACTCTAAACTTCTTAAATGGTGCCATTTTAAATTAAGATCACAGGAAAGTGGCAGAGATTTTTTTTTTCTCTCCATGAGCTATAAATAGTATTAGACATGGATGCATGAACTCAGGCACCCAACCTGACCAGCCATTAACGAGACGTCAAATTTCCCCTGAAATGTTCCGTACTAGTAAAAAGAAGTTTGTCCTGTGAATGTAGGCAGAAAAGCTGCTAACTAAGTAAAGATTTGCAGTTACTTCCTCATCTAAAAGCAACACAGAGAGCAGTGGAAGGTGTTAGTAGGTGATTAAAGCCGCAGAAGTGCCCAATTAACTTCAGAGAGTGTATCGAACTATTAATAGACAATGTATTTTAAATTACAATGGGGAAGAGGAAATCAATGCAGGTGGAATGGTAAAGGTGCATCAGAGGAAGATGAACTGGATGAGTGGAGATGAACTTGAGTGCAAGGTGGATAATGAATGCATCGAAGTTTCCAAGTGATGCCACACATGTATTAGCAGAGCTCAGGTCATTACACACCTTTGCCACACTGATGACCTTGAAAGGCCCTCGTGAGGATGGCTTCCGGGTCTTGGAGCCTGAGGCACAGAAGAATGGTAGCCCTGGAAGCAATGGCTTCAGCCCCTTCTCTGCTCTCAGGGATCGTCCACATGCTAAGCAGAGTGTTGTTTTGTCCTTTCCAGTGAGTGAGACATAATAGTATCCCTAAAAAAGGGAACAAAGATGGTTTTATGTACGCACATCTAAAGTATGATAGCATTTTTGTAGAATACTTTACAATACAAATAGAGCACTTTTATAATCCCCAAATGCTAAATTTGAAATCTCAACATGAATGCATCGTTTTGCTCCCTAATAATTACATATTTTTAAAAAACACACTTCCAAATTCTGTTGACTGAAAAAGGCTAGAGGCAATGACAATTCAACATCGATGAGTATAACTTATGTCAAGGATCAGGGATTCCTGGAGGAATGGCCAGTTCCAGATTTGGGGCAAGAAATACGTAAGGTGACCAAGTGATGTCTGTTGGTGCCTGGAAAGAAGAGAAACCATCCAAGAGTAAAGAAATCAGTTTAAAAGACACAAGAACAAACAACATGAAGGAGCCTCCACTGGCCCAAGTGGGACAATTTGGGAACAACAAAAAGAACGATAACCAAAACACTTTGGATATGCTTAAAAATATAAAGTCCCATGAGCTCATCATGATGTTAAAAATGCTTATAAGTAAACTGGCACCAATTTATAACTCGGAAGCCTGGCCATTAGAAAGTGTGGCCGATTATTTGCAGAGATGGCCACAAGAAAACCATCCCATCCTGGTTTGCATGTCCTTCTGAAATGTGACTTTGTTGCTCCCCCAAACAAGAAATCTTTCTCTTGTCCTTTCCTTGAATCTGAGCAAGACATTGTGACTTGCTTTGGCCAATGTAGCATTAGGAAACGGGAAGCAAACAGATGTGTAAGACAAGCTTGCACATTGGAGGTTGTTCTTTTGGCTTCAATGGGAACCCTGAGACTACAATGTGAACAAACTTGAGCTAGCCTACGTAAGAAGCCTTGAGGAGAACCAAGGCCCCCAGCTAACAGCCTGCTAATCCCCAGACATGTAAGGGAAACCATCTTTAACCATCCGGTCCCACAGAACCACCAAACTACTGGCATACCACCAGATGACCTCATATTTGGGTCACATTACTAACACTGGGTAAGACCAGCAGAGTGGCCCCACTGAGCCCAGCTCAAATTTTTGGCACACAGAGTTAAAAAAGTGGTTCTTGGTTTAACCGACCGGTTCAGGTGGTTTATTATACCACAATAGATAAGTGAGTGGATAGAAAGAATTAACATTTATCCTACCATCCCTTACAAACCATATTTTTGGGTAGTCAAATACCTAGTTGAAGAGGATGAACCTCGTTGAAGTTCTTCCCTATATTAAAAGTTCAGCTAATAAATGTTGGGGGAAATGATAGATAAAATTGCCACTTTTGAAACTCCTAGTGAAATAATTGATTTAGGCAAAGATCACTGAAGAGTGACACTAGATGAAAAGGTCATTGGGAGATTTGTTAAGTGTGAGTTTAGGTTCTAATCATGCCCACTGATACCCATTATCACTAAAAATGGGAAATCTAGACATTGTATTCCTGCATAAGTGATCAATATGAAATATACCATAAACCCATGATGATTCTTGTCAAAAAATGTTGATCATAAATCTAATCACAACTCTAGTGTTAAATTCCTTTTACAGGAATCATAGGGGCGAGAGTAACAAATTTAAAAATGCCGTAGGAAGTAAACAGACAAATCCAAATAAGGGGCATTCTATAGGACAATTCTAGAGTCTACAACCAAATATCATATAAGGACCTTGCTTGAATCCTGACTCACATCAACTAATCATAAGAAGAACTTTTTAGAAGAACATAGAAAATTTGATTAAGAACAGGGTACTTGATTGATAGCCAAAGGATTATTGTTAATTTTGCTAGATGTCATAATGGTATAATGATCATGTAAGAAAATCGTATCATGTCTGGGGTTTGTAAAGATTGCAAAACCTTGATAATAGTTGAATTTGGATGAAAAGTATATCAGATTCATTATACTATTCTATTTTTTCATTATACTATTTCTATTTTTAGTATAGAATAGTATATACTAAGATATAGTATTTTATACTATACTATTCTATGTATGAAAATTTCCATAATAAAATTTTAAAGTACTTTTATATAGACTCTCTAATTTGCTTTGGTCCTCACAAAGCTAAAAGTTAAGTTCAGCCAGAGTTATTATCATTCTCACTCAATTTACAGATGAGAAAACAAGAGCTCAGAAAGGGAGTTTCCATCTAAGAATACTTGAGTAGAACATGGCAGAATTGAAATATAAAACTGACTTCTGACTCCAAGTTCTTGGTTTTTTTTTTTTTACCTTACTCCTATTGCTTCAACTACTCCCTTCGAGTAGGTAGAGCTACCTTAATTCAAAGCCCACACTTAGATGATGCTTTTGAAGATGTAATTCTTAAATTCCACTACGGATTTCTCTATATGCACATACAGTTTCCATTTTTCTACACATTACTGAAAGGCAGAACATTAAAATATCCCTGCTTAGATGGAATTGAATGAATATTATGGGCAGAATCATTTCTATAGAAAAGCATGTACTTCATGACGAATTGCATGCCAATTATTTTCCTTATTATACTAAAGAAGCCCATTGAAAAGTATCCAGAAAATGTATTTTTTCATTGAAACATCAATCCCCATGACTGTGGTGCTACAGGTTTGATGATCTCTGAATTGTTCTATTTTGGCAATGGTGCGACACAGTGTAAACTAGATCTTTGATTAATTCATTCACATTTAATATTGTTTTGAAACTGCTGATGGAAAGAAAAAGGCAATACATTTGGGGAGTTCCCAGGTTAAGTATGCCTGTAGAATGCAAACAGAGTTTAAAAGTTCAGTAAATCAGCCACTGGTATTCTGTCCAGAATATCAGGCAACTGATTTGACTAATTCTTTTCTCCATAAAATTTTCCTTGATTTATTGAAATGAATAACATGATCTGTTCATTTGGCCTTACAGATATATGGTCTATTACAGCGGGTTAGTCTGATCAATAACGACCATTAACTATTGTATAGTAGCTAATGTGATTGTGAATAAATTATTCAGTGTCTTCATCATATTTATTATTTAAATGAGATAGCATATATGAAAATCACTAAGATTGATCAGTATGTAACATACAGTCGCTATCATAGTTACTTCATATTAGTTTTCTTTTTTAAGCTATCCCTTAGGATGAGGTCTAGGAAAGGAGTTCTTACCCTACATCCAAAATGAATTTCAGGGGGAGTTTATAAACTCCCTAAAACTTACACAAAACGTGTTTGTATACACACATGCATTTTTGGGGAAAAGGATATCCATAATTTTCATGAAACTCTCAAAGAAGTCTGTATCTCCAAAAAGGTTAAGAACTAACCACTGGCCTAGAGCCTTTGTACAATGAGTAATTTCTCCCAGGCCCAGGAGGGGTTCTTAATCTATGAATCTCAGACTTGATATGTTATTGTACTCTTCAGGTTAGTCATATTAACTTCTATCAGATAGGCTACCATTTAACTATTGAGAAAGTAAAATTATAATCTTTTAGGACAAATAATTGTTAGGAACTGGGAAGTTGTATTTTGGTTAACATAAAAAGAACATCTTGATTATATGGTTAAAGAAAGTCACTAATTTTAAAATCATTGAGGCCTAACTATAGGTCTCCTTTCCTTTTTTATTATAAAATATTTCAATCATACAAAAATAGTAGAGTATAGTGATCCCCCATGAACCCATACTCCGCTTCTACAATTACTATCTGGAAGTTAATCAAAGTTAACAAAAATTATCTAAATTTTGTCTAGATTTACTAAAACGCAACAAGTTTTAAAGTCCTGTAGGGAAAATAGCCAAAAAGTCACAAGATGGCTATGAAATAAAATTAACTAATAATAGTAATCAACAAAAGCAAGGCAGTTTGACATACAGACCCACAAATACCTCAGGTATCTGTAAAGTACGCAGAAATTCCTTACTAATAAAAACTACAGGACCACATTTGAAAAATTATTTTCTCTAAAAATCAGAGTATAGGTATTCAGATTTAGACCTATGGTTGGTATAATGTAATATAGTTAAAGTCACTTACAATCACTTGCATCTTAATATGCTTTCTGGAGTCGAGTGACATCTAGTGTGGCAGGCACACCTGTGGGAGTCTAGTATGTGTGATTATCCTCCCCTATGAGAGTGCTGGTGAATTGATGATGGACCAAAGGTAATGCCGATGGTAGGGAGCCATTGAAACAAGATAAGCAGAGGGTAATACCAATATTCCTTCATTGTTTCCTAACCAGAATCACAGAGTCGGTGCTTAATTTGTGTGAACATAAGGTTTTCTAGGGGGAAAAAAAAAGTTCTAGCTATATTAAATTACTCCATTTTCCCCCTATTTTTCTTTTATCCTTAGTTGAAAATAACCACTTACTGGTTGATCAATGTTTTCCCCTTTAATCACAGAGGATGTACAAATACCAGCATAATTTGCTGCTGTGATCTCCTTATCCAGTGCAGTGCTATAAAAGGCCATAAAAGCTTTGATGTTTTCCACAAAATTCCACTTTTGATTGGCCCTTCCATTGTTATATGGTTTATATTTCTGAAAAAAGGAGAAAATATGGAGTCAAACAGAAAAGTTTATGATTTGATTATAGCTGTCACAGTTTTATTGCATAAATTCAGAAAGTATAGGTAATTACTCATAATTCTACTATGCAGTAATAACTATTATTTATATTTGATAATTCTATGTGCAACATTTTTGTATTTATAAATATGCATCCTTTGATTTACAAAAATGAAATCACAAAATGCATAAAATTTGGTAACTGCATTAGTTTTTTTTTAAGAAGAATATTCTATAAACATTTTCCTAACATTTTTAAAGGATACATACTATTTGATCTTAGTGATATTTTATCAATCCCCAATAGGTAAACATGTAGATCGTTTCTCAAATTTTCCTTATTATAATAAAAAAAAGCAATGAATAATCATATAAATAAATTTTTATGTAAATCCATGAAAAATTCCTTAGAACAAACTCCTCAAGTACAATTGCTGATAAAATAACATGATCATTTTTAAATATTACGAGACATCATATTAAACTTTATCATATCAAGACGCTTTCTAGAAAGGTTATTCTAGTTTATACTTACACCAATAGTGTATGATATGGTCTGTTTGCCTCACATTCTTGCCCAAACATCATCAATTTAATAAATGAAAAATGTGTCTTGTTGCTATTTTAATTTATGTTTCCCTGGTTATTGAGAAGGTTTTTTTTTTAAAAAAAAAAATGAGTACAGGCAGTTTTATATGTAACAGAAACAGCACATTTATTCTAATTACAAACTTGGCTCAAGCATAAGTAAAGAAATGAGTAGTTTCAATTTTAGAGAATTTAAACCAGTAGGTTAGTTCCAACTAAACATATCATGACACCTCAAGGAACTTTATAATGAATAGCACTTACTTTACCAAGGAGAGATTGATAGTAAAGAGGAAAATAAATGGGTCTTAAGAATTGATTTAATGGGTCAGACAATAGAGCATCCCTCAGAGGCATGGAAAACAAAAACTATATTTCAAAGAACAGACAGTGGGGGGTCTAGTAACATTAACCTAACATGCCTCATTTTTATTATTTTACATGAACTTTAATATTTTCTCACAAACTGATTGCTTCAAGAAATAAAAATGAAACATCAGCAAAGAAAAAATCTTGAACGGTAATACAAATTACTTTGAGATCATACTTATTTCTTAAAAATGGGAACCTTAGGGGAAAATGTCAATATCTGCAAATTTATGAAACTGATTAAGGTACAAAATTTGCATCTGCATGAGGTTTGAATCTCACTGTGGCCCGTGCCAAAGAGGCACCTGACAGGGAAGAATGTGATGTTATAGATACGATGTCTCCTAGAACGAATTTTTAGTCCATAGTCATCAGCAGGATAGAAGACTTAATTAAGCTTTGATATTTGTCCAGATTGTTATATCCCAATTATGGATTCAGGACCTACAAAACAAGCTGCCTCGTTGCTATTAAAAACATGGAATAAAACAAATTTACTTTGGGGATAATACATTCTGTTCAACAAAAGGATGATAAATACTATGGAGGATATAGAAAAATTCAAAGCAGGGGTGCTCCTAAACTTTCTTCCTTCCTAACAAGGAAAAACACATATCCATTTAGGAGTGTCTTTGGTTACAAGTAAGGATGACAGATAAACATGAAAAAAGAACTCTATAGATCTTTACCCAAAACTCAAACAAACCCAGATTTCTCTGGAGTCTCTAAAAGCTATTTGGCTGCTACAAGCATTTGCTAAAGTATGTTAAGCATATTTCAAATGAGTATCTTAGTAGAATTAGCATTGATGAGTTTACATCCTTCAGGAAGACCACTCTGATCATGCTCTTTCCCTCCAGTCGCCAGGTAGGAGGGGACTTGCATATGTCCCGATCACTGAGCTTAAAACACGTGCCTCTAATAGCTATTCTCTTGACCGTACCCACCACTAAGACTGCATGCATGCTACTGGGATAATTTCTCGTGCTTGCCCTTGGATTTGATTTAAGTAACTAGCATAGTTCCTGACATGCAGCAAGCCCACAATCACCATCTGTTGGATTAAACTAAATTAAGAGTTACATGAACATGTTGAATTTGAAATCTAGGCAGACTATTGTAAATATTTTAACAATGGCATTCAAAATAGGTTTCTATGACAGCCACTATCTTTCTCCACAACAAGGAAGCATAGAGCTTTACTTAACTGGAAATAAAGGGCCATGATTACAACTTAGCCTATATATATATATCTTACCTGAACAACAACTGGATAGCCACAGACTTCATTTCTTGTTTTGGTCATAGACACTGCCAGCACAAGGTCTGGGTTACCCACCAGGTGAAAGGTCCTTTGGGAAAACAGGATTAGGCTTGTTATCAAGTAGCATAACAGATCAGAGCTCCCTCTGTGCCACTTACCAGAGTGCTGCCTCTTAGCCTCGTGCATGCTCTGTGATAATGGACATGAATCCTTTAAGGATTTCTCCCCCACGGAAGCACAATGTTAAGCTTTCTTCATAGAGAGTGATGGAGGAATACTGAAGGAGGAAGGGGCTCTCTTGCTCTTCCTGGCTGTTGCATGGGGTCACCAGTTGGGAGTGAGGATACCCAGTGATGCTCTGCCCTAACCAGGTGCACAGGATGTGTGGCCCCTGGGAAGCCTCACAGCCCCGGCCTGGTAATCATTTGCTCGTGGCCCTCCTGACATGGACATCTAAACCTTCTGCCTCCCACCACTCCCAATCCCTTTTCATACCCGTGTGCCCCCAAACCAGCCGCACCCTTGCATATGTTCCAGAGGGCTACTTCCTGCTTGCAGAGCAACCTCAGACCAGGTCTGGCCAGGTAAAGCAACACATTTTTGCCATCCAGTTAGCTGTATCCATTCCTTTTCTAATGAGTTCTGAACTCCAGCCTTGGGAAAGGGCCCGACTTAAGTTTGTCCTCAACTCCCTCAGCCCCAGAGCACCATATAGAGGATTTTTTTTAAACATCTGATAGTTACTCTTTTAATATTGTTTAATAATTCTTTATGTTACACATCTCCTTTAAACCACTGTGTGGTTTCTGTCTCCAAATTGAACCCAGACTGGTACACTCTCCTCACCTCCCGCTATTTATCATGAGAGGCACTGTGGCAGATGATTACGAACATGGATTCTGGAGCCACAGTGCTCCAATGTGAATCCCGAATCTGCTTTGCAGTAGCTATCTGGCTTTGCTTACCAGCCCCGCACCTCCGCTTCCTCATCTGTAAGATAGGATAATGGTGCCGCAAAGGACTCTTGTGGGAATGAAATGAATTAATGCACAGAAAATGCATAGAATATTGCCTGGCACACATCACTTGGGCTACTATTATTAATAGTTGTGATTTTTTTTTTATAGCTTCTCCCCCAATTCTCTTTTTCTAAAGGAGTATTCCCTAAAAGTCCAAGATACATGTTGAATATTGTTGTCTTATATAGGAGCTCACATAAAGCCTCTTTGATTGAAAGAAGGAAAGAAAATTATTGAGCTAAAACCCTCAAATTCTTTTCCTTGCATCAATTAAAAGCAAAATAAGCCAAATATTCAAGGAACTTGTCTGTATAGAAAAAGCCAATTCTTTATGTCTGTCAACATAGTTACATTACACACCAGCAGTGGCATTCCTGCTGTGGAAAATATAACTCGTCCTATAAAATTTAATGATGTGGGAGTGCAGGGGAGAGGAGAAGGTGAGAGACGGTCTGTTATAAGAGTAATATATTTCTCCTTTCAAGACTTAAAAAAATTCCAGATATCTAATTTAAACTTCTGTACTATAAATAAATATAAAACAATATAACCTCACTGTAGAGAATTAACAAAGTACTGGAAAATAGAGTAAAAATTATAACAGAATTTTAAACAACACTTATATTACTACAAGATAATCACTATTAATCTTGCAATGTATTTCTCCCTTCTATCATTAGTTAATGATGTATCATTTTAAATTAAAAAACAGGTATTGATCTCATCAAATACCTTTTTAGCATTTATCAAAACTGGGCCCTGCACGAGAGGTGTTATTCTCTATTATTCACCTGTGTAACCTCATCATTTGCATAATTTGGGTCTTGCATTTTTATTGATACTCAATATTATTCATATGAATGAATGATCAAACATCTCCTGCAATGATCTACTGAGATGCCAAAACTAGTTGCCTAGCTATCTGTGTTTCTGCTGCTTAGAACAGCCACAGCAACTTCTCCCATGCTTCAGTGCCATGCTCAGCCATGATAGTGTTGGTTTTCCTTTTAGTTTTTGAACAGTACAGTCAAGTGGCAGGAGTGCTTACATTTTGCAGGAACTTGAGTTTATGGACCTGTACATAAAAACCACTATGTGCCAAATGGCAGTGTGAGACTTATTCTGTGTCCCTGGAATACCCAGCACAATACCCAGCACAATCCCCTTCCACAAACCCAGGGAATGAATGCTTGCAAGGCAATCTCCCACGCCTCACTGTGCCTAGTTTTCAAATCAAGTGATTAAGACAAGGAAATTTTCAAGATCTCTTGTAGCTCCAAATTCCATGACACTGTATTTTCCCCTGTATAATTCTGGGTCCCACTGAGGGATTTTCATCTCTAAGCATTGTTTTAATATTTCCCTTTAGAAGCCAAATGATTAATTCAGATTGATCAGTTGAAAATGGGAGAATGATGTCAGGTTAACTCAAAAGTTGACCTGGACGTTTCTTCTGTGTGTCTAGAAACCAAGTGAGTGTATCTTGGGCAATTTCCAACTTGGGTTCAAGGAGGACCTCCACTCTAATACAGTAAGCTAAAGCAGTAAGATGTATTGCTAAATTCCAGAAATGTAGACCGGGTAGCACTAGCTCTGCAGGGGCAGGGATTTTCATCTGTTTTGTTCTTAGCGAAAGCAGCAGCACCTAAAACACGGCCCTTAATTACCTTTGCAGCAGAATGAATGAATTATGGTTCCAAATAGCAAATCATTCACAGGGACAAAAATCTGCTTCTTAGATCCCTGTCATAAAATTAGCTTAGATAGGATGAATGGGGCAAAGGAACACACTCACAGGTCTATCTACAGGTTGGCTTTTTAGTTTTCTCGAAAACTAGCCCAGTAAGTGTTCCTTGCTGGCACTTGGCTCATCTCAGACAGTGAACGGTAAGACTAGCTCTCTTCCTGTCCCTGCTGGGCCGCTGGGGCTGCCCGCTAAAGCTTACACAATCTCTGTCAAAGCAGCAATTCCTAAACCTTTCACATCATACACCTTTTGAGAATCCAGTGCAAATCATAGCTCTTTCCCAGAAAAAAAAAAAAAAAAGTATCACACAGATGTCAAAAGATTGAAGAGGCCCCTAGAACCCCACCATACAAGACTAATGGCAGAATTTGAAGCAACCCAATCTAAAAATCAAGGAGTTGTTTTCTTTCTGGTTAGATACATGTTCATATATGAACAAAAACAGACAGAAACCTCTAAGAAGCCATAACTACTCAACAGCTGTCATATCAACATTTTGCCATTCTCATTTCATCCATTTCCAACTTTTTACATTTTTGCTTTTTGCTGGAATATTTTAATGCAAATCTGACCTACCTCTTAATTTTATCTGTAAATACTACAATATATATCTTAGTGGTCAGAACTTCTCTTTTTTTTTTAACATAGCCATTAAACTATTAGGACACCAAACAAAATTAATAAGACTTCTTTTGTATCATCTGGTACCCAGACATTTAAATTTCCTCTAATTGTCTTAGAAATAACCTTTGATAGTGGTTGTTTGAATCTGGATCCAGATGAGGACCAGCCATTGGGTTAGATTGGATTGATATATTTGTTAAGGTAAGAATTCATTTTCACTGTGTAAGCAGAAGCCATATCAGTTGGTTATCTGATGGAAATAGGGAACGGAGGAAAGTCATGCATGATGCATGTGGGGAGGGGCAGGAGATTGAGTTAATGAAAAGTACTGCAAACTTTTTAAATGGGGACTCTTTAAGTTCTTACTTGATCCTTTCAAATCATAAAAATAGAATTAGATGGCAGCCCAGTTTTCTCTTAACTTCCATAGCCAGTTAAAACTATGAACCCACTAGGTCAGATTTCATATTTCTTATCTGAATTGACCGTGAATAAGTTGTGGACAGACTACTGAGCATTTACATTTGATTTCACTCTCTTTTCTTTGAGTAAGATAAAAAAATTATTGGCTACCTTACATAGAAAACCCAAAGTCCTCACATATACCCCTACCTGCTCTGTGGGGACCAAACCAAATCTCTCAGGCTGCCATTGATACATGTTGCCATATTCACACCCAATGTAATGGGTTTACCTGCTGCCTTCCTTGTGCATCCATCGTTGATGACAATCATCCACTTTTTTGTCCACCAAAACTACCTCCACGCCTGAGCGCACATCAGGACCTCGAACTCCCAAAACTAACTGAGGAGCGGCACAGCTTATAATTTGCCCATTTCTGTATTCAAACTGCTGGTGGCAAAGCTTCTGCAATTTATTCTGCTTTGGAGAATGGCTGAGATAAAGAAAATCCCATTAGAGGCGGAAGAATGTCCTGTGCACTCGATGTGCTGGAGACTGCAAGTTCTGTTGGCGAGAGACCCGCTGTGAACCGAATTCACTGATAATGGCGAGGCATTATCATCGGGACAGCAGCACTGCTGTTTGCCTTGCACTGCCAGGCAGATGTGAAGAGTAGAATTCTGAGTTTATTCTGTAACAGGAATAAATGTCCATCCAAGAGAATATGAGAAACTCATCAGCTTAGCAAAAAGAAATTGAGTTGAAGAGAAAATTTGGTTAAAGAGGAAAAGGAGTAGGAGAAGGAGAGGGCCCTATAGAAATGGAAGAGGGAGAAACAAAGGTGTCCAAATCATGGCTGTTTCTAGCTTCTATCTTCTGTCTCCCTGGCAAATAGAAGGCCATTCTCCAAGTTTTTCAATCTTCCCTAACAACTCATAGAATATCATAAAGAAAATAATATGCTAATAAGTTAATTCAAAGGAATCTCTTGCTTAAGGAGCTCAAGGCAATAAGCAGACTTATGAAATATATTAAACATCACAATGCATTGTCAGTTAAATTAATTTATAAACATCTACGAAGCCCCTAGTATGTGCACGTGGCAATGCTAACTGTTGAAATGCCAAAGCCGTTTGATTTACACAAAATGCTAAAATGTTAAGCAAATGTCTAAAGGTTATGGAATAATACAAAGTACTATAAATTCCTGTTGTTTCAT
Organism: Ursus maritimus; assembly: GCF_017311325.1. Lineage (NCBI taxonomy): Eukaryota > Metazoa > Chordata > Mammalia > Carnivora > Ursidae > Ursus > Ursus maritimus. The sequence continues at coordinate 17,296,823 of NW_024424786.1, forward strand.
TGGACATAGACCAGAAAAAAATAAAATTAAAAAGGAAGAAACTACATTTCACTAATTTCTTAAAGACATCAGGGCATCTTACATGCTTATTCTTAAGTTCATTCACACACTCATTCAACAAATACATAGGCTTTGTGTTACGTCATCAGGAAGCAAAGGTGGATGAGCTTACTGCTTACTAGAAAAGACACGCCAGTGAACAAGAAATTACATTACATGGCACAAAATAAGCTAAAGGGAGAAGGGCCTTCCCACAAATACTTGTAAATACTTAGTCAAAAACACAGGAAAGACACAAATGTATGTTAATATAATTGGCAGCTCACAGTAATGCGAACTCTCAGGAATCATTTTGCCCCGAAGTGAGGAAATCTAAGACCATGCAGAAATCTCTAACAAGAATTCCTTGCAACTTTTTACCTGTAGTTCTTCAGTGATTCCTCATTTTCAAAGAGTTCTTCTTCCATTTTCTTTGGAAGACCGTCATCTTCATCAAAGTCATGAGGAGTTTCCTGCCAGGCGTACCTGAGAAGTGTGTGACAGGCTTTCATTCGGAGATGGGCTCTTGCATGTGAATCTCTATCAAGGTTCAGAAGCAAACACAAGTCTAAGAATTCTGATTTCTACTCACAGAATTTTCTCTGAGGTATAGTCTGATCATATCCTGAAGAGTATTGATGCATCTGTAAATCGCATTCCCATGGTGGTACCTAACCTTGCAAATCCATCACCTACTAATCCATAATTTAGATCTTTTAATATAGGGCTAGAGGTAAAGTTCCCTAATTACATAATAAGCAGCATTCATCTTTACTAGTATTTATTCAGGAAAAATGGGGCCATGTATTACATTTCAAAAACTGCAAGACTGGGGTGCCTGGGTGGCTCAATCAGGTAAGCATCGGACTCTTGATTTCAGGTCAGGTCATGATCTCAGGGTTATGAGATCGAGCCCTGCATCGTGGTCTGCCCACGCCTGGCATTGAGCCTGCTTAAGATTCTCTTTCTCTCTCTCCCTCTGACCCTCCCTCCCTCTAAAAAAAACCTGCAAGATTAAGACTACTTAGTAGTTTAAGAAATTCATAATGAATGTGTAATGAGATTCCTTCTGCCTACTCCATAAGTGGGTCATAATTCTGTCTGGAACAGGACAGCCTAGATGACTGCATTTCATAAAGTTTACTCATGTTAAGAAATCTTAATTAACTTAACTTTTCCTCTCAAATCTAGAGAGGCTCAGATAGCATCGGCACAGACGTGCCAGCTTTTGATATAGAATAATGTACTAAAACACTTAAATAGTCTTAGCTTGAATAACTGAGTCAGTCAGCCTTCTGGCTTCTCATTAAGATGAAGATGTGAACAGGAGCATACCACCGCACAGATCTATACATATCATGTTCTGGAGCACTGTTGAGGGTACATTTGCTTCCATGGGATCACAACACAATATGAAGCCTGCTCCGCGCAAGGCAGGATAAATATACAGGCAAAGCAGTGAGCATATTCTAGAACTCTAAGTATGCATATGTGTAAATAAAGCTGGTGGGGAGTGGGTAGGCTGTGATCGCCAAGGTGCTCGTGGTATTTGATATAACTGGAAGCAATATCAAATTACCAAAATCTTCGGGGTCAATTCCTGTGTTGGCACAGCAGACCATACACTTCTCAAATGTAACACAAGTATGATATGTGGATATGAAATTGGAGGGTAACAGCTGCCTCATTCAAAATCGTGCACCAGCGACTTCTCAAGTCAACTATCTTCCCAGCAGTTAAAAAACAACAGTGCCATCTAGTGTTAAAAATAAAAAACACAGCTTTCCCACCAACTCTATTTCTTTGAGGAAAACAGAAAACAAAAATGTCATTCTTAGTTATAACATATTCAGCAAGGTGTAAACAAGATTCTTCCCCCAAGTCCAGATTTTTAATTTTCTAACTTGGAATTCATCTGTATTCTCTTCAGCTTCCAGGCAAATGAAGTACAGTCTAGACATTTTAGAACAGCCCTTTTTAAATATACCTTGCTTTATTAATTCATTCATTTGTCCGTTCACTCATACAACTAATCATTCCATAGTTAGTTACTCATTCCTTTAACTGATATTTCTTGAACATCTGCTACATGATAGGCACAGAGTTCTAAGTGTTGGGGATACAGTGATGAACAAAACAGGTAAGTTCTCAGGGTTCATGTAGCTGTAGATTACATTCTAGTGGGGGGAAGAGAGATAACAGACAAGTCAATGAATAAATAATAATTTAAGTGCCATAAGTGGAATAAAACAAGATATTGTGATAGAAACTAGCCAGGGTGGGGTGGGGTCTACTTAAGCAATGGAGTCAGAGAAGGCTCTCTGAGAGACAATGTTTGAGTTGAGACCTGGAGAATGGGAAGGAGCCAGCCATGTGAGGTTCTAGACAGAGAGCATTCTGGGCAAAGAGAATAAATGGAAAGGTTCTGAAGCAAGAATATGCTTGGTTCATTTGAGGAACAGAAAGACACTGATGTAACAGGTGTGCAGTGAGTGAAAAAGGTAGTACGTGAAGAGGCTTGAGAAGTGGGCAGGGGCCACCTGTAATTCAGTAGGGAAACAGGAAAGCTTTCCCCGAGCTCCACGCTAAAAAAGCCTTTCTTTCACAAAGCAGCAAAGCTGAGGTGAGTGTTCCCAGAGTTTCTTTTTCATTTTGCTTATTTTTATTACCAGAAATCTTTACACAAACCCCAACTATCAAAAGGGTTCCTTCTAGATCTAGATGTTTTCTAGATCTTTACTCTCTTGCTTTATGGATTTCCCTCCTTAAATCATCCCACTTGTCAAGTCTGTAAAACTTCCAAACAAACGTATCTGAGAAATTCTGGGGAAATCTGAAAGTGACTCTCTAATATAAGATGATTTAGGATTGAGTCATCAGAAGTGGTTCAAAGAACTAGTGAAAGTTAGCCTGATGATGATGAACTTTGCATATTGTAAGGACTTTTAAGTAGAAGAGTAATGGATGTAAACAGAAACAAATGAAATCGTAGGATGGAGATGTTCTAAGTAATTTCAACATTAGAATGGGCTGCCTTGCGAAATAGTGATCTGCCTGTTATTACGAGTGTTCAACAAGAGATGAGTCTGCCTGGAGTGTGTTTGAGTGGACTCAAGAACTCCAGGCCTTGATGAAATCTATAAATTAGAACAATGTGGATCTTTGCTCTCAAAGATGTTCTTTTTTTTTCTTACTTTCTGTTTACTTTTTTCCGATGTGCAGTCTAATAACTCAGAGACCAGATGATACATTCCTCAGAAATTCTCTAGCCTTTGAGGAATATACCATGTAGGCCAAATCAGTTCTCTCTCAAAAAGGCCTTCTGGTGCCTTTGTGGGTATCAGGATATGAGACCAGAAGAATCACTCATCAAAATGAGGGGGTTTGTTTCCTAAAATAAGACTTGATATTCTTATAATAGAGGATAGAAGCAGTCTTTTAATATGGCTTGTAAAATAGTTTCAAATGATATGTAAATTAGTTTTCACCGTTTTCACAATGGTAGTCTATTAGCTATATATGGTTTTAGAATTTGGAAACTCATTCAATCATTCCTTCATGTATTCAGTATAGGATGATTAAAGTCAGCTACCCTGGCCTTCACAGAACATGCGTGACAAGGGTTTTTGCCCTCAAGGAATTCCCAGGCTGGGGGTGGGTGCCGGGAGCGGGGGAGGGAGCTGATAAGCACAGCGCTGTGTACAGTCATTACCATGACTGATTTCAATGACGAAGAATCATTCCACATGTGAGTCCTGGGCAGGTCAAGGCACTTCAGGCGGAGAGAAACAAGTAAGTGGCTCAGAGGCCTGCAATGGTGCATAAACGGAATATGACACATTCAGCAGCAGCCTGTCACTGCTGCCCAGCTAGAGCTTAGTTCGTGTGTCAGGAAGTAAAAGTGTGCGGTGGAGGTGGGCGTGGGGGTGCAAATGAGGGTCAGTGACAGGCCTGGACTCGGGTCAGAAGGGCTTCAGATTAGACTAAATGTTTTTTCTATCTGCAGTAGGTAGCTACTGAAGAACTGTGTAAAAAGAATTATGTTTTAGAAAGACAATTGTCTACGGATGGAACTTCGAGGTGAATTGGAAGGAGGAGAAAAGAGAGAGAGAGAGACCAATCCGGAAAGCACTTCAGTGACCCAGGATGATGACTGTATGTTAACATGCATCCAGCTTGAACCTACATCAATTAAATTGTTCCTGGCATCGACTTTAATGAAAACAAAACATGATGGATTCCTCAAATAATTTGCAATTCCAAAATTCTGGTGTTTTAAAAATAGTAGTATAATAATAAAATTACTGAAAGTAGATCATTGTGATGGCTGAACAATGAAGCTCCAACTTGATCTTTTTGCCAGAAAACTAATTAAATACTAGCGCTTCACCTGACATCCACATCACAAATGTTGTAAGGGTTCCCCGCATGGGCTCTGTGCTGTTATTGAGCTAATGAGCTGAGTTCAAATAGGAACCAGGTAGTTTTTCTGGCCATGCTGATTACTTACAGAACTTCACTGGAAGCCTTTTCCGTGGTTAAAGCATTTTTTTGCATTTGCTTTTCCTTTGGTCCTATCATTTGCTTCTCTTCTCCAAAAATTGCTACAGGTTTATGCACAGCAAGCTTGGCTCCAGATACAATGTCACTTTGGACTTCTAAAACAAGAGCTGAGCAGAAATGCGCAAATTGCAAGGACATATTAGTTATGATCGCAGAACACCAGGAATTTGAAAACACATGTTAAAATAAGAATGCCGACAATTTTCAGCTATTTGGTCTAAGAGAACACATTCTAAGTATTGATAGTTTTCTTTAATAAACTGGAGTTCACTTAATTTTTATAGATTCTTCCCCCCAACATATTTGTAGTCAAAAGTACTAAAAATAGGGGTGAGCATCTAAAATATACAAAGAACTCATAAAATTCAGTACCTAAAACAATCTGATTAAAAAACGGGCAGAGAACCTGCATAGACATTCTTCCAGAGACAACATACAGATGGCCAACCTACACATGGAAAGATGCTGAGCATCACTAAGCATCAGGGAAACGCAAATCCAATCCAATCAAAATCACAGTGAGATATCCCCTCACACCTGTCAGAACGGCTATTAACAACAACAAAAAAAAAGCAAAAAAAGATGTTGAGAAAAGGGAGCTCTCGTGCACACTGGTGTTGTACAATTGGTGTGCCCACTATAGAAAACAGTATGGAGGCTCCTCAAAAAATTAAAAATAGAACTACCGTATGATCCAGCAATTCCACTTCTAGGTATTCATCCAAAGAAAATGGAAACACTAATTGGAAAAGACATAGGCACCCCTATGTCCATCACAGCATTATTTACCGTAGACAAGATATGGAAACAATCGAAGTGTTCATCAACAGAAAAATGCATAAAGAAGTGCTGATAACAGAATATTATTCGGTCATAAAAAATGAAATCTTGCCATTTGTGTCAACATGGGGTAACTTGAGGATATTTTGCAAAGTAAAATAAGTCAGACAGAGAGACATACTGTATTATTTCACTTACATTTCACTTATATCTAAAAAGCAAAACAAATAAAACAAAACTGAAACAGACTTACAGATACAGAGCACAAACTGATAATTGTCAGAAGCGTAGAGGGATGGATCAAATAGATGAAGGGGATTAAGGGGTATAATCTTCCATTTATAAGAAAAATCAGACATTGGGATGTAACGTACGGCATAGGGAGTATAGTCAATAATGTTGCAACAACTTTGTATGGTGACAAATGGTAACTAGATCTATTGCAATGACCGTTTCATAAAGTACATAAATATCAAATCACTGTTATATACCTGAAACAAATATGGCATCATACGTCAATTACCCTTCAATTTTAAAAATGCCTAAGAGAAAAAAAAAAGTACTAAAGGATAAGTCTTTCTAAAAAATGTTAATTATTATAAATTCTAACCATTCAAATGAGCATATTATTTAGATATATGTCTCTAGATCATTCTCAAGGATAGCAAATTCCTCTAATGCCTTGAAAGATACACGCAAAACTTACTGCACGGCATTCAATATATGTAATAGGGAAATGTTTTAAATCATATTAATGGTTTTTCTCTTTTGACTTTCTATGGTCTATGTATAGGACCTTTGTCCTTTCCTGGGGCAGACTTAAGGGAAGGAGGAAGACCTTGAGTTGATGAGAAACGTTACAAAGGAAAGCGAAAGTACAAAGATAGTTTTGACACTCAAGCACACCATATGCCACTGGGGTCATGTAAATCAGGATGACACTATCATGATTTAGGATTTTTCTAAATGCTGTTAGCTCCAATTTAGCATATCAAAGCTTTAACCCAAGGTTGACTTGGAGAAAACCCACCGTTTCTGGGCCTGAAGGAATTTGAAACAGAAGACAGAGGAAGGCAGAAAACCAGCACTGGATGTCACGATTCCACTTACAGGCTTCACTTACAGTATCTCTGCCACACCAAGGAAACACTGAGGACACTGTTCATTATTCAGAACACCGTGACAAGTCACCTCTCAAGTTGCCCTCATCACTCCAATCTGAGGCACAGCCATGTCAACCTGGATCTGGTTTCTGAGAGGTGCAGCCATGACCCAGGATTTGCTGAGAGTCATGCTGGAGAGCTTTCCAGAAGTGGTTGCCAAGGAGGGGTGAAGGGGTCCTATAATAAGGACTTCAGAGATGACCACTCAGCCACAGCCAGGCTCAGGGTGGCCAAAGGGAGCAGAGAAGAGTCTGAGTCAGGCAGGAAGCATCACCTGCCCAAAGCACTGTCTGGGCCAAAAGAATGGAACACAGTCACCCAGCCATGGACAGCACCCACCAAGACCCAGAAAGCAAGAGATTCTGTACCCCAAGTTCTTCCCTTCCAACTGAGGGAGGAACTAAAGAGAGAATCTGGGGACTGGGAAACCTGAAAGATTTCCCTAAAGGGACTATATAAATTAATGGATGAGGTAAAATTTAAACCTGACTGGACATTTTATGCTTTCCTTAATAGAAAACAAAGAAGACCCGATTTGTTAAAGACAAAATAAACTACGTTTTCTTTACACACCCAAAGTGTAGCGTGAATTAAAATATGCATGCAATCCTGTTAAATATATAATTTTGTCTAAAGAGCTAAACAGCAGGATATAGGGGTGATATATAACCTATTTAAACAAACTTAATTTTTAAAAAAAAGCAATATTAGGCATTTCATTTTGGCCATATATATTATGGTAAATAATTCCAATGCTTACCCTCTATCTTACGTATACTGCAGAAAGTTTGAATTTTAGAAATATCTGATGCTAAGTTCCTCAGGAAGATTTGCTTCTTTTGCTGAGCAATGGACACATCAGGATTGATCCAATGTTCTCCACATGAAACATATACCTAGCAAAGAAGTGAATCTCTGATCCCATGTACAACTGTTCACAGCAGCGTTATTAGTAATAGCCCAAACCAGCCAGAAGTGCAAAGAAAATGTCCAATAATAGGCAAATGGTTAAACAAACTGTGACACCATGCTAACACTCGACTAATATCAAGACTAATAGTGATAAAAAAAAAAAACTGTTGATAAACGTAACAACTTTGAAGGATCACAAGGGTTTTATACAAAAAAAAAAAAAAAAAGCACTTCTTCATACTACCTTTGCACCTTCCTGTGAATCTATAATTTTTTTCAAAATAAAGTTTTATAAAACAATTTTTTAAAGGAAGGAAAGAAAGAAGAAAATAAGGAAAGGAGGGAGGGAGAAGAGGAGGGAGGAAGGAAGGGGAGGTAGGTATAAATTAGGGCTTTGTAAACTATGGCTGAGGCCCAAATCTGGGCTGCTGCCTGTTTGTGTAAATAGAGTTTTATTAGAACCCAGTTATGCCCATTCATTTACATGCTGTCTGTGACTGCTTTTGTGCTTACAATGGCAAGAGCTGATGTTTCATTAGAGATCATATGGTCTGTAAATATTTACTAACTGACCTTTTACAGAAGTTTGACAAACCCACTGGTATAAATGAACTTGTAATATGTTAATGTGGCTATTTCTAGATGCTGAGATTATGGATGATACCTGTTCTTCACGCTGCTTATATTTATTTCTTAAATGAATTCGTATTTCTCTGAAGTAAGAAAAAATAGAGTGATATATATTGAGACCACTCAGTAGAAAGAAAAATGTCACTCGGTGCTTTTCCGTGGCCCCACGCTGGTGATTATACACACCCCCTGTATGACGACTTGGGGAAAACTTTCTCAAAAATTTCTTCTGTTTGAACAACAGGCTTACTTTTTTCCTCTGGACACACTTGACCATGTAACTGTTGATGTTCCGGTCTCTGGGGTGGCTGCTCAGAACAGTGGTAAGTTTGTTTCTAGCAAATACGCAGGATCTTGTAACACTCACTCCCAGCTCCATCTTATCTTCCTTTCTCTCACACTCCCTTCACTTTGGCGGCCTCATCTACTTATCTTTACATTAGATTTCTCCTTTTGTATCCTATGTTTTAATGCAATCTACCTTGAATTCTTTCTAAAATAACAGTGAATTAACACAGCAGCAAAAGCAGAGAAAAAAAAGCCTAAAAACCAACAAACTAAAACCTGGGAAGTGATAGTGTTAGAACTCAAAAGAGATCTCCCCAATTCCAAGAGCACAGACTTTCCCCTCTGCCATGCTGCTTCCGATACTGATCATTGGTACTATGGTTTAAGACTCGCTCAAGGGGTCTTTACATTCAGAACCTGGGATGAGTTCTGATAATACAGTGCAAGCTCGGTTCTCTGTTCAAAGAATTTCAGGCATGGGTCAGGCAAGTTTTCTTTTTGAGCTGACACCTCAAATTCCATAAATGGGAGAAAGGGTTGGCTGCTCAAGTCCTTCTCAGTTATCTCTAGCCACCCAAATAGGCTCTGTAAAACAATAGATATATTTTTTTTTTCTGAAAGAGTGAAATTATCACTTAGTAAGAAATCACTAATGATATTTTGAAGGCCTCAAAAAGAGGAGATGATCTACTTCTTTCAGAGTAGGAGACAGAAATCACAAGTGGTTAATGATCTGGTCTTATCTAGTTTCCACCCTCATTTCTAAAGCGAGGATCATAAGAGCATCCATCTCATGGGGTGGTGCTGAGCCTTAAATGAGCTCATTCTTAGAAAGCCCTGAAAATCATGCCTGACAGTAGCTCTCAACAGCCAGCTATTAGTATGACTTTCTGAGGGTTGCTGAGTAAGGCTAACTCTGAGAGAAAATAGGGGGGAAGGAGTGTTTGAAGTCTTGTATTTTAAAACATTTGTCTTTTCGTTGTATGTGTATACTCATATTTCCAGTTTCACATTCATGTCTTTACCAGTTCATCCCTTTGAAGGTCTCTTAGGGCAAAGATTTCCTTTCCCTTTTCATTGAACAATCTCCGAGCTGCAGAAGGTAAATTTAAAATTTCAGTGCACCTGTAATAAGAGACACAAAAATTGAGCTTGTAGATAGAAGGTTTCCAGCAGAGAAGAGAGAAAATATGAGAAATCAAGGGTCTGTACCATCAAGGCCCACTCCTGCTGCAGACCTGTGAGACCATCCAGAGGTGGGCCCTGGAGCTCATCAGACCCCTTTAGAGTCTCATTCCCCCTGTCCAAACTGTGGGACTTGGGCAAATTACTTAACCTCTCTAAGCCTCAATTTCTTATCTTCCAGGGTTTTACTGAGGATTAAAGGCTGATTTTGAAAAGTGGTTAGCACAGTGCCAGGCCTGATCAACAAATAAGTAGGCATATCATTATTGATTTTTCATTCTTCAATATGCCGTACACTTTCTACTTTTGTGCCTTTGCTCATGCTCTTCCTTCCACCTAAAACACTTTTCTTGGCTTTTTCTGTTCAGTTCTATTCTCTCCCTAGAGTCATATACATCACCAAGCACTTTCTCATCTCCCTCCACTAGAAGTGATCTCCATAGCCTTTTAACTCCCTTTCAAATGGGAATTTTTAGCCTGGTTAACCATTCAACAGTGATTTCCACCCCCAGGCCCCAAACAAGCATTTGGCCTGCCCTGCAGATATCAAAATGAATGATAATGTTTTCTTGTTCCCTGAGGAGCTCCCCATCTCATCTGGGGAGAGACAGGTCAGCAACTGAAGTATAATATGCAGGAGTGGGTGCTGTCATAAGCACCTGGCCAGGGTGCTTTGAACACAAGAAAAACAAAATGATGAATTCCTCAAGGGAACCCTTATCAAAGGAAGTGACATTTGGGTTGGGCCTTTTCAGATGAATAGGAGTTGGTCAAGAAGGATTAGGACCTAGAGAAATTTTGTATGACTGGACCCGAGTGTATGGACAGGAGTAGGAGCCAGATGAAGCTGGAAAAGAAGACAGGAACTCATGGAAAGCACGTAAGATACCAGACTAAGAAAACTGGGCCTCTATCCCATAAACAGCAGGAAGTCACTGAAGGTAGGAGAGTAAAGGTGTGGTGTTATCAGATCTGCTCGTTAGAAAGTTAGCTGTGGGACAGGTGGAAGATGGACTGAAGTAGGAGAGTCTGGTAGTTACAGAGCCAGCTGAAGAGAGCGGTGAGGAGACCGAATTGTGGGGGAAGAGAAGGGAGGGGTAAAGGAATGTGATGGGGCCATTGAGAAGACTGTTCAGAGGATCCCGCCTTTGGAACAAGGAAAGTGAAGGATTCTTGCTAACTATATTTTACATTAGAACGTACTGTCTATAGTAAGTGAATTAGAGGTGACTTTATGCTGATCAGGAAGGCTAAACTGTATGAAGAATATTTCTCAGTTTCATTTCCTTAGACGGGATAAAGCAACTGAGCAAATAATTAGGCCCTCCATCTCTCTGAGAGGTCTTAGAAGGAAATAAGCCAAAGGGACTAAGTCTCTGTCTCTTGTGTCACAGCTCTGGAAGCTGGTGGACCAAAGGAGTTGGTGGGGAGGGAGTGGGAAGGAACCATAAGAAGATTGGGCCCCCAGTCACAAGATGTGCCTGATTCTCTTTCTTTGCTGCCCAAAGACCCAACCTGATTCCTTCTACTTTCCCTAAATGGGTATCTTTGTGGGTCCAGGCAGTTATAGCATGACCTAAGAAGAGTTAGGATTATCATATCTGCTCCTACTCACATTTTCCTGGAGAATATTTGGACAATGGGAATATCCTGTTTTAGGACGATGAGTGGGAGAATAGAAGGAATGGGTGGTTGGTAAGTCTGCCTTCCTTTTGAAACCCTGGTTTTAATAGTGCTGAATTTAATTGGCCCACGTAGGTGGGCTAGAGAGGACTGGAATAAGCTTTTTCCTTTCTATTTAATTCCTGTAACTTGTTCATATGCCAGTTAACAAAAATGGAGAGAGGAGAAAAGAATCGGCTGTTAAAGTGCCTAAGGAGGAATGTGGACTCTGGAGTGAGATTGCCTGGGTTCAAATTCTAGCCCTCCTGTGCTGGTCGTGTAACCTTGAAAAAGTCCCTTAATTTCTCTGAGCTTCATTTGCCCCATCAGTAGAAGACAGATATAGTAGTACTTATCTCACAGTGATATTTTACAGAGTGAATGTGTGGATATCTGTAAAGCACCTGACACATAAACAGTCAGCAACACATTATCACAATGGATCAAGCACTGCAAGCATTTCATGGCTACTCTTAATTCTCACATCATTCCTGAGAGGCCCATTTAACAGATGAGGAAACTGAGCCTGGAGGTTAATTTCCTTGCCCAAGATTACACAGCTAGCAAGTAGGAAAGCTGAAATTCAAACCTAAATCTGAGTCCTTCACAACAATGAATGCACCTGCCCCCCTCCGCCCGAGAGGCCATCGTCATAGAATAATGAGATAGTTGATCTACAGAGTGAGGGGACTGAGGCTAAGGTGCTGAGGAAGCGGTCCAGGATTTCTCTGTCATGTGGAGGCAAAGGTCCTAGAAATAAGATCCTTTGACTCACACCAGGAGTTAGGACTGGCAACAACGTGGCCTATTCAGATTTACAGGGAGCCAGAAAAGTAGAGTCTTATCTCTGTGCTCTGTCAGGACTAGAGTGGAAGAGGAGTGGCAGGTGCAGCTGGTACCTTGAGGGCTGTATTTCAATACAACCTAGGTTGCCCTGGGAGAAAAGGGCAGGGGTAGCAGGAAGCAAGTATGTCTCCCAGGTCTGCAGATGGCTACAGCTCTGTAAGAGTGGGGACTTCCTTCCTTCAATCACTCGCCAGGACACCCATCCCAGGAGCCCCACCACATCCTTCTCGTTTTTTCAGAACAGTGGCAAAATATACAGAAGCTATGGATACATGCTTTCTTCTTTTCTTTATCTTCTTGCTTTGTATCTCTGTCTTTTTATATCTCTCTCATTTTCTTTCTTCTCCATGTGGACTTCCCTAACAGCTGCCCTCACCAGGTTCTTCCTCCTTCCTGGTCATCTCTAAAATGGTTCCTTAATTATTTTTACTTCTGCACAATTATATACCGCCCTCTGTGGCTTTCTGACTGTTTCACTAAGCAAACTGTCTTCCCAACAAGTTAGGAGTTTCCTGAGAGCAAAGAATGTCTTGCCCCCCACCCGTTTTTAATCTCCAGAAGAATATCCAGTTATGCACATGACATGAACACAAGAGATACTGAAAAGAACAAATTCTTTTCTGCTTTCCTCTTAGATCTTCATCCAGTCCTGTTTAACAAAGAGGAAACCGGGACTCAGAGAAGGGGAGTGCTCTGCCGAAATTTTCCAGTTAGTTAATGACAAACCTGGGGTTAAAATCAATCCCCTTGACTCTTAATTCATTGGTATTTCCAATACTCCATGTTGCCTGCACCTTTAAGTATCAACAAAAAAAATTCCATATTTACTGTTTTAAAATAATGCTTGTTATACTGCTAGATCTTCCTTTGGCTTTGGAGGTGGAAGAACCACCACCACCAAGAAAAGACCATCAAAACTGTCTGAAGTGAATTATTAAATAAAAATTAGCATAATTTTCCTTACGTTCAGTAAGATTGCCCTCTCATATTCAACAAGACATATTTTGTAAAAAATGTTTATACCTGGTGCTTTACCTTTAAGTAGTTATCAAATTCTATGAGAACAATTCTTTTTTTTGATAGGAAATATTATTCAAAAGAAAATTACAACATATATCACAAATATGATATGGGTTGATGACATTTAAAATTTAGTTTAAAGTAGATAACTACTGATTTCGATTCAAACAACTGTAAACCGAAGAAAAGTGCTGTACACTTGTGAAATATTTTTTAAATAGGAATAATGTATATTTACAGAGTTGGCAGTTCAGAAGCTAGGGGAAATTGCCAGCCCTTGACATTTGGGGCAAAAACTTATTAATTAGCACTGCTATCATAAACTTACATAGTTTATATATTTCACAGATTAAAAACTCCAGAATCATTGTATTAACAACAACCCTCTTATGCACGTACGTATGTATTTTGTATTATGTGTTATACATAATTATTCAGGCACTAGAATGGAAAATACCTTTGCATTTAAGATAGTAAGTATTTACCTCTCCAAAAGTTGGTGAAATTCAGTCTGGATTGTTTCTGTTTCAAAATATTTAGTAATGTGGTTTTTCACATCCTTTTTCCTTTCAACGTCAACATTTCTGAAACAAATGATCCAAGATTTGACTGAAATGTCAGCATATGTTATCAATTAAATATGTGAAAAATCATGAGGTTTTAATTTATCATAATTTGTCCTAAAATAATATGACTTCTTCAAAAAATGATTTCAGGGTGCCTGGGTGGCTCAGTCGGTTAATCATCGGACTCTTGCTTTTGGCTGAGGTGGTGATCTCAGGGTCCTTAGATCGAGCCCTGGTTAGGTCTCCACGCTCAGCACAGGGTCTGCTTGGGATTCTCTCACTCCCTTCCTCTCTGCCCCCTCCTCCATTCTCCTCCCTCTCTCTAAAAATAAATGAATAAATAAATTTTTTTTTAATTTTTAAAAAGTTTAAAAAAAGGATTTCAAAAACTATCACAATTAAATTAAGTTCATAAACATTTTTACTATGAACAATTTATGTAAGAAAATGAATTTTCGGTATTTTAATCCTCTTCTAAATATGCTGGACACTCTGAGGTATGAATTTATCAGTTTTAAAGAAAATGCAGAGTTTACATTCATTTTGCCTGTGATGTTCATATACTGTTTATATTCATATGTTTATTCATATATTATTTAGGTTATCAATCCAAACCTAAATATTTTAAAACTGGAAAGTGATCAATGATAGTCATAGAAAAAAATGCTTAATTGGAATATGTATCTGCTCAAATTTTCAAGTTAGAAAACTATCTGGTAGGGGTGCCTGGGTGGCTCAGTCGTTAAGCGTCTGCCTTCCGCTCAGGGCGTGATCCCAGGGTCCTGGGATAGAGCCCGGCATCAGGCTCCCTGCTGTGTTGGGAGCCTGCTTCTTCCTCTCCCACTCCCTCTACTTGTGTTCTCTCTCTCGCTGGCTGTCTCTCTCTATCTGTCAAATAAATAAATAAAATCTTTAAAAAAAAAAAAAGAAAACTATCTGGTATATTTTTAGAATCTCTGTATTTTATTGAATGAAAGAAATAGTGGTCAAATATAGTTATTCATTCATTCATTCACAAAATATGGTAATCAAGTGTAGTTAATCATAAATAAATAAATGAATGAACAAATTCAATAAGCATTAATTTAGGACCTAGTGTGGGCCCTATATCCTCTGGTAAATAAAATGGCTTAGTACGTGATTAATGAGGACACACTGTCCCATGACCAGACCATAGCAGAAAGCACATATATGGATGAATAACACATCATCCCTGTCTCATGGGTGGAAGCATAAGCAGATAATCACAACACAGAGTGGTAGGAGTTATGCTGAGGAAAAGCCCATGGTGATCAGAGCAATGGAGAAAACAGAAGTTACAGCATATTCAGGGGTGGGTAGAGAAGTGTCAAGTTCAGGGTCAACATCTAGAAATGAAGTCCAAACTCAATCTTGCAACACCTTTATTATTTTAAGGCAGATGGAAGGTGTCGGGGAGTGGCAGCGGCTTACGAGTGGGAATTGGAGAGAGTGTTGGTAAGAGATAGAGCTAGAAAAATATGCAAGAACAATTCACAAAGGGCCTTAAAAGCTATATTAAGGTGCTTGAGTGAGGCCAGTATCATAACTTGCCAATAACTTACTCATTAAAATTATCTAAAAATATTAATTTTATCACATAGCTTCAAATTGAGCCTTTCCTCTTACAATTCCTTAAAATACCACTTATAAAATTCTCCTTGTTCAACTTGCTATTCTGAGAGATGAAATTCACCTGAAAGTCACAATGGTTTTAATTTATTTGAATTGGACAGCCACTATTCAAGATTAACTGACAAGATCTTGTTACTCACCAAGAGTAATGATCAACTAAGTCACAAACAAATATTTGATCTTCCTTTGGCTTTGTAGATAGAGGAACCAGCAACAACAAATTTCCCTCAAAACTGTCTAGAATGAATTATTAAATCACTAAAGGACAGCATGCTACCAGGATAGGACTTGGTTAAAACGGATCTATATTTCATCATCTAGCTTGATTTTGCTTGAAAGACACGAAATAGCCCAACCATCTTTCTTCTTAAAAACAGGTTAATACAAATAATGTACCCCTACATGTCATTAGCATTTTATTTCTTCTGAAAGAGAAAATATTTAGCTTGGATATATGAAAAGTAGCACAGCAGGACTCCTACTTTGCACAACTCTGGGGTGCCATTCATACAGAACACAAAGTGTCTTCTGGAGCTGGGCGATGCGGCTGCCCAGTAATGTTAGCCAAAACTCTCCATCTGCACCTTCTGTTAACCGGTATTTACATACAGCTCTGGGGCAAACAGCAGTATTGATGATCCTGGAGAAAATTGTCAGAAACAACCAAGAAAAATCAATGTAATTTAGAAGAGTTTAATGTCAAGTGTATGCCAGTGTACTTTAATTTTGGGGGAGTAATTAATTCATGTAGTGAACAAAGTGAATATTTGATTAATTAGGGCACACCGTTCCATGAGCATAACAGAGGGTTTCACATACTTTCTGCTGGAATAGTTGTCCAAATTAACAAATCTCTCAAATTATGTTTGGATTACCTGATTGAACTATGTATTTTAAAACATTAATGTGAAAAGATAAAATCCGTATATAATTTTGAACCCCAGTGAAAGGTATAGTGTAAAAAAATAAATGTAGGAAAGTACAAAAATTATTTGTTAACTTTGGATGTTAAAAAAGTCATATGCTACTTTAAGGACATTACCCTCACATTTTACATCTAGCAGAATGAGCTAATTATGAAATGTATGCGTCAAAGATTTCAATTTCAGGCTTGACTTTACTTTGAAGATTAATTTTTTACTTTATCATCTTTACAGGCAGTTCAGTGGACAGCCGATCTGAATGTTACTCATTGTTCAGCGATGTATGAAGTATATTTAATCAATGTGAAGAAAGTAATATTAAACGATTATCAGCAGCCTTAAATATTCTAAACATCTCAAAAGAAAGGTCAGGAGGTAACATCACTGTTAATAATATGAGAAACAATGTATTTAACTCATTCTTTACATCACAGCTTTGCACTGGTCTATGATTTCTTTTGTCATAAAATGTAATGAAAATACAGCAAGTGATTTTTCTCCGATGTTGGAGAAATATTGGCTGTGTGGGTAGATTTTTTTCCAATTTTATAACATATGCTAAAGTGCAGATTGATGTTTTTCTAGAATGATAATCTTTTAAAATGTTATTCCAAAGCAGAGAAATAAATTATATGAAATTGTATTTTGAGAACTATATTTGCTTGTTAAATATGCCAAAGATCTTAATGTAAATAATAATGTACAATAATAATTTAAAAAGGAATTACACAATTATATATAAGAAGCAATTTATGAACTCAGTTATTTTGAAATACATTAACAAAACTTAACAAAAATGCTAATTCAAAATAGACATTGATCTCAGAACTTTTTTTGATCAGAATTACCTATTTCTTTTTTTTTTTAATGATTTTTTATTATATTATGTTAGTCACCATACAGTACATCCCCGGTTTCCGATGTAAGGCTCGATGATTCATTAGTTGTGTATAACACCCAGTGCACCATGCAATACGTGCCCTCCTTACTACCCATCACCGGTCTATCCCATTCCCCCACCCCCTTCCCCTCTGAGGTCCTCAGTTTGTTTCTCATAGTCCATAGTCTCTCATGTTTCATTCCCCCTTCTGATTACCCCCCCTTTCTTTATCCCTTTCTTCCCCTACCGATCATCCTAGTTCTTATGTTCCACAGATGAGAGAAATCATATGATAGTTGTCTTTCTCTGCTTGACTTATTTCACTTTACCTTTATATTTAACAAGTTTTGATATTTGATAGGCAACTCTCCCTACCTTGTTATTCTTCTTTGGAAATTGTATTTTTTTTATAGATTGTTGAATTAAATTGCTAATATTTTTTCTTTAGGATTTTTGAAATGAAATTAAAGTGCAATTTTCTTATACAAATCATGTGTCAGGTTTGGTATTAAGTTTATCCCAGACTCATGAAATGAGTTAGAAAGTGTTGCTGCTTCTTTATATTCTGAAATACTCGACTTCTTATACATTTGGTAGAATTTGCCAATAAAACTGTTTAGTATTGTTGTTCTCTTTGTGGAAAGATTTTAACTATTGATTCTATTTCTCCTACGATTATTGAATTATTCAGGCTTTCTGTTTCTTCTTGATTCCATTCTAAGTTATGTAAGTGTGCGAACTTGACCATTCTCTTTATCTAAATTATAATATTTATTAGCATAAAGTTACTTATAATATATCCTTATTATCTTCTTAATCTCTCAGTATCTGTATTTGTATCTTTCCTTTTTTTTTTAAATATTATTTACCTTTACTATTTCTTTCTTAATCAGTGTGGCCAGGTATATCCATTTTATTAATGTTTTCAAAGCAACCAATTTTTTGACTTTGTTGATTCTGTTTTGTATGTATCATGTACTGTAACAATTTCTGTTTTTGTAATTCCTATTTCCTTCCTTCCTTCTAATTCTTTGAGTTCATTTTGCTATTATTTTCCTAACCTTTCAAATTGAAGCTTATAAAATTAATTTTAGCCTCTCCTCTTTTGCAATTTAAGTATTTAAGGTTAAACATTTCCTTCAAGTACAATCTAGCTGCATCTCACACAATTTGCTTTGATTCTAAATACAGTATTTCCTTTTTAAAATGTTTGTCTTGATTTCTTCTTTGTCCATGAGTTAAAATGTCTATTTAAATGTCCCAATATATAGGGACTATTTATTTATTTATTTATTTATTTATTTTTAACTAATCCATCAGCAAAACCTGCTTCCACTTTCAAAATATATCTCACGACCCATCTACTCTTCATCCTCCACCACCCTGGTCCACTAGTTTCTCTCACCTACAAATGGCAAAAGCCTTCTGACTACTTATTCCTACTTCCACCTTAGCCACTTTCTACTCCATTATCATAATGATCTTACTAATGCTTAAGTCCAGAGCACATCATTCCTCTGATTCCTCTGTTCAAACTCTCCAGTGGCTTCCCATTTTACTAAGAGCCAAATGTTTTTAAAATGGCATACAAGGCTCTGCAGAATCTGTATCTCATCTTTTCTCTCTGGTCTTATCTCCCGCTGCTCTCCCCCTACTCTCATGCTACTGTTTGCCATATTTACCTCATTGTTCCTCAAAGACATCATTTCAGGTTATTTGCATTTCTTGTCATGTCAAGAGAGCTGCTTGTTTTTGAGTTTTGCTCAAGTATCACCTCAATGAAGCCTTCCCAGGTCAATCCAAAAATTCCAAATCCTGTCCTGCCTCACCCACCCCGACAACATCCCCTACCTCCTATCCCTTGCTTCTATTTTATTCTTCATTCCTATCATTGACTAACATTCCGAAGAGCATCTGTTGAAGAGGCTAAGAGCTTGGGCTCTAGAGCCAGACTTCCTGAATTTGAATTTTGACCCATCATTCTTGTTATGTAACCTTGGGCAAACCTTTGACCTAAAAGAAATGGAAGCTGATGGATAAGAATTCTTTCTGTTTTTCTCCTCAGGAGACACTCTCCCTAAGATCACTGTTTAAATGGTTTCTTGGAGGGCGCTTGATAGCACATTCTTATGTAGTTCTCCTTCCTTTCCTGCTTGTCCCTGGGACTGCACATCCCCAATAATGTAGTGGCACCAAAGACATTTTGTCTCAGGTTCTGCTTTCTGAAGAGTCCAAAAGTAAAGACACCATAATCCACATGAACTATAAATGGAAGAAGTTTCCTAAACTATAAATGGAAGAAGTTTCCTAAGGTTTCCTAAAGCGATATGGGTACCAAAGGAGGAAAGAAGTCAGGATAGGCAGGCAGAAAAGCTCAGACAATCACTACGGGGTGGTCCTACCTGTCTAGCAGTGTCTAACTGACATGACAAGATAAAGATACGAATTGGGCTGGGGAGACATGTTGGCCTGGAACTATACAGACCAAGATGCATGGCCATTAGTTATGGAAAAAGGAGACCATTTTTAAAAGCTAGTATAATATGGAAAATTTGCTAATTTATATTCTCTTAAAAATTTTAGAATCTTTCAATTATATTGAACAATCAATCACATAGTACAAAAACGGGGTTTTAAATAAGTTATAAACAAAGTCTGAAGGTTGTGGAAATTAAATATTCTGAAATGACATCCAATTATAATGCCCTAATTTGTTTGTGAAATGAGTGAGTAAATAACATTAATTGCATTTAATTAGGAGAAAACAGTATACATAAATGTTTAAAAATCTCATGAGTCCTTTTCAGTTTAGTATTTTTTTTCCTTTATATTTCAATATAATACTTTGTTCAGTAAATATGTTCATAATAATGGCATACAATGAGTCTAACTTATCACACTTCTAAACA
This sequence comes from Ursus maritimus, assembly GCF_017311325.1. Classification (NCBI taxonomy): domain Eukaryota; kingdom Metazoa; phylum Chordata; class Mammalia; order Carnivora; family Ursidae; genus Ursus; species Ursus maritimus. The sequence continues at coordinate 17,316,842 of NW_024424786.1, forward strand.
AGCAAAATTTGAATTAATAAAATCTTTCCATATACCTGAAGCTCCACTGAGGACCTTTTACCTATAATAGTTTAAGTTGCAAAGCGCAGACTATAAAGTGTTTATATAGCCATGTATCTTTTATTATAAAATGAACTTAACAGCAATAAAGGCTGTTCTCTCTTACTAGAGTTACTGGAAGGGAAATATGATAAACTCATTGTATTGTTTCATTTGAGATGTTCCAGTTATATAAAGATTTCACTTAATGTGAGGGATAGTGAAAGAGTGGATTTGCATAACTTCTTTAAGAAGTAAGTTCAGGGGGCGCCTGGGTGGCACAGCGGTTAAGCGTCTGCCTGCGCCGCTCAGGGCATGTGATCCCGGCTGTTTGGGATCAGCATCATCGGGCTCCTCCCGCTGGAGAGCCTGCTTCTTCCCTCCCACTCTCCCCTGCTTGTGTTCCCTCTCTCTGCTGGCTGTCTCTATCTCTGTCAATAAAATAAATAAAATCTTTAAAAAATAAAAAAAAATTTAAGAAGTAAGTTCAGGACTTACCTGTAACTCTTTTACAAAAAGCTATTAAGTATTTCAGAGCAAATCAACATTTGCCCAAGTTTTAGACATAAATGATCATGAAACTAGAGCCAGATAAATGGGAGAGATGGGGGATAATAGCATTCTCATTAAAAGTTACTGTCACATTGACTGAAATCTAGCCATAGCAATCAGACAACAAAGAAACAAAAGTCATCCAAATTGATAAGGGAAGAAGCAAAACTTTCACTATTTGTGAATGACATGATGCTACATAGAAAATCCCGAAAGACTTCACCAAACTGCTAGAAAAAGGGGCACCTAGGTGTCTCAGTTGGTTAAGCATCAGGCTCAGGTCATGACCTGGGGTCACCAAGTTGAGCCCGCATCAGGCTCCCGAATCTGCTTCTCCCCTGCTTGTGCTCTCTTGCTCACTCTCTTTCTCAAATAAATAAATAAATAAAATCTTTAAAAAAAAACAACCCTGCTAGAACTGATAAACAAATTCAGTAAAGTCACAGAATACAATCAATTAACAGAAATCTGTTTGCATTTCTATACACTAATAATGAAACAGCAGAAAGAGAAATTAAGAAAACAATCCCAATTACAATTGCACCAAAATGATAAGATACCTAGGAATAAACCCTAAGCAAAGAGATGAAAGACCTGTATTCTGGTAGGCTGGTGATGGGTATTAAGGAGGGCACATACATGGTGCACTGGGTGTTATACGCAAGTAATGAATCCATGGAACTTTACATCAAAAAACTAGGGATGTACTGTATGGTGACTAACATAATATAATAAAAATTATTATTATTAAAAAAAAAAGAGAAAAAAGACCAAAAAGACCTGTATTCTGAAAACTATAAAACACTGATGAAAGAAACCCAAGAGAAGATGACACAAAGAAATGGAAAGATATTCCATGCTCATGGATCGGAAGAATTAACATAGTTAAAATGTCCATGCTACCCAGAGCAATCTACACTTTCAATGCTATCCCGATCAAAATACCAGGACACATTTTTCAAAGAACTGAACAAACAGTCCGTAAATTTTAAGTATACAGAAAAGGGCCCCAATATCCAAAGAACTGCTTGAAAAGAAAACAAAGCTGAGCATCACAATCGGATTCCGAGTTGTATCACAAAGCTGTGATCATCAAAGACAGATGTAGTGGCACAAAGAACACATAGACAATGGAAAGAATAGAGAGCCCAGAAATGACCCGCCTTGGTAATTAATTTATAAAGCAGGAAAATCCTGGGAAAAGACAGTCTCTTCAATAAATGGTGTTGGGAAAATGACACAACATGCAAAGACATGAAACTGACCATTTCACACCATACACAAAAAATAAACCTCAAATGGATGAAAGACCTTCATGTAGACAGCGAACCATCAAAATAGAGGAGAACATGGCAACAAACTTACTTGGCGCACTAAGCAACTTTTTTCTATATCCATAGGCAAGAGAAACAAAGTAAAACTGACATTATAACATAAAAAATTCTGCACAGCAAGGAAACAGTCAGAAAACTAAGAGGCACCTAGGACATGGGAGAAGATATTTGCAAATGACACTACCAGATAAAGGACTGAGTATCCAAATATACTAAAGAACTCCAAAACAAATAATCACGAAACAAATAAACAAATCATAAATGGGCAGAACAACTTTTCCAAGAAGACATACAATGCTAACAGACACATGAAAAATGTCAAACATCATTAGCCATCAGGGAAATTCAAATCAAAACACTGCAGATACCACCTCACGCCGTGTAGAATGGCAAAAATAGACAAGCAAGGAAAAAACAATTTGAGAGGATGGAGAAAGGATCCCCCTCATGTTGGTGGGAATGAAGAGTGGTAACAGCCACTCTGAAAACAGTTGGAGGTCCCTTAAAAAAGTTAAAAATTGAGTACCCTATGATCCACCATGCACTACTGGGTCTTACACTCAAAAAACAAAACAAAACAGTAAACCGTGAAAAAACCCCGTCAAAGGGATATGCTACCCCAATGAGCACATATGCAGTCAATTAGGTAGCCCAAGTTCAGCTAATTGATGATGAATAAAGGTAGCCACATGCCTCACACAGATGCACATACAGGGCCACTATACACAATGGAATATCTACTTCAGCCATCAGAAAAACGGCATCTTCACATTTGCTACAGACATGGATGGCAGCTGAGAGTATAATGCTGGCGAAATAAGTCAAGTCAGAGAAAGACAATATCATATGATTTCATTCATATGTAGGAGATTTAAGAAACAAAACAAATAAGCACAGGGGAGAAAAGAAAGAGAGAGAAAAGGGGAGGGAGAGAGAGAGACAAACCAGAAACAGATTCTTAATTATAGAGAACTGATTAAGGAGGGCACTTATTTTGATGAGCACCAGGTGGTCATGTAAGTTGTTGAATCACTATATTGTACACCTGAAACTATATTACACTTATGTTAACTAACTAAATTAAACTAAAAACTTTAAAAAGTTATTCTCACATTGAAGTCTTGGTGTAAAATAGCTAATATTCCTTCCTTCCTTCTTCTCCTCCCTCCCCTTTCTCTCTTTCTCTCCCTTCCTTTTCTTTCTTCCTTCCTCCTTCCCTCCCACCTTCTTTCTTTCTTTCTCTTTCTTTCTTTCTTTCTTTTTCTTTCTTTCTTTCTTTCTTTCTTTCCTTTTCTTTTCTTTCTTTCTTTCTTTCTTTCTTTCTTTCTTTCTTTCTTTCTTTCTTTCTATTATGGAAGGGAAAAGCAGAACAAAGATGCTCCCTTGAAGTTGATCTGTGAGAACGGTCAACTCCAGAGGTTCAATGTGGAACTTAGATTTTTTTTTTTTTTTTTCAATATTGCATGCATCTTTCTTTCTGGTAAACTTATCTGGACTGTGCTATCATAGCTCTAGTTATTTTTGATCCCTTTCACTTCCTAAGCTCTCATGGAAGTAGGAATCACTATAGACATTGCCTTTAGCACCACTGTAGCATTGCTGACTTCAGAGGGCTTCCTTTGCATTCAGTTAGATGAAGTAAGCCCAAAAGATCTTGCTTCTCTTTAATATGAGACATCACAGAACCTAATCCAATCTATGACCAAACGCTGGCAGTTCTTTGTTTAAGCTACTTTAAAACCTTGTTTTGGTATTTAAGGCACTTTTACTTCATCATCCATGGAAATAGAAATATGCTATATCGGGATAGTGAAGGACAACAAAAACATGTATAATTCATTAATAAGCATGGAATGCTGTTTCCTCCCCCACATTTTCACCACTGGAATTCTTACGTTCTCATTCATTTCTTTATTGGTTTCTCTGTGCTCACAATATTCCATGGCATGGCTGTATTGTCAGGAGATGAGCCCTGGTGCTCCCTTAAATGGGTAATTCTGCTTTTCTCTCTCTCACAACAAGAAACAGCCTGTGTTTCTTTGGGGAGTCCAACTCTTAACTAGTGATCTAGTCAAACTGGTCCACCCTCATCTATTTGTTATTAATAAACTAATAGATTCTTCAATTCTCTGTCTTGAATCTTCTTACACCTCCCTTTTATGCCCTTATAGTACCAGCTAATAATCATAATCTTTTAACAAATTACTAAAATGTGTACTTCTAACTATTTTTGTTTAACGTGGGCCTCTTCTAATAGTTATATTTTAATTTAATAATTTGGAAATTTTAGGGAGTGCCTGGGTCCCTCAGTTGGTTAAGCATCCAACTTTTGATTTTGGCTTAAGGTCATGATCTCAAGGTTGTGAGACTGAGCCCAGCTCGATCCCAAGACCCCAGGACCCTGAGATAATGACCTGAGCCGAAACCAGGAGTCAGCTGCTTAACCAACTGTGCCTCTGACCATATGACTGAACAAACTGACTCAACCAACAGCCTTGATTTCTGAGGAGCTAAACTTTTTCTGTGAGTTTCTTCTTTCTCCCTTCTTTGTCTTTTATTCATTAAGTCCGCCTTCTTCCTTTTCTGGTTCTTTCCTTTTTGACACGCCCAGCCTATACTTCTTAAACTATAAGCTCCATGAAGGTAGCAACCATTATCTCCCCTCCTTGCTCTGTCTGCATTGCCTAAATGTATGATAAATAATGGTAAGATAGGGCGTAGGTTAGAAATACTATCTGGAGGGTGCCTGGGTGGCTCAGCGGTTAAGAAGCGTCTGCCTTTGCTCAGGGCGTGATCCCAGGGCTCCTGGGATGAGAGCCCCGACATCAGGCTCCTCGCTGATGGGCCTGCTCTTCCTCTCCCACTCCCCTCTGCTTGTGTTCCTCTCTTTACGCTGGCTGTCTCTTATCTGTCAAATAAATAAACAAAATCTTAAAAAAAAAAAAAGAAGATTAAATCTGGAGTAAGTTTGATACATATGCTTATAATGACCAAAATGTTCTGAATCCCCACAATAGCAAGTCACATTTCCTAACTGCGAGTTTATTTACCTGGAAAGTCCCTTTCAAGCAAAATATTAATTGCATTTCATTATATACTGATAATACCATCTTTTTGTTTAAAAATTCAATTCTGTAGAAATGGGACTGGAAGAAAATATGGTTCCCTCATTTTATCTAAATGGATCCAGACCTTAAATGAAATAGATCGTATTTGAGTAAGAACTATTTGAGTTCCTGCTTAGTAAGTATTTTTCTCTTCCTCAAACATTGCAAGAACTAACTGTACTCTTAGGCTGAGTCTGTTTGAAATACATGGTCAATTTGTCTTACTTCAGCTAATTTAGTGCCTTAGTCCTTTCATTCAGTTTTAAAATGAGAGGACCAGAGTTTTGTTGGGGTATAAGCATGTCTCTCCACCCAAAAGCTATTACTCTGTTTGACTGGCTATAGAACTTTGGAGCAGTCCATTTCCATTCCTAAAACCATTTAATTTGCCAAATCTCAGGCCATTAGCAAAAATGTATCTTTAATGGTAAGTTTTAAAGGAACCAGGGTTAACTTAGGTTTCCTAATATAATTACCATACATCATTTTAAAGCAATTAATTAATTAACCAAATTACTTTACTTATATACTGAGGTTTGAAAATGTAAGCACAATATTGTGAAATTTGCAATAATTATAATTTTCTCTCTTTTCCTACATAGAAAGAACACTTCCATGTGAGGCATCCTTGTCCACCTCCCACTTACCCCATTGAATTGGTGGAAACTTGATATCCCAATTAGAAGTGTTCCAGTATCTGCTAACTTAAAACAGCAGGTTTTTAATTTAATTTTTATTATGATATGTTATTCACCATACGATACATCATTAGCTTTTGATGTAGTGTTCCATATGATTCATTGTTTAGCATATAACACCCAGTGCTCGGTGCAATATGTGCCCTCATAATACCCTTCACCAGGCTAGCCCATTTCCCCACCCACCTCCCTCTAAAACCCTCAGTTTCTTTCCCGGAGTCCATAGTTTCTCTGGTTCATCTCCCCTCTGTAAAACAGCATTTTTATTTGTTTTTAAGCTTTAGTATACATATTCCAACCAAACTGAAGTTTCAAATTTCTTACCAGAACTGTTGTTTTCCTTTCAGGGATACACTCCTCCTTTCCTTCCTCGGTGTGGTTTCTGGTACGTGAAAGTTCAACAAACTGTACACCCTTGGGATAGGGGTCCACAGTCTATATGTGAGTACTTGGCCTTGATCCTCGGAGGCCTCTAACTATGTGTACTCTTGTGCTCTTTGGCCACTGGGCAGCCTGCTGGCTTCTGACCACCACCAATTAAGGTGTAAATTATCCTGCCTGCTCTTTCGGTTTTAGCCTCTGTTTTTCCTGAACCTCTGGAGAAAAATCTACAATTAATGCAATTCGTAGGGTTTTTATTTTCTTGGCTTATTCTGAGCCTATTGGTCTCTCGATGCCACTTCCCGACCCTTGGCTCCATGCTGGCTATCACTAGTGCTACAAACCCAGTCTCAGACATATAATTCACCTAGCCACTGGTCAGGCTAATCCAACCCTCAGCCTCCAATATTTTGAAGAACTCCTTTTTCATTCAACAAAACTCAACTATCTAAACTGTTGCTTTACTACTGAACATAAGAACATCTAACTGTAAGTCTAAATGTAAGAACATCTTTGGGGCTAAGTATTGACTTCCTTGAACAGGAGCTATCTGTCTTTTCCTAAAGTGCTGGACTCATTTAATGTCAGTGAGGAGGCATAGGAAATTATGATTTAAGAGGAAGAAAACTTGATTGAAACCAGAAAACATGACAAAACAACGAAAAAAATCGGAGAAAATGTTTTTAAAATGTCTTTAGAGCACATCACTGACATAGCAATAAAAACCAAGATACTAGAGACCCAGAGGGGTAAAACAGAGTGCTGAAACTGGGTTTTATTTTTAGGAAATTTGCCAAACCCCAATGAATTTGAGTTTCTGTTTCCATGGTCTTACAGGGGAAGGACACAGAAGACAAATTTCAAGGACCTAACTAACATGGAGATCCTAACAGAAAACTTCCCTCATAAAACAAGTCACAATAGGCTAAATATCATTGAAAAGGCAAATAAATAATACCCTCAGGTGGCTCCAAAAGTAAACTAGATTGTCTCAAACATTTTTTCTTATAGAAGAGAAAAAATAATCTTCATTAAGAATCATAACACAGGCTGACCCTCACTTGTAGTTTAAAATACATGAGATAGGGAGTGCCTCAGTGAGAAATCAGGTCATGAACCCAGGGTCCTGGGATCGAGCCCTGAGTCGGGCTCCCTGCTCAGTGGGGAAGCCTGCTTTTCCCTCCCCACTCCTCCTGCTTGTCTTCTCTCCTTCTCTCTCTCTCTCTCTCTCTCTCTCTCACTGTCTGTCAAATGAATAAATAAAATCTTTAAAAACAAATAAGAAAATAAAAAATAAAATACATGAGATGAAGCTACAGAAAATTAATTATCTGAAAGAAATATGTCTGAAAACATGATGTAAAAATGTACCACAAAGAACAAAGACATGAAAACTATGAAAGAGAGGTTGAGAGACGTGCAGGTCAAAATAAGAAGCTCTAGCTTACACCTAATCACGGTTTTCTGTAAAGAATGGAATGAGAGGATATAAAGAGATAATATTTGATAATGGGTGAGAGAAACTTCCAGAAATGATGCACGATACCAAGCCACAGTGTCAGAACCCCAAGCAGGAACAATAAAAAAGTCCTCTCTCAGACATTTTGTGGTGAAACTGAAAATACCAAGGAAAAGGAAAGATACTAAAAGCTATCAGAGAAAGAGAGATTGCCTTCAAAGGAATAACACATTTAGGATGATACATGACTGCTGGATAGTAACCTGTGGAAGGTGGAAGTCAGTGATGACATCTTCCATTTGCTAAATGAAATACCTTATAAAGGAGGGGCAAAAAGACATTTTCATATAAGTAAAAACTGAGAGAGTTTATACCAGTAACTAAAAGAAAGGTATACGTGAGGTAGAAGGAAAGTAATCACAGGTGGAAGAACTGAGATGTAAGAAGGAATTATAACAAGAAAGTGGAAAAAATGGGGTTAAAGCTAAATAAACATTTGCTACCTATAACAATTTAATATTTTGTGGAAGTTTCAAAAGATAAATTTCATGGTAATAAGTTACAAATCGTGTGATTGAAGTTAAAGATTTTCTAGTGTTCTTGATTATTTCGAGAAAAGTAAATAACATTTGTTAACTTTATATTTTGATCATTTACATATGCAAACTGAAACATTCAGAGTAATAATAAAAAAAAGAATGGAAATGGAATGTACAATTTCCAAACTAGTAGAGAGGAAAATATAATGAAAAAAATCAATCTAAAAAGAACTTATAAGAATGGAGAAAAATGAAACACAGGAAAAGCAGTACAAATAGAAAGCAAATAATAATCCAAATATATTTGTTATGACAATAAATAGACAAGACCAAATCCTTTAGTTTAGAGATAAAGATTGTCAGATAATTGTTTTTATAGTAACTATATACTGATTATTAGAGACCCTCCTAAAACAGAAGACTATCAAATATAAAAAGTAAAGGATGGAAAGAAGATATATTAAGCAAATAATAATAATAATAATTAGCTGGGCTATTTCTATTAATATGGCATAGTGAGACTTTTTTTTACTAGAGCCAGGGAGAGTCTCTACACCAATGATTAAAGTTTCAATTCACTAGGGAGAAATAATATTTCTAAGTATGTATGTGTCTAAGAACTAAATTTAAAAATACATAAAGTAAAATTTGACAGTCTACAAGAAGAAATAAGTTCATTTTCATAATGAAAAGACTTAAACACACCTTTCTAATGAATTGCTACAAAAACAGAATTAATTCATCTTGCACCTAACAACTATAATTTAAAGATTCATGGAAATTTTCAGAAAAATTGAGCACATATTGGGCCTAAAAGGGAAATCTCAACAACCACCTCTTATACTAAAAGATACAACCTCATTAAGTTTGTCCACTGGGAAGAACTTGTACACATGTAGGTAAGCTTGTTCCAGAGAGGATTTTCAACTTTGGAATGTTTCCACTGGCCTGGCTTATTAGTCCCTTCATGTTTTATGGCCCACCTAAAAACAAAATAAGAAACAAAAGAAATTTAGTAAGATTACATATCACTTCAAAATATTTTAAAAATCAGGAAAAATTGGCAATGTCATAACTGACAGTGGAATTTGAGGCAAAGTCAAAGTAACCATTTTATAATAACAATGACTTAAATAACAATACTAACAGAAAAAAATCAAAGCAAAACTTTTAGACATTCAAAGAGAAACTGACATAAACACAATTATTGTGAGAGACATCACTACAAGACCAACAGATTATAAACCACCAGGTAAATTTTTCCTAGGGTAACAAATAAGGATATTATTAAATATCTGACTGGTATAACTAATAAATGTAAGTATGATAATTTACTTATATTCATTGTAGCCACTAACAGAAAATACCTTTCTCAACAATTCTTTGAACATTTGTAGTATTTGCCACATACTAACAATGTAAGCTTAAATACAGTTTTAAAATGAAAATTAAAAAGCCACACTTTGTGGAAAATGATAGAATAAAAGTAGATATAAATAAAAGTTTAAATTTACAACTCCAATCACATAATTTAAAAAACACATTCTCAGGGCACCTGGGTGACTCAGTCTGTTAAGCATCTGCCTTTTGCTCAGGTCATGATGCCAGGGTCCTGGGCTTGAGCCCACGTCGGGCTCCCAGCTCAGCAGGGATCCTTGCTTCTCCTTCTTGCCCATTGCTAGTGCTCTCTCTCTCACTCTCTCTCTCTCAAATAAAAATAAAACCTTTAAAACAAACAAACAAAACACATTCTCTCTCCCCAAATACTATTATATCATATAAAGAAAAAAATAATATGATCAATAGCTGTTTAGAAAGCAATGAAAATAAGAATCATGAAAACATAATATAGAATTACACATTCAAGGTAAATTCATAATGTTAAAGTGGTTTTTATTAAAAGCCAAATTGAAAGGAGAACTAATAAACATTCAAGTCAATTATTTTAAAGTATATATAAAATTGTCCCATGGAAAACAGATGAAAGGAAATAATATTCAAATAGAAATAAATAAATTAGAAAATAGAACATCAGTAGAATGTTTCAAAGAAATGTTTTTGAAATAAAAATAAAATAGCAAATCTCTTGCAAATAAATCTAGATTACTATAATACAAACCAAATGGAAGATTGAGCTAACTATTTAGCATAGAAAAAGATTGAAAAAGTATATTATGCACGTGTAAGTTAACAAATGCAAAAATTCTGATGGAAATAAATGAGGATTTTTAAAAACCTCTCACAGATTTGAAACAGAAAATAAAAGAACATGCCCTTGCTCACATAACTTCACAGGTCATGGAACAGATCATTTTCATGCTATATAAAATATTTTAAACCATAAATATAAAGAAAACTGGTTAATTTCTTCCATGAAGGAGAGATAATCTTCATAATAAAGTCTATTGCTGGTAATTTAAGAAGTAATACAGTAATTTTACCTAAAATTAAAGATGTAAAATTCTAAATCAATATTAGCCAATAAAATTTAACATTATGGCAAGAGAAAAATTACTATATATAGCTAAGTCCATACTGAGCCTGGAGAGAAATGATGGTTACTTACTAATATAATAAATCACTAATTAATGAGTGAGACTACAAGAAGCTTAACCCACTTATACTTTTTGAGCATATGTGATGGTCATTGGAGCCTTAAAGTTTTGTGAAATAGCCCAACCCCATCAGAACCATCTGCAGTACTCAATCTCCCATAAGCTTGATGGAAATTCTTGGGGCCTGGGGCAGCAAGGGTGAGGTGGCAGGCTACTGTTCTTATAACACGAGCCAAAGTGGAGGACTTAAGGTTGAGGGCTCTTATAAGCCAGGGCATATAGCCCCTGTGTTACATTTCTCTTCTTCTCTCAGTGAAATCATGTTTTTATTTTCCCCACAATGCCTCCCAGAGTGTTAGCTACATACATTAAATACCAACGACCTCAAATGAAGTCTAAGGAGAAATGGAAACTCATTCATTCAGACAATATATTTGAACTATGGGAAAATGAATAAACCTCAAGAAGGTGGTAAGCTCTGCTATTGCTTTGGTGAAAATGACAGGAATACACAAAATTAGTTCACATCAATTTTTATTTTTCTGAATACCTGACAATCTCTAAGGATCTGCTTCCATTGCAAACCTCTCTAGTTGTAGTTTTCATCCACGTCTCGAGGTTCTCCTGGCCCTGAAGGTGTATGTGGAAGCTCTCTTTCTTGCTCCTCATAACCACTTCCAGACTACCAAGGTCTTTGCTTAGAAGCACATAACAGTAGACCAGAGCACCTATTATCCTCCCTTGTTGCATTCATATCAGTTTTCTGTATCCTTCATTTATTGAAGATTTTACCATCCTGGGTTGCTTTTTGTTCTCTCCCTCTCTGTTCCTGTAATCATTCAGTGTCTTTTAAATATCTAAATAGACAATCTCCCCTGGCCTCTCAGTGCCTCTAATGATCTTAACTCCATTTCATATCCAGCTACCCTTCCCATGAACACAGACTCAAACTGGTCATTACAAAGAACAGACCACTTCAAAAATTGCAATTGCAAGAAGCCCACCTTCTCACCACCATCTCCCTTTTCTCTAGTTCACATATTTAAGCATCCCACTCTAACAATTCTTCACTCTTGCCAGATGCTCCAAACCATTGTTTCTTTCACCTTGTCACACTCCATACCTCCCTGCCAGCACTACTCTTCCTGCTATGCTTCAAGTTCATGGTTCAACATAACAGCCACCCTCTTGTCCTGACTCACTGCCGTACTCTTCCTTCTTTGTGGTCAATTTTTAAAAAATAGAAACCAACCCCTGGTTCAATTCTTTACCTACTATAGGTTTATACTTCAACAGTTGAACAGTGGCTAGAGAAAACACCTAAGAAACTATGAATGGAATCACAATAAATTGACATGAACAATGACACTGGGAGGCAGGGTGGATATATCACAGAGTGTTTTTGAGAATCTAGGAGTTTTGGGCTCTCACAATGATTGTTATTTCAACTGGCAGGGAATGAAAAGAATACCAAATGTCCTTCAAAGTATGGAAGTCCTGCACAAAAGGAAGCTTGTCCTGCATTCCACACAGACATTCAAATTTCCCTCCAAACATTCATTTATTACCTGTTGTCAGAGTCTAAAACCAAACTACATTTTATAATAAACAAAGTATTTTGCGATTATAATACACACCACATTTTCTAGGAATTGCAACACCCTCAAATATCTCAAAGAAGGAAAATTTTTTTGATGGTTCATGTGTTACTTACTCTTTTGGAAAAATTCTATCACTAATGGCATTACCATTCATGGTTTTTGAGTCACAAGTATGACACAACTGTATCATTTGGCATTTGTAGTTCACACATTTAGCTGATATTACACATAGGAATAAGACTCTGCAAACATAATCATGTTGTCCAGTATAGCTGTACTGAAAATTTATACTGAAGTGTATATTACTTTTATTTTTAAATTATTTTTCTTTTACTAACATTAGTGTTACTAGACAGGCATTTCTTTAGAAATTATATGGGTGTGTGGGTTATCTTAACCATGAATTTTATTTTAGGGTAGTAAAGGATCGTTACAAAATATTTGTTATACAAACGGAGTATTGGGTATGATACTGCTGACAACCACTATTTTAACTGTACAACCACAAACCTCAGAGTGGGCCCTGCGGACTTCTGGGTCATTCCACTGCTTTCCTCCAGCCCAATAATTCCAGGCCTCTGAGAAACACACCATTTCCTTCTCATTAAACCTCCCATACCCTGCCATCCATTGCTCAGTGCTGCTGGAGATCTTATTTCATTGAAAACACAAGTGTTCAAAAGAGACCTTCCTCTTCCTCCATCGGCAAATCTTCCAGATTCCCCTGCTCTAGACGCCTACACTTTGCTTGTCTTCTTGCTATAGTGAAGCAGTCTGTGCTCCAGTCTAAGGCCAAAACTGCTCGTGACCTAGGTCCTTATCTTGTCTCATCTAGGACTTTGTTCCGCCCTGAACTATTAATCTTCCTGTCCTCTGAGTCATTCCAGCTCCATAATATCTGAGAGTCTGACACCTTAAAAAAAAAAAAGAAAGAAAGAAAGAACCTTCTATACGTCCACATCCACCTCCAGTTATTGCCTTATTTCTGTGTATTCCTTTACTGTAAATTCCTTAAAAGATTAATCTCCTCTTCTTCTCTCCTTTTCTCTTAGAACAATTCTAATTAGATTTTCCCCTCTGAAACTCCATTAAGCCTGCCCCATCAGAATTTTCACATTACCAAAGTTAAAACTCATTTCTTAAGATACACCTGAACAGCAGTGTCTAACAAAGATCATTCTTTCATAAGCAGCTTTCTTCACTTGACTTGACTTCCCTTGACTTCCATGAAATCACACGCATTTGGTTTTCTTCCACATTAGTAGCCAAAATTGTTATTCTCCTCTTGCTTGCCAAAAGGGTGGTAAATAAAATCCCATAAAAATGTGGGCTTGCTACATCAATGGAATTTTAGGTGTCCATTGGTCTGACCTTATGTAAGGATATTCCCCCCTAAAATAAAGGTCAAGTTGTTGCATTTTTATACCTCTTACTCCATCAACAACAAAGACACAGCACTGATGGGTCCTTTTGGGTTTTTAGAAACAACATGTACCACACCTCAAAAATACTGCTCTGACCCTTTGCCAGATATCCCAAAGGCTGTCAATTTCAACAGGCGTTCAGAACATGAGAGGAATCTGAAGCAGTTCAGGTGGTAGTACAAGCTTCCCTGTCTCCTGGATGGTATGACCTGCCAGACCCAATGACCCTGGAGGTATCTGAAGTGGTGAGGATGCTGTGTTAAGTCTCTGGTAAGACCCATACTCTTGTTGCTTTTTATAGACCCTGGCATTCTGCAGCAAGATCATACTCACTGCAACAGGAAACAACTCTGTTTTTGAAAAATAATCCCTGGTGTATTGAAAAGCTTTTTTGAGACTGAGAACTGGAGCATTGTACCATCAAGTGACTGTGAGCTAGACCACCCATAATGAACTGGGTGTAGTCATATCCTTCATGTCATAAGGTAAGACAGATGCAACTACCTTCTACTGTAAAATGGAAGTGGTACATTCAGGATCAGGCTCAGAAGCCAAGTCCAGAAGGCATTAGTCTATTGCAATGATTCCTCTCCCTTAATATACACATATGTCCTTAAGAGTTTCTCTGCAACCATTGGCCAGAAGGATTCAAGCCTGGTTCACAAAGCAGTCAGTATGATATGTTGGTGCGGTCAGTGGACTACTGCTATGTTATAGTCTCTGAAGAACAGTGGTGAAAAGAAATTGTCCTATTAGGTAGAGTTGTGAGTACCACACTTGATCATCTACTTTGTAGAAAGGAATAGGTAATCAGAGTGTGGGTATACATTTATTCATGGTGATTAATGATTTGGCCTGTTGTTCCAGGAGCTTCAAAATAGCAAAACTGGAAGATTTGGTATGAAGAAGGTATGAAGATGAACCTACAGGGAGGATACAAAGCATATGGATTTTAATTCTCCTGTTTATGCCTACAAGAGCATCCATCATAAGTGGACGGAATGACCATAGTGCCCATGAAATGTTTATATGTAAGGACACATTTACAGCAAAAGAGGTAAAAACAGTGAGTCACAGGATTCACTTGTCTTACATTGTACTTTATCACTCAAAAGCAGCTTGCTGGGGCACCTGGGTGGCTCAGTGTTAGCGTCTGCCTTCAGCTCAGGGGCGAAGTGATCCCAGAGTCCTGGGATCGAGCCTAACAGGGCCCTGCAGGAGCCTGCTTCTTCCTCTCCCACTCCCCCTGCCTGTGTGTTTCCTCTCTCGCTGGCTGTCTCTCTGTCAAGTAAATAAATAAAATCTTTAAAAAAAAAAAAAAAAAGGCAGCTTGCCTGATGGAATACAGAAATGGCCTTAAAATCTCCAGCCTTCTGGGTTCCAGCTTGGGAAACACTTTTCAGGGTTTGGGTGCTATCCTAAAGGATCAGTATATGCAGTGACTCCAACAATATGTGTGTTGTGTCCTCAATAGCTAGAATGTGTGGGTTCAAGCCAATGGGTAGAAGGAAGGATTGGCCCTTCTTACCATCACTCCCTTATGGCCAACTTCAAAATCTGTGCTCCTGTTTCCAACGCAGGCTTTTCCAGGTTGAGTGCTAATTTTCACTATGGGAATGGTTCTTCCATAACATACAATAAGTCTCCCACGGACCTACAGAAACTAACATTACCTGACCACTTTGGGCTCTCGTGCCAGTAGATCAGAAGGTCAATAAAGGAGTTATTCAATTGATTGGAGAACTGATCTTGATTACCATTATGAGTGAAATTTTCTCCTACACAATGGAGGCAGGAGGAGGCAAAAGTCTGAAACCCAGGACCTCGGGCATCACTTGGTGCTTCTATGCACAGTGAAAGTACAAATGGGCAATTATAACCCAGTCAGTCTGATAATGGCAGAGAAATAAAAGGCACAAGCACCTCTCAAGAAATAAAGTCTTGGATAAAGTAGCTTAGACTAAACAAAGTGCTGGACAAGAGTAAGAAAACTAGAATGGGTGGAGGAGGTGGGAGTTAATGCCTATCAATTAGTCTTAAGGTCAGCATGGGGGACTGAGGCTTAATTTGCTAACCCTTTTAAAATTTATGTTAGAAGAATGCAACATTGAAGTACTGGAATGTCACTTCCCCTCTTGAGATGGACTTGAGAGCATCTTGTTCTCTTAAGAGATTGGGATATCATTAAGTGGGGAGTATGGATTGGAGTGGAGCAAAAGAGGTAGATAGAACTGGCCCCACTTCCTGTGTCTCTTCAAGTTCACTCAGCCCTATAAGCTTCCTTTGTTCACATGCTCAGTGGGGATCCTCAGCCACCCGTGTTGTCACTTCATCTTCTACCACCTCCAATGCTCTCATCCACCGCTAGTGAGAGGGCCAGGCATTGGCATAGCCTCCTTAACACCCATTGGATCAGGAACCAGAGTGGCTCCATTTCCCAGATCTAACAGGATTTTCCACTATTTCAGCATGCAGATAAAACATTGCACCATGGAGCATGGCTCTGGCTTCCCCCAGTGACTACCTGAAAAGGCCCTGGAAGGTCACTAACATAACCTAGAGGTGAGGGGGTGGCCAGTGTGTCCCTGGAGTGAACTTTGATTAATAAGGAGTTAGAGACAAGAAGAAGTCCATAAATATATCCCTTCCCATTTCTCACCAAGATACAGTGGTTGTACAAGCCGGTGGAAGTCATCTAAGTGAGATTACTCAGGAAACTATGGCCACCTCCTAATACTCCACCTAGTATCTTATTTCCCTCCTTTCCCTGACTTCCTTTCTCCCTTTTCTTCCACTTTTGCTTACCTAGGACTGCATTTCCCTAGTAAAACCTTGGCATATACGCTGCTCAGGCCATTGTTTTCTAGGAGACTAGAATGAAAACACCAAAAGAGGGGTAGGGAGGTAGTTAAATCTCTAATATATACTCACAGCTAAAGGTCTTTTTATAAAGAGTCTAAACTGAATTTAAACAATATCCTGGCAAAGGGTGGGGACAGAATTTAATTATCAAGTGTAAGGATTCAAAGATAAAACTCCGATCATATTATACCATAAACACATAATTTCTAGAATCATAGTTGTATCAATGTATAGATAGAAACTTACTTTTCAGTTTAATTTTAAGGTTTTCAAGAAAGGAAAAACATTAATTCTTCTGGTTGCAGGTACTAGATAACTGGTGCATCCGTGTGTCTTTGAGCTGGTCAAGTTCAACGCTTACACTGTTAGTAAACATTCATGTTGACTAAAGACCATTAGACTTCAGAGTTCCAGCACAGTATGAGCTTTTATGTAAAAGTATGGAGCATCTTAATATTCTGTTTTATAAATGAAGAAGCTGACAGACCTTAACTGTAATGGCACCAGCAGGCAGAGCTATAATGACTATACATGTGCATAACATAAATTAGAACTTTACAGCATTGTTAAGGACTCCAGAATCTTAATTCCTGAAAGCCTACACTAGGTGGAGACAGTGATTCGTGAATGCTTGCAGGCAGCCTTTCTCTGGCCCCCTTGGGAATTTATCTCTATTTAATATTTTCCCTTCTTCTCTTTGAGTGTGAAAAAAGGGTACTCTTGAACAATTAGGTGTTTTAAGTAGAAACATTATATAAAACAAAATATCCTAGGCTTTGGAAAAGAGACACTACTTGAAAACACACACATATATACACATCCTACAAGGCCACCAAATAAGGTAAGGCAAGTTTATTTATTTAAAATAATGCCTGTATAAACCCTGCCTTCCAGCAAAGGTCAAATTCTATTTATGATACTTCATGAGTATCTACCCCCAAGGATAGGAGTATGACCAAAGTTAAAATATCCTTGTGGATTATCTGAGTCTAAAAGATAAAAAATCAGGGGCATTCAACATTTCAGTTGACACATACCTTCTCCCTCAAAAACTAGGTCCAAGTTGATCTATATCAATTTCAGTCAGATTAATGGACTCCACAGCTCCACCAGAATGCTCTAGTCAATTAATCTTATAAAGAACATGGGAAACAAAAACACTTCAGATAATGTTTTTGAGTCTGTAGTGCCTTTGATGGAACTTCAGTGTGTTGGCAGGCCCTGAGAATTGTGCAAGACTGTACCCACTGTACCCACTGGGACAGAAAGAATTGTGTACACTCTTGAAATCAACAGTAAAATAAAAACAAACCTAAATGTGTTGCGGTTGAAGAGCAAACTGTCTTTTCTATCAGGACCGAATTATATAGTTTCCAACAATTTAATAAACATAGTAATAAAATATGATACAGTATATAATTTGGACCTGATGGAGTAAATTATAAATACCCTGGCAAATTCAACTCAAATCAGCAGTGTCTAACAAACATGCATGTAAAAATGATCAAGAAATCATATCTACAACTGTTAGGGAAGCTCTTTAACTCTTTGCTTTGCATGAAGACCTATTCATTTATTTAACTGGTCACTTTTCAGTGTTTAAGGTCATCTAAGTCTAGATTAGACCACTTAGAATTCATCCATAATTAATTTTAAATTGCATGGTTCCTAGAAACAGCAAAGCACATTATTCATATAGAATGCTAATATATTTCATACATTGATTTTGATAGATATCAGTTTGTAAGACTAGCTTTAAGTACCTCATGTCTGAAAAGAAAAAGGATGGGAAAAGAAATGAGTAGATTATAAATAATATTAATAACAACAACAACTACCTATTTTGATGGGATTTAATAATACCCGACAGATTCCCATGGATTTGAACTGTTGAGTAACTGTGTGGTTCTAGTCCTCTAGACAGGAAGAAATCATTTAAATCAGAACCATACATACAAGCTAATTATTTTAAACACTGTATAATGGTTAAAGAAACTTGGAACCATCAAATACTTAGACTCTCTAGTCTTCTATAAGTACCACTGCATGAAATATTTTAGGTTACATCTATTTTGTAATTTTGCACTGAATATTAAGGTAAATGTAATAGTCTATATAAATAATTATTTTTATGATTTAAATTTCAAATAACTTTACCCCCATCAGAAACAAGCACTGAAGACTGGAGCATCATTAATTTACAAGTCAAAATTTACAAAAATCAAGTAAATTTTGCATATTAGTATTATTCTACTTTTATTCCTGGAATAATTTGTACAAACTAATAAAATATAGTTGGAATTTGTTCATCTGTCTTATATATTCTCATTTTACCCTCTTTACACGTTATTTTGATAACTAGCAAAAAGTACTTTAGAGAGAGACTGGTTTAATGGCAACTGGGGGCTAAGAAGGAGAACTTTATGATCATGTTTCCATCTTGCATAATTAGGAATGTCTAAGAATGAGAAACTTTTCTAAAAATTACTGAAAATAAAACTAATTACACAAAAATTTCCATAATTTTTATATTACATTCCTCTCAGTTGAAGATCATTAATTAAGTTGAAGACCGTGCATTCAATTAAGCCCTTTAACACAATAGTTATTTTTCAGATCACTAATGAAATATGGTAAAACCTATAGTATTACATTAATGATAATTGCTAGCAATATGTATGTATTTAGTGTAGAAAAATAAATGGATATACAGATGGATATAAAGCCAAACCTGACATCTCCTGCAACTTGCTTTTTAAAATAAGTCTTTGACCCTTTGTTGTTTTGTGTTGTTTTCTAGTTGAGGTGAGCTTCCTGGTTATTTAGATTCTGGATACATGAAGTAATCTTATCTATTCTAAGCACTAAAAAACCTATCATTATCTCCCATTCTCAGAGAGTTTCATACTTGTAGCTAAAAAGCAGAAGCTCTCTTTGCAACTACAGTAAAATCTCTATCAAGTGCAAGATTTGTAAACAAATAAAAAAATCCATTTCTTCTTTCAAGCATCTTGCTTATAGTGGAGCCCCATGCTTGATCTAATAGACTCATAAAAATCCTATTTCATTTTATCACATATCTGGGCTAGGTTAGCTTTGATATCAGCTTTTGGGAGATAAGGTCTCTGAAGTTCTTGTATTGATTTTGTGCAAATAAGACAAATGAAAAACTGTCTATTGAGTGCCTGCTCTTTCTCCCCAGCTCTCTGCTAGGCACTATAGGGAATCCGAAAGAAGTTAGAGGTTTCTGCCCTTGAAAGGTGCTGCATTTTAGGAAAAGTAAAAATTATACATCTGGGGACATTTTTGAGAAACAATACAACATTTAATTTAAAAATGGCATCTCGTAGAAGTTACGACAGTTACAACTAATGGAAGAAAATAAAATGAAATTTATATTATGGGAAAGAAACTGTTGGGGGAAAGGCAGTCTTTAAAAGATGCTTGAATTTTATCCTTTTTTAAAGATTTATTTATTTATGGAGAAAGAGAAGTGAGCAAGGAAGGGGCAGAGGGAGAGGGAGAGAGAGATATAAACCGACTCTGAGTGTAGAGCTGGTGTGAGGCTCCATCTCACAACCTAACATCATGACCTGAGCCAAAACCAAAGAGTCAGACACTTAACCAACTGAGCTACCCAGGCACCCCTTGAATTTTAAATACATGAAACTCCCATGAGTTTGGGATAGTGAAGGAAGACAGATGCCATTTAGAAAAGGAAATGGAGAAAGAATACAATCTTTTGGTATCATATAATAACTACAAGAATATATAAATATTTGAGTAAAAGCACAGAGTTCTAGCTAGAAAGAGTGACTTATATCTACAGCCTTTTATTTCCCAGTCCTCGTTATGTCTAGCCAATTTTTTTTGCTTAAAGTATTTCACCACGTAAACCTCTTGATTGCTTCTATTTATCCATATCAGGAAGGAATAGTTATCCCTCTAAATAATTCTCCTTTCCTTCAGTAGTAATCCAGTTTTAAATGGCCACGTGGATACCCAGCTAAACACAGATTTGATTGCATTTAGGTATAGCCGTGTAGCAAAGTTCTGGCCAAATAAGCTGTGAATGGATATGCTGTGCACTGCTCATCAGCAGTCTGTCCTTTCCTTCCTTTCATGTCCACCCACTGGTTTATCCAATGGCAAACTTCTCCTGACTTTTTAAGAAATGCTCTTAGAGCACTGGGTGTTACACACAAACAATGAATCATGGAACACTATAACAAAAACAAATGATGTACTGTATGGTGACTAACATAACATAATAAAATTTTTTTAAAGAAAGAAATGCTCTTAGAGGCAGTGAATGATAGCTCTTCAAAAATATTGGCATTCAAATGATGGACCCCAGTTGCCTGGTGATACAGTATTATGGGTTCCTAGGAATCATGGGATGGACTTAAGTCACTACATCACGACTTAGGATGAGTCCACAGAGATTAGTCATGAGGAAGTGAGTGATAACTTTTTCATAAGTATTTCCTCTCCAGAAACATTTTTCCTAGCAGATTTTAAAGTCTACAGACGCTGTCTATTGTGAGTCACATTTAGTTCTGCATTAAGAAAGACCCTGAAAAACAAATAAGAAAAAAAGAAGAACCAGTAACTGAGAGGAAAATAAGAACACATTCAAGGAGTCCAAGCGGAAAGTCAAGAACAGTTATCCAGAGAAAAGAAATGATGAGATATGAGAACACTGGAAAAAGAATGACTGTCAATAGGAAGTTCAAAAATGTAATCAAATAACAAGGATCTTTTGCTAAAAAGTTTGTGTTGGGAACACCATCCACATATCCACAATTATGCTGCTGGGTGTTGCCAGGAATCCAGAAACTGGAACATTTCTATCCCTGAAGAGTCCAGCAGCAGGGATGGAGCAATGGAATAAGTACCAGAACACAAAGTGACCAGGGTGATCCAATCATAGAAGTTTATAAGGTACTGCAGGGGAACTAACCAGAGAGTCACTGAGTATTCCTGAAGGGTGTGTAGTGTGTAGTAGAGAGGTCAGTGTGTGGAGAAATGGGAGTCTTGAGGTCCCACAACTCCAGAGTCTTCTATAGGACATACTCTGCCCACGTACTAATGAATGAATGAGCACAACTTGGACTATATTTAAAAATCAGCTGAATTCAGGTTCCAATTCTCCATATATTTATACTCAAAATTCCTGAATTCTTAAATCTAAAGTGACAGAGTATAAATAAATATTCAAGAATTTCCCTTACATATAAGTAAAGTAAGAGAGATAACTTGCATAATATGATTCAACAGAATGGCCCCCTACTTAAAACTATTTCTTAAAACTAGATCCTGAAATTCCATCATTACCATACAATTTCTTTATGCTCAAATAGGTATTTAGTTGTTTGGCCAAGACCATTGTAGATTTACCAAAACCAAAGGTCAGTACATTATAATTTGTGGTGAACTGAATAAAGAATAGCCATGTCCTAATCACTGAAACATGTACATACTATATAAGACAAAAACAGACATTGCGGATATGAGGGATTAAGTTAAGGATCTTGAGATGGGAGATTATCCTGAATTATCAGAGTGGGACCTGAATGTAATCACCAGTGTTTTTATAAGAGAAGGCAGAGAGAAAGATTTGGCTCTACAGGAGAGAAAACAACATAAGCATGGAAGAAGGAGGATTAGACTGATAAGGCCACAAACCAAAGGTGTGTGTCAGCAGCTACCGGGGCAAAGAATGGATTTTCCTTAGAGCCTGCATAGGTATTATGGCCCTACTAACTTTACCCTGATTTCAGTACAGTGATACTAATTTGGGACTTCTGGCTTTCCAGATTTCTGAGGAAAAAAGTTGTTTTTAACCCAAGTTTCTGATAATTTGTTGCTAGCAGGCATAGAAAATTCATACATAATCTTTAAAATAAGTTACAAAGATCAACACTAATGGTTTCTGTGTTTAGAATAAGTTTGTGAGTATAAAAATAGAGGAGATTTATAATTTATATATGTATATTCCTTTCCTACTTATCTCTTTTTACCATACCAGAGCAGCAGCGGCCGAATTTCAGCCTCTGTCACAGAACAGAGGGATTGCGGCCCGTTCTCCACTGATGTTCTGGCCACTTTAACTCTGTTTCTGTTGGTGCTGCTCAACCCTGCAGCGTCCCGGGATGTGCGCCCCACACCCGGCGTCCCAGCCCTCACTTCCAGGGCCGGCGCGTCTCTGTCCTTTGTGTTTCTAATGCCGCCAGCCGCCAGCCGCCGCCGGCAGCCTCCGGGCCCCGTCTCAGTCTGGATCCAGTGAGCGCACCGGGATCCCGGGTTCCGCGCGAGATGCCTGGTGGCGCGCACTCCGTTCCCGGTTCTCAGCTGCTGTTTTGCGGGTGCCACCGCGAGCCCGCCGCTCCCGTGCAGGTGGCTACCGCTTCCTGGCGCCCGAACACGGCGGCTCCCTCCCCCTTCCGTTTATCTTCCGATATCTGTGCGCGGTTTCATGGCTCCCCGCTTCGTACCTCAATACTCAGCGCTGGAGATGTTCATTTGTAGAGATCCAGATGCATCTTCCTGCATCTCAGGCTGGTTCCGTGGTTGTTTAGGCTGGTCTGGTACCTATCCAGCTCGACTCGGGGGACCGGCTGAAAACGTGTCTCCTACTCCTCCGCCATCTTAACTCCTCCTCCAGAATGACCTATTTCTAACTCATTATTTTCTCCTGTGCTTAGCCTCAATCAGAAGAGCTAAAATTAAGTTCCTGACAAGTTTTAATTAAATCTCAGTCTTTCTTTTTATCTCCAAATATCAACATGGGAGCCCTTTTTATTTATTAATTAATTTATTTATTTTAAAGATTTATTTATTTATTAGAGAGAGAGAGTGAGCAGAGGGAGGAGCTAAGGGAGAGGGAGAGAGAGAGAATCTCAAGCAGACTCCCCACTGAGAGCAGAGCATGAGGCGGGGCTCAATCCCAGGACCCCACAACCCTGCGATCATGACTAGAGCCAAAATCAAGAGTTGGTAATAACCAACAGAACCACCCAGGTGCCCCGGGAGCCCTTTTTAAAAATAAACACAGAATCCTTTCAGAAACACATCCATAATGAAGACAAAAATTTGTAGAAATTAGAAACAAGAAGTATGAGCAAAGTGTTCTTACTGCATTTTTCGTCCAGGTGAGACGTATGGACCAATTATAACAAAGGCTCTATTTTTATTCTTGTCTCCATTCCGCAAAACTCTGAGCCTCACAGGGACACACAGCTCCGGGGTCTTACAGATGGATTTCCTCATGGGAGGACTGTTTGGAATAAGCAGTCCTTCTATTGGCCAATCAAACTCCTTCAGAAAGAAATGACAAAGAATGTGATGATTATTAAGAAGAGTCATTTCCACATATAAAAAAATATTAAACACAAAACTTATACTTTTAATTTTTCATTCATGCATCAAAAAATGTATTGGGCATCTAAGATGTTCCAGACAATTCTAATTGATGTTTTATTTAACTAAAAAGGAAGAATTTTAAGATTAGTAGTTTTTAAAATGTTTGTAAAACCTGTGTTGTGTTACAACATAAAAGACTTAGTTCCTCTTAGAGAATCATCATTCTAAAATGATAAAACTGAATTAACTTACGATGGTTCTTGCTTGTATGTGAAGTATCTTTACTCAATGTGAAGAATGTATGAAAAGTGGTATCATAGCCTAAAATAGTATTATCTTAAACTAGATCTTTTGGCAAAGAATACATTTGAGGAACTCTCCAAAAACCAGAATGAGATGACAAAAGAACTTAGACAAATTTCCTATGTTTCAGTCACAGAACTCACTCTTACTGTGTATCTTCCATTCATTTATTTATTAATTCATGCATTTTCTAAATATTGATTGATGGTTTACTATATTCCAGGCACAGTGGTAGGCACTGGAAATAAAACTGAACAAGACAGAATACTTTTCCACAAGGAGTTTCCAGCAGATCTTCAGAAACTTAACTAGAAATAAACTGGCAATTACAATAGTATAAGTCTAATAGCAACAGAGTACTGGGTGTGATGGGATGACATAGGAGGAGAACCTAACTTAGAAATGCCATGTAGTGGAGCTGAAGCCTCAGTAGGAATTAGGGCAGTAAAGGAAAGGTAAAAGGACAGGGCAGAGTGTATGTACAAGACTTAAGGATTAACAGAACATGGCACCTTGGGGATAAAGAGAGGGAAGGATTAATGGCTCCCAGATTTGTAGTTTGAGCAACTGGGTGGATGGTATGGCCAGTCACAAAAATAAACGTTTGTGGAAGAAGCGTAAATGGGGGAACAGATGATCAGAGATGATGTCGTTAGGCAAGATCTCAATTGTTTCATTTTTTTCTCTCTGCAAAAACAATTGTCCTGGCAGCAATTAATCCCCAACTAATCTGCAATGACCATCCTGTAAAATATCACAATTCCATATAAGTGTGCATCTGTTTCTATGCGTTGTTTTCTCTTCAATTGTTGATTTTCCTACCCTGTACAGTGCCACAGGGCCACAGTGATTACAATACCTTTATATTTAACAAGTTTTGATATTTGATAGGCAACTCTCCCTACCTTGTTATTCTTCTTTGGAAATTGTATTTTTTTTATAGATTGTTGAATTAAACTTGCTAATATTTTCTTTAGGATTTTTGAAATGAAATTAAAGTGCAATTTTCTTATACAAATCATGTCAGGTTTGGTATTAAGTTTATCCCAGACTCATGAAATGAGTTAGAAAGTGTTGCTGCTTCTTTATATTCTGAAATACTCGGCTTCTTATACATTTGGTAGAATTTGCCAATAAAACTGTTTAGTATTGTTGTTCTCTTTGTGGAAAGATTTTAACTATTGATTCTATTTCTCCTACGATTATTGGATTATTCAGGCTTTCTGTTTCTTCTTGATTCCATTCTAAGTTATGTAAGTGTGCGAACTTGACCATTCTCTTTATCTAAATTATAATATTTATTAGCATAAAGTTACTTATAATATCCTTATTATCTTCTTAATCTCTCAGTATCTGTATTTGTATCTTTCCTTTTTTTTTAAATATTATTTACCTTTACTATTTCTTTCTTAATCAGTGTGGCCAGGTATATCCATTTTATTAATGTTTTCAAAGCAACCAATTTTTGACTTTGTTGATTCTGTTTTGTATGTATCACGTACTGTAACAATTTCTGTTTTTGTAATTCCTATTTCCTTCCTTCTAATTCTTTGAGTTCATTTTGCTATTATTTTCCTAACCTTTCAAATTGGAAGCTTATAAAATTAATTTTTAGCCTCTCCTCTTTTGCAATTTAAGTATTTAAGGTTAAACATTTCCTTCAAGTACAATCTAGCTGCATCTCACACAATTTGCTTTGATTCTAAATACAGTATTTCCTTTTAAAATGTTTGTCTTGATTTCTTCTTTGTCCCATGAGTTAAAATGTCTATTTAAATGTCCCAATATAGGGACTATTTATTTATTTATTTATTTATTTATTTTTAACCTAATCCATCAGCAAAACCTGCTTCCACTTTCAAAATATATCTACGACCCATCTACTCTTCATCACCTCCACCACCCTGGTCCACTAGTTTCTCTCACCTACAAATGGCAAAAGCCTTCTGACTACTTATTCCTACTTCCACCTTAGCCACTTTCTACTCCATTATCATAATGATCTTACTAATGCTTAAGTCAGAGCACATCATTCCTCTGATTCCTCTGTTCCAAACTCTCCAGTGGCTTCCCATTTTACTAAGAGCCAAATGTTTTAAAATGGCATACAAGGCTCTGCAGAATCTGTATCTCATCTTTTCTCTCTGGTCTTATCTCCCGCTGCTCTCCCCCCTACTCATGCTACTGTTGCCATATTTACCTCATTGTTCCTCAAAGACATCATTTCAGGTTATTTGCATTTCTTGTCATGTCAAGAGAGCTGCTTGTTTTACAGGTTTTTGCTCAAGTATCACCTCAATGAAGCCTTCCCAGGTCAATCAAAAATTCCAAATCCTGTCCTGCCTCACCCACCCCCGACAACATCCCCTACCTCCTATCCTTGCTTCTATTTTATTCTTCATTCCTATCATTGACTAACATTCCGAAGAGCATCTCGTGAAGAGGCTAAGAGCTTGGGCTCTAGAGCCAGACTTCCTGAATTTGAATTTTTGACCCATCATTCTTGTTATGTAACCTTGGGCAAACCTTTGACCTAAAAGAAATGGAAGCTGATGGATAAATTCTTTCTGTTTTCTCCTCCAGGAGACACTCTCCTAAGATCACTGTTTAAATGGTTTCTTGGAGGACGCTTGATAGCACATTCTTATATTAGTTCTCCTTCCTTTCCTGCTTGTCCCTGGGACTGCACATCCTAATAATGTAGTGGCACATAAGACATTTGTCTCAGGTTCTGCTTTCTGAAGAGTCCAAGTAAAGACACCATAATCCACATGAACTATAAATGGAAGAAGTTTCCTAAACTATAAATGGAAGAAGTTTCCTAAGGTTTCCTAAAGGCGATATGGGTACCAAAGGAGGAAGAAGTCAGGATAGGCAGGCAGAAAGCTCAGACAATCACTACGGGGTGGTCCTACCATCCTAGCAGTGTCTAACTGACATGACAAAGATAAAGATACAGGTGGGCTGGGGAGACATGTTGGCCTGTTAGACTAATACAGACCAAGATGCATGGCCATTAGTTTATGGAAAAGGAGACCATTTTTTAAAAGCTAGTATAATATGGAAAATTTACTAATTTATATTCTCTTAAAAATTTTAGAATCTTTCAATTATATTGAACAATCAATCACATAGTACAAAAAAAACGGGGGTTTTAAATAAGTTATAAACAAAGTCTGAAGGTTGTGGAAATTAAATATTCTGAAATGACATCCAATTATAATGCCCTAATTTGTTTGTGAAATGAGTGAGTAAATAACATTAATTGCATTTAATTAGGAGAAAACAGTATACATAAATGTTTAAAAATCTCATGAGTCCTTTTCAGTTTAGTATTTTTTTCCTTTATATTTCAATATAATACTTTGTTCAGTAAATATGTTCATAATAATGGCATACAATGAGTCTAACTTATCACACTTCTAAACAAGCAAAATTTGAATTAATAAAATCTTTCCATATACCTGAGCTCCACTGAGGACCTTTTACCTATATGGATTTAAGTTGCAAAGCGCAGACTATAAAGTGTTTATATAGCCATGTATCTTTTATTATAAATGGAGCAACAGCAATAAAGGCTGTTCTCTCTTACTAGAGTTACTGGAAGGAAATATGACAAACTCATTGTATTGTTTCATTTGAGATGTTCCAGTTATATAAAGATTTCACTTAATGTGAGGGATAGTGAAAGAGTGGATTTGCATAACTTCTTTAAGAAGTAAGTTCAGGGGGGCGCCTGGGTGGCACAGCGGTTAAGCCTCTGCCTTCGGCTCAGGGCGTGATCCCGGTGTTCTGGGATCGAGACCCACATCGGGCTCCTCCGCTGGGAGCCTGCTTCTTCCTCTCCCACTCTCCCTGCTTGTGTTCCCTCTCTCGCTGGCTGTTTCTATCTCTGTCTAATAAATAAATAAAATCTTTAAAAAATTTAAAAAAAATTTAAAAAGAAGTAAGTTCAGGACTTACCTGTAACTCTTTTACAAAAAAGCTATTAAGTATTTCAGAGCAAATCAACATTTGCCCAAGTTTTAGACATAAATGATCATGAAACTAGAGCCAGATAAATGGGAGAGATGGGGGATAATAGCATTCTCATTAAAAAGTTACTGTCACATTGACTGGAAATCCTAGCCATAGCAATCAGACAACAAAAAGAAACAAAAGTCATCCAAATTGATAAGGAAGAAGCAAAACTTTCACTATTTGTGAATGACATGATACTCTACATAGAAAATCCGAAAGACTTCACCAAAAAACTGCTAGAAAAGGGGCACCTAGGTGTCTCAGTTGGTTAAGCATCTGCCTTAGGCTCAGGTCATGACCTCAGGGTCCTGGGATTGAGCCCCGCATCAGGCTCCCCGAATCTGCTTCTCCCCTGCTTGTGCTCTCTTGCTCACTCTCTTTCTCAAATAAATAAATAAATAAAATCTTTAAAAAAAAAAACAACCCTGCTAGAACTGATAAACAAATTCAGTAAAGTCACAGAATACAAAATCAATTAACAGAAATCTGTTGCATTTCTATACACTAATAATGAAACAGCAGAAAGAGAAATTAAGAAAACAATCCCAATTACAATTGCACCAAAATGATAAGATACCTAGGAATAAACCTAACCAAAGAGATGAAAGACCTGTATTCTGGTAGGCTGGTGATGGGTATTAAGGAGGGCACGTATTGCATGGTGCACTGGGTGTTATACGCAAGTAATGAATCATGGAACTTTACATCAAAAAACTAGGGATGTACTGTATGGTGACTAACATAATATAATAAAAAATTATTATTATTAAAAAAAAGAAAAAAAAGACCAAAAAAAGACCTGTATTCTGAAAACTATAAAACACTGATGAAAGAAACTGAAGATGACACAAAGAAATGGAAAGACATTCTATGCTCACACATTGGAAGAACAATCATTGTTAAAATGTTTATACTACATGAAGCAATCTACACATTTAATGCAATCCCTATCAAAATACCAACAGCATTTTTCACAGAACTAGAACAAACATTCCTAAAATTTCTACAGTATCACAAAAAACCCCAAATAGCCAAAGCAATCTTGAAAAAGAAAAGCAAAGCTTGAGGCATCACAATTCTGGACTTCGAGTTGTATTACAAAGCTGTAGTGATCAAAACAGTATAGTAGTGGCACAAAAAGAGACACATAAATCAATGGAATAGAATAGAAAACCCAGAAATAAACCCACAACGATATGGTAAATTAATCTTCATCAAAGCAGGAAAGTGTATCCAATGGGAAAAAGTCTTTCCAACAAATGGTGTTGGGAAAACTGAACAACAACATGCAAGACAATGAAACTGGACCCCTTTCTTACATCAAACAAAAATAAATTCAAAATGGATTAAAGACTTCAATGTAAGACCTGAAACCATAGAAACCCTAGAAGAGAACAGACAGTAACTTCTCTGGCATCAGCTGTAGCAACTTTTTTCTAGGTATGTTTCCTGAGGCAAGAGAAACAAAGCAAAACTACATTAAAATAAAAAGCTTCTGCACAGCAAAGGAAACAATCAACAAAACTGAAAAGCAACCTGTGGCATAGGAGAAGATATTTGCAAATGACATATCCAATAAAGGCTTAGTATCCAAAATATAAAACACCCAGAAAAACAAATAATCCAGTTAAAAAGTAAGAAGACATAAACAGACAACTCTCCA
Organism: Ursus maritimus; assembly: GCF_017311325.1. Taxonomy (NCBI): domain Eukaryota; kingdom Metazoa; phylum Chordata; class Mammalia; order Carnivora; family Ursidae; genus Ursus; species Ursus maritimus. The sequence goes on from NW_024424786.1 coordinate 17,346,744, forward strand.
AAGAAGACACGCAGATGACCAACAGACACGTGAAAAGATGCTCATCATCACTTATCATCAGAGAAATGTAAATCAAAACTGCAAGAAGATACCACCTCACACCTGTCAGAATGCTAACTAAAATTAGCAACACAGGAAAAAACAGATATTGGCAAGGATGCAGAGAAAAAAAGAACCCCCTTGCACTGTTGGTGGGAATGCAAGCTGGTGAAGCCACTCTAGAAAACAGTATGGACGTTCCTCAAAAAGTTAAAAATAGAACAACCTTATGATCCAGCAATCACACTACTGGGTATTCACTCAAAAAAACAAAAAACAAAACAAAACCTAAAAAACCCACTAGTTCAAAGGGATACATGTACCCCTATGTTATAGCAACATTATTTACAATAGTCAAATTATGGAAGTAGCCCAAGTGTCCACTGATTGATGAATAGATAAAGAAGATGTAGTACACACACACACACACACACACACACACACACTTATACACAATGGAATACTATTCAGCCATAAAAAATGAAATCTTGCCATTTGCAATGACATGGTGGAGCTAGAGAGTATAATGCTAAGGGAAATAAGTCAGTCAGAGAAAGACAAATACCATATGATTTCATTCATATGTGGAATTTAAGAAACAAAACAAATAAGCACAGGGGAGAAAAGAAAGAGAGAAAGAGAGGGAGGGAGAGAGAGAGACAAACCAAGAAACAGATTCTTAATTATAGAGAACTGATTAAGGAGGGCACTTATTTTGATGAGCACCAGGTGGTGTATGGAATTGTTGAATCACTATATTGTACACCTGAAACTATATTACACTTATGTTAACTAACTAAATTAAACTAAAAACTTTAAAAAGTTATTCTCACATTGAAGTCTTGGTGTAAAATAGCTAATATTCCTTCCTTCCTTCTTCTCCCTCCCTCCCCCCTTTCTCTCTTTCTCTCCCTTCCTTTCTTTCTTCCTTCCTCCTTCCCTCCCACCTTCTTTCTTTCTTTCTCTTTCTTTCTTTCTTTCTTTCTTTCTTTTCTTTCTTTCTTTCTTTCTTTCTTTCTTTCTTTCTTTCTTTCTTTCTTTCTTTCTTTCTATTATGGAAGGGAAAAGCAAGAGGAACAAGATGCTCCCTTGAGGTTAGTCTGTGAGAACGGTCAACTCAGAGGTTCAATGTGGAACTTAGATTTTTTTTTTTTTCAATATTGCATGCATGCTGTATTTCTGGTAAACTTATCTGGACTGTGCTATCATAGCTCCTAGTTATTTTTTGATCCTTTCACTTCCTAAGCTCTCATGGAAGTAGGAATCACTATAGACATTGCCTTTAGCACCACTGTAGCATTGCTGACTTCAGAGGGCTTCCTTTGCATTCCAGTTAGATGAAGTAAGCCCAAAGATCTTCTCTTTAATATGAGACATCACAGAACCTAATCCAATCTATGACCAAACGCTGGCAGTTCTTTGTTTAAGCTACTTTAAAACCTTGTTTTGGTATTTAAGGCACTTTTACTTCATCATCCATGGAAATAGAAATATGCTATCGGGATAGTGAAGGACAACAAAAACATGTATAATTCATTAATAAGCATGGAATGCTGTTTCCTCCCCCACATTTTCACCACTGGAATTCTTACGTTCTCATTCATTTCTTTATTGGTTTTCTCTGTGCTCACAATATTCCATGGCATGGCTGTATTGTCAGGAGATGGGCCCTGGTGCTCCCTTAAATGGGTAATTCTGCTTTTTCTCTCTCTCACAACAAGAAACAGCCTGTGTTTCTTTGGGGAGTCCAGCTCTTAACTAGTGATCTAGTCAAACTGGTCCACCCTCATCTATTTGTTATTAATAAACTAATAGATTCTTCAATTCTCTGTCTTGGGTCTTCTTACACCTCCCTTTTATGCCCTTATAGTACCAGCTAATAATCATAATCTTTTAACAAATTACTAAAATGTGTACTTCTAACTATTTTGTTTAACGTGGGCCTCTTCTAATAGTTATATTTTAATTTAATAATTTGGAAATTTTAGGGGGTGCCTGGGTCCCTCAGTTGGTTAAGCATCCAACTTTTGATTTTGGCTTAGGTCATGATCTCAAGGTTGTGAGACTGAGCCCCGACTCGATCCCAAGACCCCAGGACCCTGAGATAATGACCTGAGCCGAAACCAAGAGTCAGCTGCTTAACCAACTGTGCCTCTGACCATATGACTGAACAAACTGACTCAACCAACAGCCTTGATTTCTGAGGAGCTAAACTTTTTCTGTGAGTTTCTTCTTTCTCCCTTCTTTGTCTTTTATTCATTAAGTCCGCCTTCTTCCTTTTCTGGTTCTTTCCTTTTTGACACGCAGCCTATACTTCTTAAACTGTAAGCTCCATGAAGGTAGCAACCATTATCTCCCTCCTTGCTCTGTCTGCATTGCCTAAATGTATGATAAATAATGGTAAGATAGGACGTAAGGTTAGAAGATTAAATCTGGGGGTGCCTGGGTGGCGCAGCGGTTAAGCGTCTGCCTTTGGCTCAGGGCGTGATCCCGGTGCTCTGGGATGGAGCCCCACATCAGGCTCCTCCGCTGGGAGCCTGCTTCTTCCTCTCCCACTCCCCCTGCTTGTGTTCCCTCTTTCGCTGGCTGTCTCTATCTGTCAAATAAATAAACAAAATCTTAAAAAAAAAAAAAAGAAGAAGATTAAATCTGGAGTAAGTTTGATACATATGCTTATAATGACCAAAATGTTCTGAATCCCCACAATATGAAGTCACATTTCCTAACTGCAGTTTATTTACCTGGAAAGTCCTTTCAAGCAAAATATTAATTGCATTTCATTATATACTGATAATACCATCTTTTTGTTTAAAAATTCAATTCTGTAGAAATGGGACTGGAAGAAAATATGGTTCCCTCATTTTATCTAAATGGATCCAGACCTTAAATGAAATAGATCGTATTTGAGTAAGAACTATTTGAGTTCCCTGCTTGGTAAGTATTTTTTTCTCTTCCTCAAACATTGCAAGAACTAACTGTACTCTTAGGCTGAGTCATTTTGAAATACATGGTCAATTTGTCTTACTTCAGCTAATTTAGTGCCTTAGTCCTTTCCATTCAGTTTTAAAATGAGGACCAGAGTTTTGTTGGGGTATAGTATTATCTCTCCACCCAAAAGCTATTACTCTGTTTGACTGGCTATAGAACTTTGGAGCAGTCCATTTCCATTCCTAAAACCATTTAGTTGCCAAATCTCAGGCCATTAGCAAAAATGTATCTTTTTAATGGTAAGTTTTAAAGGAACCAGGTTAACTTAGGTTTCCTAATATAATTACCATACATCATTTAAAGCAATTAATTAATTAACCAAATTACTTTACTTATATACTGAGGTTTGAAAATGTAAGCACAATATTGTGAAATTTGCAATAATTATAATTTTCTCTCTTTTCCTACATAAGAAAGAACACTTCCATGTGAGGCATCCTTGTCCACCTCCCACCCCATTGGGTGGTGGAAACTTGATATCCCAATTAGAAGTGTTCCAGTATCTGCCAACTTAAAACAGCAGGTTTTTTTAATTTAATTTTTTTATTATGATATGTTATTCACCATACGATACATCATTAGCTTTTGATGTAGTGTTCCATGATTCATTGTTAGCATATAACACCCAGTGCTCGGTGCAATATGTGCCCTCCTTAATACCCTTCACCAGGCTAGCCCATTTCCCCACCCACCTCCCCTCTAAAACCCTCAGTTTCTTTCCCGGAGTCCATAGTTTCTCATGGTTCATCTCCCCCTCTGTAAAACAGCATTTTTTATTTGTTTTTTAAGCTTTCGTATACATATTCAACCAAACTGAAGTTTCAAATTTCTTACCAGAACTGTTGTTTCCTTTCAGGGATATACCTCCTCCTTTCCCCTTCCTCAGTGTGGTTTCTGGTACGTGAAAGTTCAACAAACTGTACACCCTTGGGATAGGGGTCCACAGTCTATATGTGAGTACTTGGCCTTGATCCTCGGAGGCCTCTAACTATGTGCCTCTTGTGCTCTTTGGCCACTGGGCAACCTGCTGGCTTCTGACCACCACCAATTAAGGTGTAAATTATCCTGCCTGCTCTTTCGGTTTTAGCCTCTGTTTTTCCTGAACCTCTGGAGAAAAATCTACAATTAATGCAATTCGTAGGGTTTTATTTTCTTGGCTTATTCTGAGCCTATTGGTCTCTCGATGCCACTTCCCGACCCTTGGCTCCATGCTGGCTATCACTAGTGCTACAAACCCGAGTCTCAGACATATAATTCACCTAGCCACTGGTCAGGCTGTCCAACCCTCAGCCTCCAATATTTTGAAGAACTCCTTTTTCATTCAACAAAACTCAACTATCTAAACTGTTGCTTTACTACTGAACATAAGAACATCTAACTGTAAGTCTAAATATAAGAACATCTTTGGGGCCTAAGTATTGACTTCTTGGTTTCAGACTATCTGTCTTTTTCCTAAAGTGCTGAGACTCATTTAATCAGTGAGGAGGCATAGGAAATTATGATTTAAGAGGAAAGAGAAAACTTGATTGAAACCAGAAAACATGACAAAACAACGAAAAAAATCAGGAGAAAATATTTTTAAAATATCTTTAGAGCACATCACTGACATAGCAATAAAGCAAGATATACTAGAGACCCAGAGAGGTAAACAGAGTGCTGAAACTGGGTTTTATTTTTAGGAAATTTGCCAAACCCCAATGAATTTGAGTTTCTGTTTCCATGGTCTTACAGGGGAAGGACACAGAAGACAAATTTCAGGACCTAGCTAACATGGGAGATCTAACAGAAAACTTCCCTCATAAAACAAGTCACAATAGGCTAAATATCATTGAAAAGGCAAGCCAGAAATAATACCCTCCAGGTGGCTCCAAGTAAACTAGATTGTCTCAAACATTTTTTCTTATAGAAGAGAAAAAATAATCTTCATTAAGAATCATAACACAGGCTGACCCTCACTTGTAGTTTAAAATACATGAGATAGGGGTGCCTCAGTGGCTCAGGTCATGAACCCAGGGTCCTGGGATCGAGCCCTGAGTCGGGCTCCCTGCTCAGTGGGAAGCCTGCTTTTCCCTCCCCCACTCCTCCTGCTTGTCTTCTCTCCTTCTCTCTCTCTCTCTCTCTCTCTCTCTCACTGTCTGTCAAATGAATAAATAAAATCTTTAAAAAACAAATAAGAAAATAAAAAATAAAATACATGAGATGAAGCTACAGAGAAAATTAATTATCTGAAAGAAATATGTCTGAAAACATGATGTAAAAATGTACCACAAAGAGACAAAGACATGAAAACTATGAAAGAGAGGTTGAGAGACGTGCAGGTCAAAATAAGAAGCTCTAGCTTACACCTAATCACGGTTTTCTGTAAAGAATGGAATGAGAGGATATAAAAGAGATAATATTTGATAATGGGTGAGAAACTTCCAGAAATGATGCACGATACCAAGCCACAGTGTCAAGAACCCCAAGCAGGAACAATAAAAAGAAATCCTCTCTCAGACATTTTGTGGTGAAACTGAAAAATACCAAGGAAAGGAAAGATACTAAAAGCTATCAGAGAAAAGAGAGATTGCCTTCAAAGGAATAACATTTAGGATGATACATGACTGCTGGATAGTAACAATGGAAGGTGGAAGTCAGTGATGACATCTTCCATTTGCTAAGTGAAAATACCTTATATAAAGGAGGGCAAAAAGACATTTTCATATAAGTAAAAACTGAGAGAGTTTGCTACCAGTAACTAAAAGAAAGGTATACGAGGTAGAAGGAAAGTAATCACAGGTGGAAGAACTGAGATGTAAGAAGGAATTATAACAAGAAAGTGGAAAAAATGGGGTTAAAGCTAAATAAACATTTGCTACCTATAACAATTTAATATTTTGTGGAAGTTTCAAAAAGATAAATTTCATGACAATAAGTTACAAATCGTGTGATTGAAGTTAAGATTTTCTAGTGTTCTTGATTATTTCCGAGAAAAGTAAATAACATTTGTTAACTTTATATTTTGATCATTTACATATGCAAACTGAAACATTCAGAGTAATAATAAAAAAGAATGGAAATGGAATGTACAATTTCCAAACTAGTAGAGAGGAAAATATAATGAGAAAAAAAATCAATCTAAAAGAACATAAGAATGGAGAAAAAATGAAACACAGGAAAAGCAGTACAAATAGAAAGCAAATAATAATCCAAATATATTTGTTATGACAATAAATAGACAAGACCAAATCCTTTAGTTTAGAGATAAAGATTGTCAGATAATTGTTTTTATATTAACTATATACTGATTATTAGAGACCCTCCTAAAACAGAAGACTATCAAAATATAAAAAGTAAAAGGATGGAAAGAAGATATATTAAGCAAATAATAATAATAATAATTAGCTGGGCTATTTCTATTAATATGGCATAATTGAGACTTTTTTTTTACTAGAGCCAGGGAGAGTCTCTACATAATGATTAAAGTTTCAATTCACTAGGGAGAAATAATATTTCTAAGTATGTATGTGTCTAAGAACTAAATTTAAAAATACATAAAGTAAAATTTGACAGTCTACAAGAAGAAATAAGTTCATTTTCATAATGAAAGACTTAAACACACCTTTCTAATGAATTGCTACAAAAACAGAATTAATTCATCTCTTGCACCTAACAACTATAATTTAAAAGATTCATGGAAATTTTCAGAAAAATTGAGCACATATTGGGCCTAAAAGGAAATCTCAACAACCACCTCTTATACTAAAAGATACAACCTCATTAAGTTGTCCACTGGGAAGAACTGGCCACATGTAGGTAAGCTTGTTCCAGAGAGGATTTTCAACTTTGGAATGTTTCCACTGGCCTGGCTTATTAGTCCCTTCATGTTTTATGGCCCACCTAAAACAAAATAAGAAACAAAAAGGAATTTAGTAAGATTACATATCACTTCAAAATATTTTTAAAAATCAGGAAAAATTGGCAATGTCATAACTGACAGTGGAATTTGAGGCAAAAGTCAAAGTAACCATTTTATAATAACAATGACTTAAATAACAATACTAACAGAAAAAAATCAAGCAAAACTTTTTAGACATTCAAAGAGAAACTGACATAAACACAATTATTGTGAGAGACATCACTACAAGACCAACAGATTATAAACCACCAGGTAAATTTTTCTAGGGTAACAAATAAGGATATTAAATATCTGACTGGTATAACTAATAAATGTAAGTATGATAATTTACTTATATTCATTGTAGCCTACTAACAGAAAATACCTTTCTCAACAATTCTTTGAACATTTGTAGTATTTGCCACATACTAACAATGTAAGCTTAAATACAGTTTTAAAATGAAAATTAAAAAGCCACACTTTGTGGAAAATGATAGAATAAAAGTAGATATAAATAAAAGTTTAAATTTACAACTCCAATCACATAATTTAAAAAACACATTCTCAGGGCACCTGGGTGACTCAGTCTGTTAAGCATCTGCCTTTTGCTCAGGTCATGATGCCAGGGTCCTGGGCTTGAGCCCCACGTCGGGCTCCCAGCTCAGCAGGGATCTTGCTTCTCCTTCTTGCCCATTGCTAGTGCTCTCTCTCTCACTCTCTCTCTCTCAAATAAATAAAACCTTTAAAACAAACAAACAAAACACATTCTCTCTCCCCAAATACTATTATATCATATAAAGAAAAAAATAATATGATCAATAGCTGTTTAGAAAGCAATGAAAATAAGAATCATGAAAACATATAATATAGAATTACATTCAAAGGTAAATTCATAATGTTAAGTGGTTTTTTTATTAAAAGCCAAATTGAAAAGGAGAACTAATAAACATTCAAGTCAATTATTTTAAAGTATATATAAAATTGTCCCATGGAAAACAGATGAAAGGAAATAATATTCAAATAGAAATAAATAAATTAGAAAATAGAACATCAGTAGAATGTTTCAAAGAAATGTTTTTGAAATAAAAATAAAATAGCAAATCTCTTGCAAATAAATCTAGATTACTATAATACAAACCAAATGGAAGATTGAGCTAACTATTTAGCATAGAAAAGATTGAAAGAGTATATTATGCACGTGTAAGTTAACAAATGCAAAAATTCTGATGGAAATAAATGATTTTTTTAAAAACCTCACAGATTTGAAACAGAAAATAAAGAACATGCCCTTGCTCACATAACTTCACAGGTCATGGAACAGATCATTTTCATGCTATATAAAATATTTTAAACCATAAATATAAAGAAAACTGGTTAATTTCTTCCATGAAGGAGAGATAATCTTCATAATAAAGTCTATTGCTGGTAATTTAAGAAGTAATACAGTAATTTTACCTAAAATTAAAGATGTAAAATTCCTAAATCAATATTAGCCAATAAAATTTAACATTATGGCAAGAGAAAAATTACTATATATAGCTAAGTCCATACTGAGCCTGGAGAGGAAATGATGGACACTTACTAATATAATAAATCACTAATTAATGAGTGAGACTACAAGAAGCAACCCACTTATACTTTTTGAGCATATGTGATGGTCATTGGAGCCTTAAAGTTTTGTGAAATAGCCCAACCCCATCAGAACCATCTGCAGTACTCAATCTCCCATAAGCTTGATGGAAATTCTTGGGGCCTGGGCAGCAAGGGGTGGGGTGGCAGGAAACACCTGTTCCTTACCAACATGGAACCAAGTGGAACCAAGTTGAGGGCTCTTATAAGCCAGGGCATATAGCCCCTGTGTTACATTTCTCTTCTTCTCTCAGTGAAATCATGTTTTATTTTCCCACAATGCCTCCCAGAGTGTTAGCTACATACATTAAATACCAACGACCTCAAATGAAGTCTAAGGAGAAATGGAAAGCTCATTCATTCAGACAATATATTTGAACTATGGGAAAATGAATAAACCTCAGAAGGTGGTAAGCTCCTGCTATTGCTGGTGAAAATGACAGGAATACACAAAATTAGTTCACATCAATTTTTATTTTTCTGAATACCTGACAATCTCCTAAGGATCTGCTTCCATTGCAAACCTCTCTAGTTGTAGTTTTTTTCATCCACGTCTCGAGTTCTCCTGGCCCTGAAGGTGTATGTGGAAGCTCTCTTTCTTGCTCCTCATAACCACTTCCAGACTGCAAAGGTCTTTGCTTCGAAGCACATAACAGTAGACCAGAGCACCTATTATCCTCCCTTGTTGCATTCATATCAGTTTTTCTGTATCCTTCTCTCTCATTTATTGAAGATTTTACCATCCTGGGTTGCTTTTGTTCTCTCCCTCTCTGTTCCTGTAATCATTCAGTGTCTTTTAAATATCTAAATAGACAATCTCCCCTGGCCTCTCAGTGCCTCTAATGATCTTAACTCCATTTCATATCAGCTACCCTTCCCATGAACACAGACTCAAACTGGTCATTACAAAGAACTAGACCACTTCAAAAATTGCAATTGCAAGAAGCCCACCTTCTCACCACCATCTCCCTTTTCTCTAGTTCACATATTTAAGCATCCCACTCTAACAATTCTTCACTCTTGCCAGATGCTCCAAACCATTGTTTCTTTCACCTTGTCACACTCCATACCTCCCTGCCAGCACTACTCTTCCTGCTATACTTAGCTAGGATTCATGGTTCAGCATAACAGCCACCCTCTTGTCCTGACTCACTGCCGTACTCTTCCTTCTTTGTGGTCAATTTTTAAAAAATAGAAACCAACCCCTGGTTCAATTCTTTACCTACTATAGGTTTATACTTCAACAGTTGAACAGTGGCTAGAGAAAACACCTAAGAAACTATGAATGGAATCACAATAAATTGACATAGAACAATGACACTGGGAGGCAGGGTGGATATATCACAGAGTGTTTTGAGAATCTGAGGAGTTTTGGGCTCTCACAATGATTGTTATTTCAACTGGCAGGGAATGAAGAATACCAAATGTCCTTCAAAGTATGGGGAAGTCCTGCACAAAGGAAGCTTGTCCTGCATTCCACAGACATTCAAATTTCCCTCCAAACATTCATTTTATTACCTATTTATCAGAGTCTAAAACCAAACTACATTTTATAATAAACAAAGTATTTTTGCATGATTATAATACACACCACATTTTCTAGGAGTACAACACCCTCAAATATCTCAAAGAAGGAAAATTTTTTTGATGGTTCATGTGTTACTTACTCTTTTGGAAAAATTCTATCACTAATGGCATTACCATTCATGGTTTTTGAGTCACAAGTATAACACAACTGTATCATTTGGCATTTGTAGTTCACACATTTAGCTGATATTACACATAGGAATAAGACTCTGCAAACATAATCATGTTGTCCAGTATAGCTGTACTGAAAATTTATACTGAAGTGTATATTACTTTTATTTTTAAATTATTTTTCTTTTACTAACATTAGTGTTACTAGACAGGCATTTCTTTAGAAATTATATGGGTGTGTAGGTTATCTTAACCATGAATTTTATTTTAGGGTAGTAAAGGATCGTTACAAAATATTTGTTATACAAACGGAGTATTGGGTATGATACTGCTGACAACCACTATTTTTAACTGTACAACCACAAACCTCAAGTGGGCCCTGCGGACTTCTGGGTCATTCCACTGCTTTCCTCCAGCCCAATAATTCCAGGCCTCTGAGAAACACACCATTTCCTTCTCATTAAACCTCCCATACCCTGCCATCCATTGCTCAGTGCTGCTGGAGATCTTATTTCATTGAGAAAACACAAGTGTTCAAAAGAGACCTTCCTCTTCCTCCCATCGGCAAATCTTCCAGATTCCCCTGCTCTAGACGCCTACACTTTGCTTGTCTTCTTGCTATAGTGAAGCAGTCTGTGCTCCAGTCTAAGGCCAAAACTGCTCGTGACCTAGGTCCTTATCTTGTCTCATCTAGGACTTTGTTCCGCCCTGAACTATTAATCTTCCTGTCCTCTGAGTCATTCCATCTCCATAATATCTGAGAGTCTGACACCTTAAAAAAAAAAAAAAGAAAGAGAAGAACCTTCTATACGTCCCACATCCACCTCCAGTTATTGCCTTATTTCTGTGTATTCCTTTATAGCAAATTCCTTAAAAGATTAATCTCCTCTTCTTCTCTCCTTTTCTCTTAGAACAATTCTAATTAGATTTTCCCCTCTGAAACTCCATTAAACCTGCCCCATCAGAATTTTCACATTACCAAAGTTAAAACTCATTTCTTAAGATACACCTGAACAGCAGTGTCTAACAAAAGATCATTCTTTCCTTAAACGCTTTCTTCACTTGACTTGACTTCCCTTGACTTCCATGAAATCACACGCATTTGGTTTTCTTCCACATTAGTAGCCAAAATTGTTATTCTCCTCTTGCTTGCCAAAGGGTGGTAAATAAATCCCATAAAAATGTAGGGCTTGCTACATCAATGGAATTTTTAGGTGTCCATTGGTCTGATATATGTAAGGATATTCCCCTAAAATAAAGGTCAAGTTGTTGCATTTTATACCTCTTACTCCATCAACAACAAAAGACACAGCACTGATGGGTCCTTTTGGGTTTTAGAAACAACATGTACCACACCTCAAAAATACTGCTCTGACCCTTTTACCAGATATCCCAAAAGGCTGTCAATTTCAACAGGCGTTCAGAACATGAGAGGAATCTGAAGCAGTTCCAGGTGGTAGTACAAGCTTCCCTGTCTCCTGGATGGTATGACCTGCCAGACCCAATGACCCTGGAGGTATCTGAAGTGGTGAGGATGCTGTGTTAAGTCTCTGGTAAGACCCATACTCTTGTTGCTTTATAGACCCTGGCATTCTGCAGCAAGATCATACTCTGCAACAGGAAACAACTCTGTTTTTGAAAAATAATCCCTGGTGTATTGAAAAGCTTTTTTTTTGAGACTGAGAACTGGAGCATTGTACCATCAAGTGACTGTGAAATCTGAACCACCCATAATGAACTGGGTGTAGTCATATCCTTCATGTCATAAGGTAAGACAGATGCAACTACCTTCTACTGTAAAATGGAAGTGGTACATTCAGGATCAGGCTCAAGCCAAGTCCAGAAGGCATTAGTCTATTGCAATGATTCCTCTCCCTTAATATACACATATGTCCTTAAGGGGATTTCTCTACAGCCATTGGCCAGAAGGATTCAAGCCTGGTTCACAAAGCAGTCAGTATGATATGTTGGTGCCGGTCAGAAGTGGACTACTGCTATGTTATAGTCTCTGAAGAACAGTGGTGAAAAGAAATTGTCCTATTAGGTAGAGTTGTGAGTACCACACTTGATCATCTACTTTGTAGAAAGGAATAGGTAATCAGAGTGTGGGTATACATTTATTCATGGGCAGTGATTAATGATTTGGCCTGTTGTTCAGGAGCTTCAAAATAGCAAAACTGGAAGATTTGGTATGAAGGTATGAAGATGAACCTACAGGGAGGATACAAAGCATATGGATTTTAATTCTCCTGTTTATGCCTACAAGAGAGCATCCATCATAAGTGGACGGAATGACCATAGTGCCCATGAAAATGTTTATATGTAAGGGACACATTTTACAGCAAAAGAGGTAAAACAGTGAGTCACAGGATTCACTTGTCTTACATTGTACTTTATCACTCAAAAGCAGCTTGCTGGGGCACCTGGGTGGCTCAGTCATTAAGCGTCTGCCTTCAGCTCAGGGCGTGATCCCAGAGTCCTGGGATCGAGCCCCACAACAGGTTCCTCCGCTGGGAGCCTGCTTCTTCCTCTCCCACTCCCCCTGCCTGTGTTTCCTCTCTCGCTGGCTGTCTCTCTGTCAAGTAAATAAATAAAATCTTTAAAAAAAAAAAAAAAAGGCAGCTTGCCTGATGGAATACAGAAATGGCCTTAAAATCTCAACTAAGGTTCCAGCTTGGGAAACACTTTTCAGGGTTTGGGTGCTATCCTAAAGGATCAGTATATGCAGTGACTCCAACAATATGTGTGTTGTGTCCTCAATAGCTAGAATGTGTGGGTTCAGAAACCAATGGGTAGAGGAAGGATTGGCCCTTCTTACCATCACTCCTTATGGCCAACTTCAAAATCTGTGCTCCTGTTTCCAAACGCAGGCTTTTCCAGGTTAGAGTGCTAATTTTCACTATGGGAATGGTTCTTCCATAACATACAATAAGTCTCCCACGGACCTACAGAAACTAACATTACCTGACCACTTTGGGCTCTTCGTGCCAGTAGATCAGAAGGTCAATAAAGGAGTTATTCAATTGATTGGAGAACTGATCTTGATTACCATTATGAGTGAAATTTTCTCCTACACAATGGAGGCAAGGAGGAGGCAAAAGTCTGAAACCCAGGACCTCAGGGCATCACTTAGTGCTTCTATGCACAGTGAAAAGTACAAATGGGCAATTATAGCAGTCAGTCTGATAATGGCAGAGAAATAAAGAGCTGACACCTCTCAGAAATAAAGTCTTGGATAAAGTAACCCAGACTAAACAAAGTGCTGGACAAGAGTAAGAGAAAACTAGAATGGGTGGAGGAGGTGGGAGTTAATGCCTATCAATTAGTCTTAAGGTCAGCATGGGGGACTGAGGCTTAATTTGCTAACCCTTTTTAAAATTTATGTTAGAAGAATGCAACATTGAAGTACTGGAATGTCACTTCCCCTCTTGAGATGGACTTGAGAGCATCTTGTTCTCTTAAGAGATTGGGATATCATTAGAGGTGAAGTGGATTGGAGTGGAGCAAGAGGTAGATAGAACTGGCCCCACTTCCTGTGTCTCTTCAAGTTCACTCAGCCCTATAAGCTTCCTTTGTTCACATGCTCAGTGGGGATCCTCAGCCACCCGTGTTGTCACTTCATCTTCTACCACCTCCAATGCTCTCATCCACCGCTAGTGAGAGGGCCAGGCATTGGCATAGCCTCCTTAACACCCATTGGATCAGGAACCAGAGTGGCTCCATTTCCCAGATCTAACAGGATTTTTCCACTATTTCAGCATGCAGATAAAACATTGCACCATGGAGCATGGCTCTGGCTTCCCCAGTGACTACCTGAAAAGGCCCTGGAAAGGTCACTAACATAACCTAGAGGTGAGGGGGTGGCCAGTGTGTCCTGGAGTGAACTTTGATTAATAAGGAGTTAGAGACAAGAAGAAGTCCATAAATATATCCCTTCCCATTTCTCACCAAGATACAGTGGTTGTACAAGCCCGGTGGAAGTCATCCTAAGTGAGATTACTCAGGAAACTATGGCCACCTCCCTAATACTCCACCTAGTATCTTATTTCCCTCCTTTCCTGACACATTTCTCCCTTTTCTTCCACTTTTGCTTACCTAGGACTGCATTTCCTAGTAAAACCTTAGCATATATACGCTGCTCCAGGCCATTGTTTTCTAGGAGACTAGAATGAAAACACCAAAGAGGGGTAGGGAGAGGTAATTTAAATCTCTAGCCAGCCATACTCACAGCTAAGGAATCTTTTTTATAAAAGAGTCTAAACTGAATTTAAACAATATCCTGGCAAAAGGGTGGGGACAGAATTTAATTATCAAGTGTAAGGATTCAAAGATAAAACTCCGATCATATTATACCATAAGCTTATAATTTCTAGAATCATAGTTGTATCAATGTATAGATAGAAACTTACTTTTCAGTTTAATTTTAAGGTTTTTCAAGAAAGGAAAAACATTAATTCTTCTGGTTGCAGGTACTAGATAACTTCAGTGCATCCGTGTCTTTAAAAGGAGCTGGTCAAGTTCAACTTACACTGTTAATAAACATTCATGTTGACTAAAGACCATTAGACTTCAGAGTTCCAGCACAGTATGAGCTTTTATGTAAAAGCAATAGACATCTTAATATTCTGTTTTATAAATGAAGAGCTGACAGACCTTAACTGTAATGGCACCAGCAGGCAGAGCTATAATGACTATACATGTGCATAACATAAATTAGAACTTTACAGCATTGTTAAGGACTCCAGAATCTTAATTCCTGAAAGCCTACACTAGGTGGAGACAGTGATTCGTGAATGCTTGCAGGCAGCCTTTCTCTGGCCCTTGCGGAATTTATCTCTATTTAATATTTTCCCTTCTTCTCTTTAGTGTGAAAAAGGGTACTCTTGAACAATTAGGTGTTTTAAGTAGAAACATTATATAAAACAAAATATCCTAGGCTTTGGAAAGACCTACTTGAAAACACACACATATACACATCCTACAAGGCCACCAAATAAGGTTTAGAGGCAAGTTTATTTATTTAAAATAATGCCTGTATAAACCCTGCCTTCCCATTAAAGGTCAAATTCTATTTATGATACTTCATGAGTATCTACCCCCAAGGATAGGAGTATGACCAAAGTTAAAATATCCTTGTGGATTTATCTGAGTCTAAAAGATAAAAAATCAGGGGCATTCAACATTTCAGTTGACACATACCTTCTCCCTCAAAAACTAGGTCCAGGATTGATCATATCAATTTCAGTCAGATTAATGGACTCACAGCTCCACCAGAATGCTCTAGTCAATTAATCTTATAAAGGTATGGGAAACAAAAACACTTCAGATAATGTTTTTGAGTCCAGTGCCTTTGATGGAACTTCAGTGTGTTGGCAGGCCCTGAGAAATTGTGCAAGACTGTACCCACTGTACCCACTGGGACAGAAAGGTATTATTTACACTCTTAGAAATCAACAGTAAAATAAAAACAAACCTAAATGTGTTGCGGTTGAAGAGCAAACTGTCTTTTTTTTCTATCAGGACCCGATTATATAGTTTCCAACAATTTAATAAACATAGTAATAAAATATGATACAGTATATAATTTGGACCTGATGGAGTAAATTATAAATACCCTGGCAAATTCCAACTCAAATCAGCAGTGTCTAACAAACATGCATGTAAAAATGATCAGAATCATATCCTACAACTGTTAGGGAAGCTCTTTAACTCTTTGCTTTGCATGAAGACCTATTCATTTATTTAACTGGTCACTTTTCAGTGTTTAAGGTCATCTAAGTCACAGATTAGACCACTTAGAATTCATCCATAATTAATTTTAAATTGCATGGTTCCTCAGAAACAGCAAAAAGCACATTATTCATATAGAATGCTAATATATTTCATACATTGATTTTGATAGATATCAGTTTGTAAGACTAGCTTTAAGTACCTCATGTCTGAAAAAAAAAGGATAGGAAGAAATGAGTAGATTATAAATAATAATATTAATAACAACAGCAACTACCTATTTTGATGGGATTTAATAATACCCCGACAGATTCCCATGGATTTGAACTGTTGAGTAGCTTTGTGTGGTTCTAGTCCTCTAGACAGGGAAGAAATCATTTAAAATCAGAACCATACATACAAGCTAATTATTTTAAACACTGTATAATGGTTAAAAGAAACTTGGAACCATCAAATATGACTCTCTAGTCTTCTATAAGTACCACTGCATGAAATATTTTAGGTTACATCTATTTTGTAATTTGCACTGAATATTAAAGGTAAATGTAATAGTCTATATAAATAATTATTTTTATGATTTAAATTTCAAATAACTTTACCCCATCAGAAACAAAGCACTGAAGACTGGAGCATCATTAATTTACAAGTCAAAATTTACAAAAATCAAGTAAATTTTGCATATTAACATTATTCTACTTTATTCCTGGAATAATTTGTACAAACTAATAAATATAGTTGGAATTTGTTCATCTGTCTTATATATTCTCATTTACCCTCTTTACGTTATTTTGATAACTAGCAAAGTACTTTAGAGAGAGACTGGATTTTAATGGCAACTAGGGGCTAAGAAGGAGAACTTTATGATCATGTTTCCATCTTGCATAATTAGGAATGTCTAAGAATGAGAAACTTTTCTAAAAATTACACTGAAAATAAAACTAATTACACAAAAATTTCCATAATTTTATATTACATTCCTCTCAGTTGAAGATCATTAATTAAGTTGAAGACCATTAATTAATTAAGCCCTTTAACACAATCCAGTTATTTTTTTCAGATCACTAATGAAATATGGTAAAAACCTATAGTACATTAATGATAATTGCTAGCAATATGTATGTATTTAGTGTAGAAAAATAAATGGATATACAGATGGATATAAAGCCAAACCTGACATCTCCTGCAACTTTGCTTTTTAAAATAAGTCTTTGACCTGCCCTATTTTGTTTTGTTTTTCTAGTTGGTTGAGCTTCCTGGTTATTTAGATTCTGGATACATAGAAGTAATCTATATTCAGCACTAAAAACCTATCATTATCTCCCATTCTCAGAGAGTTTCATACTTGTGTAAAAGCAAAGCTCTCTTTGCAACTACAGTAAAATCTCTATCAAGTGCAAGATTTGTAAACAAATAAAAAAATCCATTCTTCTTTCAACAATACTTGCTTATAGTGGAGCCCCATGTGATCTGTGAACTCATAAAATCTATTTCATTTATCACATATCTGGGCCTGATAGGTTAGCTTTGATATCCCAGCTTTTTGGGAGATAAGGTCTCTGAAGTTCTTGTATTGATTTTTGTGCAAATAAGACAAATGAAAAACTGTCTATTGAGTGCCTGCTCTTTCTCCCCAGCTCTCTGCTAGGCACTATAGGGAATCCGAAAGAAGTTAGAGGGTTTCTGCCCTTGAGAAAGGTGCTGCATTTTAGGAAGAAGTAAAAATTATACATCTGGGGACATTTTTGAAAACAATACAACATTTAATTTAAAAAATGGCACTCTCAATAGAAGTTACGACAGTTACAACTAATGGAAAGAAAATAAAATGAAATTTATATTATGGAAAGAAACTGTTGGGGGGAAGGCAGTCTTTAAAAGATGCTTGAATTTTATCCTTTTTTAAAGATTTATTTATTTATTGGAGAAAGAGAGAGTGAGCAAGGAAGGGGCAGAGGGAGAGGGAGAGAGAGAATCTCAAGCCGACTCTGAGTGTAGAGCTGAATGTGAGGCTCCATCTCACAACCCTAACATCATGACCTGAGCCAAAACCAAGAGTCAGACACTTAACCAACTGAGCTACCCAGGCACCCCTTGAATTTTAAATACATGAAACTCCCATGAGTTTGGGATAGTGAAGGAGAAGACAGATGCCATTTAGAAAAATGGAGAAAGAATACAATCTTTTGGTATCATATAATAACTGCAGAATATATAAATATTTGAGTAAAAGCACAGAGTTCTAGCTAGAAGAGAGTGACTTATATCTACAGCCTTTTATTTCCCAGTCCTCGTTATGTCTAGCCAATTTTTTTTGCTTAAAGTATTTCACCACGTAAACCTCTTGATTGCTTCTATTTATCCATATCAGGAAGGAATAGTTATCCTCTAAATAATTCTCCTTTCCTTCAGTAGTAATCAGTTTTTAAATGGCCACGTGGATACCCAGCTAAACACAAGATTTGATTGCATTTAGGTATAGCCGTGTAGCAAAGTTCTGGCCAAATAAGCTGTGAATGGATATGCTGTGCACTGCTCATCAGCAGTCTGTCCTTTCCTTCCTTTCATGTCCACCCACTGGTTTATCCAATGGCAAACTTCTCTGACTTTTTTAAGAAATGCTCTTAGAGCACTGGGTGTTACACACAAACAATGAATCATGGAACACTATAACAAAAACAAATGATGTACTGTATGGTGACTAACATAACATAATAAAATTTTTTAAAAAAGAAAGAAATGCTCTTAGAGGCAGTGAATGATAGCTCTTCAAAAATATTGGCATTCAAATGATGGACCCCAGTTGCCTGGTGATACAGTATGGGTTCCTAGGGAATCATGGGATGGACTTAAGTCACTACATCACGACTTAGGATGAGTCCACAGAGATTAGTCATGAGGAAGTGAGTGATAACTTTTCATAAGTATTTCCTCTCCAGAAACATTTTTCCTAACAGATTTTAAAGTCTACAGACTGTCTATTGTGAGTCACATTTTAGTTCTGCATTAAAGACCCTGAAAAACAAATAAGAAAAAAGAAGAACCAGTAACTGAGAGGAAAATAAGAACACATTCAAGGATCCAAACGGAAAAGTCAAGAACAGTTATCCAGAGAAAAGAAATGATGAGATATGAGAACACTGGAAAAAGAATGACTGTCAATAGGAAGTTCAAAAATGTAATCAAATAACAAGGATCTTTTGCCTAAAGTTTGTGTTGGGGAACACCATCCACATATCCACAATTATGCTGCTGGGTGCCAGGAATCCAGAAACTGGAACATTTCTATCCCTGAAGAGTCCAGCTTGGCAAGAGGATGGAGCAATGGAATAAGTACCAGAGACACAAAGTGACCAGGGTGATCAATCATAGAAGTTTATACAAGGTACTGCAGGGAACTAACCAGAGAGTCACTGAGTATTCCTGAAGGGTGTGTAGTGTGTAGTAGAGAGGTCAGTGTGGAGGAAATGGGAAGTCTTGAGTCCCACAACTCAAGAGTCTTCTATAGGACATACTCTGCCCACGTACTAATGAATGAATGAGCTAACTTGGACTATATTTAAAAATCTAGCTAGCGAATTCCAGGTTCCCAATTCTCCATATATTTATACTCAAAATTCCTGAATTCTTAAATCTAAAGTGACAGAGTATAAATAAATATTCAAGATTTCCCTTACATATAAGTAAAGTAAGAGATAACTTGCATAATATGATTCAGCAGAATGGCCCCCTACTCAAAACTATTTCTTAAAACTAGATCCTGAAATTCCATCATTACCATACAATTTCTTTATGCTCAAATGAGTATTTAGTTGTTTGGCCAAGACCATTGTAAGATTTGCAAAACCAAAGGTCAGTACATTATAATTTGTGGTAGACTGAATAAAGATAGCCATGTCCTAATCACTGAAACATGTACATGCTACTTTATAAGACAAAAACAGACATTGCGGATATGATTAAGTTAAGGATCTTGAGATGGGGAGATTATCCTGAATTATCAGAGTGGGACCTGAATGTAATCACCAGTGTTTTTATAAGAGAAGGCAGAGAAAGATTTGGCTCTACAGGAGAAAACAACATAAGCATGGAAGAAGGAGGGATTAGACTGATAAGGCCACAAACCAAGGTGTGTCAGCAGCTACCAGGGCAAAGAATGGATTTTTCCCTTAGAGCCTGCATAGGTATTATGGCCCTGCTAACACCCTGATTTCAGTACAGTGATACTAATTTGGGACTTCTGGCTTCCAGATTTCTGAGGAAAAAAGTTGTTTTAACCCAAGTTTCTGATAATTTGTTATAGCAGGCATAGAAAATTCATACATAATCTTCAAAATAAGTTACAAAGATCAACACTAATGGTTTCTGTGTTTTAGAATAAGTTTGTGAGTATAAAAATAGAGGAGATTTTATAATTTATATATGTATATTCCTTTCCTACTTATCTTTTTTACCATACACTTTTTTGGGGTGGTTTTCATTCATTTCTTTTTTATATAATTTTTATTTTGTTATATTAGTCACCATACAGTACATCCCCAGTTCTTGATGCAATATTCCATGATTCATTATTTGTGCATAACACCCAGTGCACCATGCAATATGTGCCCTCCTTAATACCCATCACCGGTCTATCCCAATCCCCCACCCCCCTTCCCTCTGAAGCCCTCAGTTTGTGTCCCAGAGTCCACAGTCTCTCATGGTTCATTCCCCCTTCTGTTTACCCCCCCTTCCTTCTTCCCTTCCTTCTCCTACCGATCTTCCTATTTCTTATGTTCCATAAATGAGTGAAACCATATGATAATTGTCTTTCTCTGCCTGACTTATTTCACTTAGCATAATCTCCAGTCCCGAAAAAGTTGTAAAATTGTAATCAGACTACATATAAAATTTTATGTCCTGCATTTTTTAAACTAACTTATAACATTTACATTATGTTTTTCATTATCATGTTTTTCATAATTATCATTCTTAGTAATTGCATAAAAGTTCATCAAAAATATACCTTAGATTTCTTAACCAATTCCTTACTAGTAAGTTTTTAGGTTGTTTATGATTTTTACGATTATATGAAACACTGAAATGGGTACATCTGTTCATAAAACTTACTCTCCTTCAATATTTAGCATTACTTCCTTTGACAAGACATTTAGAAATATAATTGTTAAGTCAAAGAATATCAACATTTAAAATTCTTGATGGATATTACCATACTGTTTTCTAAAGGGGTGGATCCAATTAGAATTCTTTTTTGTAAAATAAGTCTTATAAGAATAGAAGAGTAAAGGTTAGAGGGGACGGTTATCCAGTTCAGAGTTCAAAAGACTAAAATTAGAATTCCCACCTCTATATTTGAAGGTAATTCATTCCTTATGATCTTTTAAAAATATAAGCATTATCATCAAGCACTTACATATACTCTATATACATAACCTTGTGCTAAATTTTGTGGAGATTTAAAAAGAAGTATAAAAATGTAATGTTTGACCTTACTATTTGGATGGACAGGATAAACATGGTGAAATACGATTCCACAGAGCTATGCTGTCCAGTATAGTAGCCACTAATCACAGTGGCTCCTTAAACATAATTTGAATGAACTTCAATTAAGTAAAATAAAAGATATATTCATCAGGCATACTAGCCACATTCGAAGTGCTCAATGGCACAACACTGCAATGTTGCATAAGAGAAAGTAGCAACATGTAAGAGGCAGACAGTCTGTCAGAAGTTGAGAGTAGAGGGAGGACAACAAGTTTGAACTGATTCCCATGGAAAAGAACAGTTCATGAGTTAAAGAAGAAAAGTAAAAGCTTTTTTGGGGAATTTAAAGAATGATTTAAGAAATAGGAAGATCGATAGGGGAAGGAAGGGAAGAAGGAAGGGGGGGGTAAACAGAAGGAGGAATGAACCATGAGAGACTGTGGACTCTGGGAAACAAACTGAGGGCTTCAGAGGGGTAGGGGGGTGGGGGACTGGGATAGGCCAATGATGGGTATTAAGGAGGGCACATACTGCATGGTGCACTGGGTGTTATACCCAAATAATGAATCATGGAACATTGCATCAAAAACTGGGGATGTACTGTACAGTGACTAATATAACAAAATAAAAGTCATATATATAAAAAAAGAAGAAAACAGATCAGGAAAATCTCTGCCCATATAAATGGCCTCAATTGCCTAAATGGGTCTGCATTTGACCACTAAATGACTAAAAAGTTAATCATCTATGAAATGCCTTCATTCAAGATTCCCATTCTCATAACTTATTATGTTTTCTAAGTGGCAAATGTTTAAACACTAATTCCTCAAATAAAATTGTGTTAAAGAATCCTTTTGGTCAATGCTAGATAGAAACTCATCTGATGCCCCCTCTCTTCCTATTCCTCTCCCCTTTTCTTTCAACTCCATTACTGCAATTGCTGCAAGATTATGGTATGGCCTCTGTTCTGGGATCAGGCTTGTGGGCACCCCACAAGTCACTGTGGAGAAGAACTTGACTCTTAAGCACTTTAATGTCATGTTACTTTCCAAATTAGGCCATAATGAAAATATTAAAATCAGGTAGACAGTCATCATAGGATTAGCTGACCCACCCAGATATACTCAAATAACTGATGGGAAGTTGCATAATTCTTGCATTTCTGCACTACCCTTTAGGCATGATGAAAAACTGAGCTCATGATAAGGGAAGCTTCAATGCATCTCACCAACTGCTTTTTTATGTTTTCTTTCTCATTACTGTGACCAAGAGTATTTGGGGGAACACGTTCCATTTCCTGGCTTTCCATCCAGATGATTCTTCTCTTGAATCTGGGAGGAACATGTGGGCTACTTTATCTAGCCTATCATTTCTCAATGAAGAGAAAGGAGACTCCCATAAGACTTACTCAGCTAATACAAGTCATAAGTCTTAAGAAGAGCTCATAGTAAACTCAGATCCCTACAGCTCAGTGAATCACACAATCCACAGGGGGAAAAAAATCCCTTTAGACATATTGAGCCTTGAATGCCCAGGAAGTAACCTAGTTTGTGCTATAATTTTAACAATTCAGTTCAAGTGTGACTGTCAGTAAGTTTGTTGAGTGAACTGTTAAAATCAGGATGTAAGATGGACTTACAGTAAAACTGAGAATTTCACTCTGAGAGACAAGCAGCAATAGCAACTTCCCTTTGTCTCTGAACTTCTCTAAGAAGGGTGAAAGGCTGAGCCTCTAAAGGGTCCTTTGTATTTCCTTTAAATGCAGTGCTTTATACAAAGGAAACTGAACAAACACACACGTGAACAGTCCTACATCCACAATAACATGATACTACAGGAAGCATAAAATTCAGTGTATAAGAAATGGTGCCTATTTCTACTAGACATAAGGATTTTGTCTGTTTTGTTTCAGTGCAATCGAGGGCCTAGAAAAGAATCTGGTAGAGTCTGCACTCAATAAACATTTATAGAATGCAGCACAAACTGTAGTCTTGGGCAACCAAGGGCTCTGCCCTAGGCCTCACTTCTCCCCTTGTCCTGCTTTGCTCAGTGGGTGAGGTGTCCATGGAGCCAAGAGGAGGTGCCCACCTGGAGTCTCTGTGTCTCCTCCCTACTTCTAGCCCATTTTCTGAGACCTCAGGGTTCCCTGGCCAAACAGCCCCAAACTTGCTTCCAGGGATAGGAACAACATTTTTCCCTCATTCTTTCTTGAGAACAGATCATTGCTGGTGTGCAGTGACTAGTACTGAAAGTGTCCAAAGGATATCTCTGTCTGGGTGGGACAAAGAATGAACATGTGGTTTTTTCCCAATCCTGCATATTTTAGAGGAGGCTTGGTTGAGTAAGTGAATGGATGCGTGGATGGATAAATGAATACAAGCAATGCCCTTACATGAGCCACTAAAATATACCAGGGAAAGAGAAAAGAATGGGGCACATGGGCTTTCCCAAATATTCCGAAAATGGCTAACTCTGTCAAGTTGGACAAGGACCTCTTTTATTGTTTTTAATGATCCGTATCAACAGTAACAACATTGTCCAGAAAAATGGTGAATGTTCATGAGATACCTTGAAGTTGCCGAAAAAAGCTGTTCTTTTACTTTTAGTCTGAAAATGACATAAAATGTAGATTTTTAAAATAAAGTCCTTAATGAAATGAAATTTTAAGATGTGTCACTTAAAATCAAAATAGATTCAAGCTTCAAATATATGAAGAAAATTATAAATTCACAAAAATAAAGCATTTTCTCTTGTCAAGACTCCACCTGGCACCAGACCTGGTACCTAGAGGTGCTCACCAGGCATTTGTCAGCAGAGCTGAGTGGATGAGAACAAGCATTTTGATGCCAGATCCCCAGGATTAAATCTTGGCTTCACCCCGGAGAAGCTGGGTGACCTTGGACATGTCACTCTTGGGATAACATGATACCTACTTCAGGGAGTTGTTACGAAGATTAAACACATTGTTTTTTATAAAAGGATAGAACAGTGTCTGGCTCTTACCACTCTGGAAGGGCTGAATTCCAGTGTTAAATGTTACGTATTGTTAAATGACATTAAATGATGTGTAGTCCATACTGTTAGCTATTCTTACTATATACCCAATTATATTTAATCTCAAAAAAAGGCATGGTCTCCAAGTGTTGAGCGATTTAAATTTCCTGTTTCTAAGTGATCTAGGAAGGAACTCTGGTAATAACAGTAGATTTCAACCATCTCAAAATATTTTTAGTGTGTTGCCACAATCGACTTTGGTTAATGTAACTTTAATTCAATGGGAGTTTTGTAAGTCAGCAGGTGGAAAGCCTGTTTTAACTTTGCTTTTCCCTGACTAATGAAGATGTGTTCAACGTTTCAATCATTTAAAATCTATGCTAAAGTTATAGAATAATAAGAAGGAACCTAAGCTCCATCTGTACTAGAATCCTGCATGCAAACCACACACTGAGAACACCAAAGCAGCTGGAACATAGACACCAAGGAGAGCTACGCGGGGACAGAGATAAATGGATCGTAGAAACTGTGAAGATAATGATGTTAATGCCTTTCGCCCACCTTTTAGAGTGAAAATGACATCACTCATAGTTGTTTTATTTAAGAAAATTTTAGGATTTTACTATTTTCCTTAAAATGGCTAAATATGAATTCTTAATCTTGAATATTCACATAAGTTACGTGTGTGAAAACACATGCATGTTAATGACACACTAATGGCAGTCCAGAGGATTTTCTCTTCGGGAGGTCTCACAGTTTCTGATACTTTCCTCAGTATTGCTGTTGTTTTTCTTAGAGCATCTTTTGTTAAGAAAACACTTTGCAACTTCTTCAACAGTGAGTTAAAGTTACACACCACTGAACAAAAACCTTCAAATTCTAACATTACGATTTTAATGGGATACATGAATATATTATCAGAAATGTCAGCAACACAATGAAATTAATATACAATATCCACTAAACTTCATAACATTGTCTCCTTTTCACACAAATCAGACTGATTTGAAAGATAAGCAGTTGTTTGAAAATTAATAGCAACATTCTTTTGTTTCATTTTATGCAGCTTTAAAGACCAAAGGAGCCTTAGGAATTAATTGCAGGCTTCTAATAAACACAATGATGTAATGACGTATTTAACATTACTGTTTTTTGTTTGATTCCAAATAAATTGTAGATTTTTTTCTGGTGTGATACTAAAACAATTACCATTTTGCAAAAAGGATAATTAATCTGCAATTTTTTCACATTAGATCATATATCTCTAAAGAGTGCCCACAGATTTGATAGTCTTCAGCTGCTGTGTATTTATTTTTCATTTTTTCTACTGATGTACCGCCCCATCAGTACTGACATTTAAATGAGTGAGTATTCAACACAAATGTGATCATTTGTACAGCATCCAATGCGGCCCCATACTGAGATGATTGCTTCTGGGAGCCATCCACGGGTTCTCAAATAGGGGGAAAAGCCAGGCAAAATTTTATCAATTTACATTTTTCTGTGATTAATTTTTATGCAAATAAGGGCCCGACCGTGCTCCCATCTCACCTGAATCATCCGGATCATCAAAGACAAATTGAGCATCACTTATTTAAAAAATAGGCTTTAAACTACTCTACAGCTGCGTTGGAAAATGCTAAGAGCGGGGCATGAACTTCTCTAATATAACAGGAATAGATAAGAAAATGCCTTTTATGTGCATTTTGTACACAATACCATAAACATAGAACTTAACAAAATCCACCCCCCCCAAACAATTGCCTTTGCTTTGAATATTCTCTGGTCTTTGTAAACACTCAGCAATGGGAATGACAGTGTATGAAGCAACATTTTCCCAATTTCTGAATGCATAGTCAGAAGTGTTTCCCATTAAGTGAAATATACTGACCATTACATATCTTTTCCAACACTTTACTGCTTCTGGATTAAAGTGTCTAATAAATAGGGTAAATATATAGGGGAAACAAAATGTCGCAGAATTAAATGACAAATCTTAGGTGGTGGTTAGGGGGTTTACATTGTTAGTATTATGTTGCATAAAATTGACACATCACTTTTAGAGAAAGTCTATACAATCTATTTCCAAATTCACCAAACTTCCACTAAAATAATAGAATTATTTAACTTGCATTTGGAATCCATCAGAAATTATAAAAAGTTTAAAAAAGAAATTATAAAAATCATAATGTATTTTTTTTTCAAATAAGAATATTCTTCAGATTTATGAACTATGTTTTCCATATCTGGAATCAAGTTAACAGTGCAATTCATATAAATAAATTGTCACAGCTTACAAATGCCACCTCAGCAGTAACTAAGTTCAATTTGTTATGTTTTAGGAAAAGCTATATTTTCTCACATGGTGTCTTTTAAAAGTGTGCTTAGAGTTTTATATATATGAGTCAGTTATCAAAATCTTCCCAGATGTGTCTCTTTCTCCCACTCATGAAAATAATCACCAGAGCAGAAATAAATTGTTGACAATTCTCTGAGAATGGAAACAGACCACAGGGGGTAAAAATCTGGTTATCTGAATGGGCGATATAATCGAAGGTTCAGCTAAGCTAAGGGAATTTCAACATAAACAATGCTCTTATTTCCAAGAATGGATTCCCCTTTATATACAATAGTGGAGGAATGCCAATCCTTTCCTTACTGCTGTGAGAAAAGTGCCGGACAGGAACAAGATTAGAATCTTAAAAGCTGTCCTGGGGAGCTAAATTACTGTGCAGTGTACAGGTGAGGAGGTAAAAAGAGCAAAAATAAATGGAGTTTATTCCATGGTTTTTAGAGTTTATTTCATGAAGACAGAAATAAAGATATCTAAATCCATAGTTACAGTCACTCCATGTGAAACAGCTCTGTGTATGTGTGAGAGAGAGAGAGAGATAGAGAGAGAGAGAGAGCTTGTGTCTGTATGGAACTGTATGACTCGGCCTCCTCTCTCTCTCATCAATAAAAATAAGCCATTCAACACCATATTCCACACATACAAAAAAAGATTCCTGTTCATATTCTCACTGTATTCCTTCAAAAATAACCTGGGAAAAGACAAGTGTTTCTCTCACAAAAATTCACTAATTTCAGCCTGATGAGCAATTGTTGAGAAGTAGAATAATCAGATTCATACAACTCTTGGGGCACACACACACACATCCATCTCGTCTGATCTTGGGGTAAGTCAGTTTAAACCAGGCAGCCATAACGTCATCTGCTATGATTCAATCAGGAGTAGAAGCAATTCACCAAGTTCATAACCTGGACATTTCATATTCCCAAACAAAGGTGGGCATAAAGCAACTCTCAGTCCCCAAGGATTTATAAACTCTGCCCTGACTTTAAACAGCAGCTGTTTGGTTGAAAGCAGGTCAGCTGGCAACCACACAGCTGTTTTTTTTAAGTCCAGGATAGTTGCCAGTGTAATGTGAAAACCAGCCTGTCTCTCACAGAAGTAAATTGGCACCTCCCAAATGACAGGGGGAACTGCTTCCTCATGTGTCAGCTGAGTACATTTGGGGACAACGGGACAAGGGACTGGATAAGGAGAAAACCTTTAGGGATGACAACTCACAAATTTAGGAAAGAAATAACGTTGGTCCTAAAGGGAGCAGGGACCCGGGGCTCCTGGGGAGCATCACAGGGCCTCACAGCCATACATTTAACCTTGGCCACAATCTTTTTCACAGAAATCAGATGACCCCTTCATCCATCTGAACAATCATTCCTTGATAATCGGCCCAAGGAAGAGGACACTGATTTCCTAATTTAAATGAAACGTGCAACTTCTGGATTCTGCTTCCCAAACCTCAAAACTTCAGCATAGGAAACAAAAATCACATCACATCTTGGTAATAATGGTGAAGCTTATAGATCTTAGGGTATAGGACTCTGGAAGGAGAGTCATAAATTGCAATAGAAAACTTCATCATAACATGACTATCACATGTGAACATTTCTAATAGAATGAATTCTGGATTTTAAAATTAAAATACTTATAAATTCCCCCCCCCAGAATGATTATCTGCCTTTTTAATGACAGAAATGATAAAATCATCATAGTAAAACATTAAAGCATATGAGTTTCTATTTTTCCATTTATGGGGTGCCTATTTATGCTGGGGTTTTTTAATTAAAATATAGTTTATGTAGAGTGCTGCACAGATCTTACATGTATAGCCCAATGACTTTTTATACATTACACACCTGTGTAGAATTATGACCTCAAACAAGAGATGGAATATTTCCACTACCTCACTTCACTCTCACTAAAATTAGGTGAGGTATTAATAAGATGAAATGAAAAAGGTCGGGCTCAGATAAATTGAGAAACTTGCCAGAGGTCAGATAGGTGACAAGGCTAAGTTTCAAATTCACGATCATCTGACTCCAAAGTCCATATTCTCCTCATTAAGCCAAAGTGCTTCTATCAAAAGAAAGAACAATGATAATATGCACACAAATTTCAAAGTTAAATTATGCTAAATTGTTCATTCAAAATTAATAGAAAGAACATTTTATGAAAAAATTTACTAAAATTGGCATTCTGATACACTCAACATTCAAAAGGATGCCATAATTTTTGGGAGGAAGGGAAATTAATTATTAAGCCAAATATGGTAGGAAATTCAAATAGTGGATTAATAAACACGATAGAGGTTTATTTCTCTGTTATGCATAAATCCAGAGATTGGCAGTCCAAGGCTGGTATGACAGTTATTCAATCACTAGAAACCTAGAGTTTGTCTGGTTTTTTCCCCTCCATTATTCTTAAATCTTTCCTTTCTTGTGGTTGCCTCATGGCCACAAAATGGTTGCTGCAGCTTTAGCCATTATGTCCGTTCTCCACGCAGCAAGAAGGAAAAAAGGTAAGGGCAAAAAGGGCACCTGCCTAATAGCTTAGTTAGTACTTTTTACATAGGTTTACCAAGGATTTCATCTAATGACTTCTACTTTTATGTAAGAAGCTACCTATAGCTGCAATGGAGACTGAGGTATTTAGTATTTTGATTAGACCCCATT
The DNA here is from genome assembly GCF_017311325.1 of Ursus maritimus. Classification (NCBI taxonomy): domain Eukaryota; kingdom Metazoa; phylum Chordata; class Mammalia; order Carnivora; family Ursidae; genus Ursus; species Ursus maritimus. Next base: position 17,376,202 of record NW_024424786.1, read on the forward strand.
TCCACCCCTGATAATTAAAGAAGAGGGAAGAATGGAAGTTTGGTAGACAATTAGCAGTTTCTTTTCCAGGAAAAGAAAAAAAAATTAATCCATTTAAGTACTTAGAGTAACACAAGTCTATGAAACTGCAAATATATATAAAACAAATAGCTCTCCTCATAACTAGAACTGATTGCACTGAAAAATGCCATCAAAAGGAATGGTATTTTCTGAAGTGACTAGTGAAAATAACTTACTTTTTTAAAAAAGGGACACACACACACACACTCATTTAGAGAAAATCATAAATGATATATTGGGTCATTTGAATAAATATTTCTTGAATGTCTACAACACCAGGAGCTCTTCTGGCACTTGGGATATAGCCATGAACAAGAGAAACAAGTTTACTGGTATTACAGAGCTTATAATCAACAAAGAAAGTAAGTCTGAAAATGGTGTTATGCAGAGAGCTAGAATAAGTTAATATGAGAGACAGTGATTGTGTAACTAATTTATGTGGGGTTATCAGGGACGACTTCTCTTAGGAGGCTACATTTAAGCTAAGATTTTAATGACAAGAAAGAAAGAGCCATGTGAAGTTTGTGGGATGAGCACTAGGACCAGAGAAACAGCAGGTGCAAAGGCTCTAAGTGGAAAAAAGCTTACCATGTTCCAGTAACAGAAGGAGAGCTAAGAGGTTGAAACAGAGTGGGATGGGGACAGTGGTCAGTTGTAGGAGAAGAGGTCATAGAGGTGGGCAGAAGCCATACTATGTAGGGTTTGGCAAGCCAAGATAAGAAGTTGAGATTTGGGGACACCTGGCTGGCTCAGTTGGTAGAGCATGTAACTCTTGGTCTCAGGATTATGAGTTTAAGCCCCATGTTGGGCATACAGCTTACTTAAAAAATAAATAAAAATAAAAATCAAGAAAAAAGCAGCTGAGATTTTATTCCAAATATGATGGAGATTTCTAAAGATGAGAGTGATATTAGCTGATTTTAATTTAAAAGCAACGACTGGCAGCTTATGGAGAATAGAGGTGGTAGAGAAGCAAAAATGGAAGCAGAAAGACAGTTAGGAATCAATTGCTGTAGAAAAGATGATGGCAGCTAGGACTAGAGTTAAGTGGAAATTAAAATAATGGACACATCAGGATCAGGGCATGGAAATAAATGAACAGATTCATCAGCTGAACTTGAGGATGGATTGGGATGGGGTTGGTGAAAGAAAAAGAAAAGTGAAGAAATTATCAGGTGTTCAGTTTGAGAACATGAAAAGATATTGATGACTGGAACACAAGCAAGTCTGGGCAAGGAAAGTAGGCATTCTGTTTGGAATATGTTCAGTTTGAGATTTCAGTTACATCTCCAAACAGAAACTTACAAGTCTGTAGAGACTGGAGCTGTGGATTTGGGAATCACTGGAAACTTGATGGCATTTCAAGCCATGGAAGCAGATGAGATCATCCACAGAATGTGGAAGAAGAGAAAAGTTCAGGGGACAAAGTACCGAAGGGTACTTGATGTTGAGAGAATAAAAAAAAAAGAAAGAGAGAGAAAGAGAGAGAGAGAGAGCAGTCAGCGAAAGAGATGTAAAAGGAGTGTCCATTGAGGTAGGAGAGATACCACGAGAAGAAAGTGCTTCACAAGTAGCCAGTAGTTAAATGTGTCAAACACTTTGAAAGATCAAATAACATAAGAAGGAACAACTGACCATGGGAAAACCAATGTCACCTAATGTAGAGAAAGCAGTTATTTTTCAATATTTAGTTTAATGTGAGTGAAGCTCTCCTCCAGAATCAAGACCATTCATATTCTTGAAGAACCAAGACAGTCCAAACTAACATTCTCTCTAATGCAAGTTCAATCTGATAGCTCTATTAGTATCCTTGGGAATTCTGAAAAATGAAAACAAATCTGAGAATCTGATGCCCTCTTTACCCTCACTCTCTAATCCACAAAAATGCACCAACATCACATCAAAATCAAAATAAGTATATTTATAGTTCATTTAGGTGGGGTTGTTCTCTCTTCTATGGGGCACAGCACCTTTTAGCATCTTGAGGTATTTGTATTGTTGAGATACACTGGAAGATGTTCCGAGGAACAGTGAAGCCATGTTGGCATGGAAGCATCTGCAGTACAGGTAAGATCCTTCTTTATGGGGGGTATGTCCTTAACGAGAAGTTATACAGCCAAAGAATATGAGAGACAAGAAGACTATCCATAAATACATACGTGAAACACTGTGAAGATGCTCAGGAATAACAAGGGAGATGTAGGGAAGAAGAGCCAGAAGGGCTAAGGTGCTCCAATTAGACAAGTAGGGCTATTAGCCAAGAAACGTGGTCATTTGTGGTATGACCTTATTTGTACCTCAGGCTAATGAGGTCTGAAAACATTCGGGTTTTGCTAACAATAAAGCACATGTGCTTTTATAATACAATTCTATGTTTATTTTCTTCTTATTAACTGTATTAAGCTATTTACACAGTGGAATTGTATTTAAAGAGTTATTTAGTAAAGACATGCCACAAATAGACAGTTTCACTAACGCTAATCACACAAGTGCAGTGAAGCAAATTTATGCTCGAGCAAGTAACATGGGTGAGAACTTCCCATTCTTGCGACATTTTCCAGGCCAGTAGACTTGAAATTATGCCATTCCAAAATAATTCTGGGGTGGGAAGCTTCCTAGGATAATACAACCACATTTAAGTGAGCATTGCAAAGAGAAGCTGATGTGAGAAAGCTGTAATATTCCTGGAATAAAAATAGGTGCTGCCAGGGAGTGAGGCAGTTAACAAACGGGCTTGCTGAGGGCGGGCTAAGGGACATCCCTAGTAACCATGAGGAGGCTGGCCTGAAGCAGCAGGTGCTCAGCTCTAATGAGAGCCCCGGACCTCCAGAGGAGACAGGAAGGAGCAGCATGAAAAGCCTGCCTTGAGGAGGAGGGAGACAAGACACCTGAAAGTTGAGCACAGCTCCAGAAGGGGACCAAGACAGAGACAAAGGGGTCCAATGCAGGGTCACCAGGTTTGGGGTAGACACTCTCAATAAGCAAAATGTTAAGATTCTATTTCTAAAGATTGAACTGTATTGGTGGTGAAAATCAGTAGGGCTCTTAAGCAACATGAGGGAAAATTCAGTGGCAGCTGGGGCAGAATGGGCAGATTAGGAAGCCGTGCTCATTCAGGGCCCACCACGCACCACTGAGGCCACCAGGCTCTCCTGTCACTCTAAACCCAACAAAACCAGGTGTAAGAGCCTGCACACCAAATCTCTTCCTCTTTCTCTCTCCTGATGTCCCTTGTCTTCTCCAGCTTGAAAAAGATATGCTCTGGAGTTATCTGGCATGGACAACACCAAACAAGGTGTATTAAGGAAAGATTTTACCAATACACATACAAGCAAATTTGTTATAAATAAGATGAGCAGTAAATTGTATTCTCTTGGATATTTACAGCAAGCATATTGGAAAAAGAGAAAAACAGGTTTTTTAATAATGTTTTTGAGAAAAAAGTAAACTTAGTGAATATAGAGGGTAAGGATAAAACATGAAGAAGGAACACCATATACTTCATCTACATATTTATTATTCATTCAGCAAGCATTACGGACCACCTACTATATGCTGTATGCTACTGGATATTGTTAGGAAAACAAAGAGGAAAGGGATCTGCTCCCTGCTTTAACTTTTCTGGGAAAGAAATAGTACACAAATAAACAAAGTGCAATATAAAATGTTCTCTCTTAAGGTACCTTAAGAAAGACATAAATAAAATTATGTTTATATTTCTAAGATCCCATTTGAATATATGTTAACTGTAAAATGCCAAACATTAAATAATTTAAAAAAGAAATGCTCTATTTTTCTTTTAATCAAAATGTATCCATATGTTAAACTTACATTCCTGAATGCTATCTTCAAGAGAATAAGGCCCTAAAATGGTGACCATCTGGCTGATGGTTAAACTGTTAAGGTGAACAAATAACGACTAAAGACAAACCAAGACAGGCTATTTAACAAGGTAATGTCCTAGCAACTGATCAGAAGATCTGACCTACAAGGAATCCTTTAAACCCAAACTCAGTGAGGCAATCGTGCCAAAGACGAATACCAATCTGACTTCTCAGAATCAAGGTGTTCAAGACAGGACTCCAAAGAAGGCTGCAGTGAACCCAGAGAAAGAAATTGCCTACCAAGGACATGGAGAAAAAGAAATCCTCGTGCACTGCTGGTAGGGATGTAAATGGGTATAGCCACTGTGGAAAATAGTGTAGAGGTTTCTGAAAAAATTAAAAGTAGGAATACCATTATGACCCAATAATTTCACCATTGGGTATTTAACCAAAGAAAATGAAAACATTAATTTAGAAAGATACATGCACACCTATGTGACAGCATTATTTACTATAGCCAAGATATGGAAGCAACCCAATGTCCATCCAGAGATGAATGAATAAGGAAAATTTGGTGTACACACACAGACACACACACACACACAGACACACACACACATTAGAATATTACAGAGCCATATAAAAGGATGAGATCTTGCCATTTGCAACAACACGGATGGTCCAAGAGGGTATTATGATAAGGAAAATAACTCAGATTGAGAAAAACAAAAGCCATATGATTTCACTCATATGTGGAATCTGAAATAACAAACAATTAAATAAACAAAAGAAGAATCAGACCTATAAATACAGGGAACAAACTGATGGTTGCCAGGGGGAAGGAGGGTGGAGAGATGGGCAAAATGAGTGAAGGGGAGTGAGAGGCACAGGCTTCCAGTTATGGGATGAATAAGTCATGGGAATAAAAGACACAGCATAGGAGACATAGTCAGTGAGATTATAATAGCACCATACACTGACAGATGATAGCTACACTTGTGGTGGGATTAGCATAATGTATAGAGAACTTGACTAACTACGTTGTACACCTGAAACTAATATAACATTCTGTGTCAACGGTGCTCAAAAAAAATTGATAAAAGAAAGAAAGAGAAAGAAAGAAAGAAAGAAAGAAAGAAAGAAGAAAGAAAAGAAAGAAAGAAAGAAAGAAAGAAAGAAAGAGAAAGAAAGAAAAAAGAAAGAAAGAAAGAAAGAAAGAAAGAAAGAAAGAAAGAGAGAAAGAAAGAGAGGGCCTCCCAAGTATTATCCAGTTATAACTAATACCACTGCAGCCTGGCTCTTGCTTCCATCACCATGGTGATTTATTAAGTCAGACCTTCAGCAGGCCTCAGAAGGTAAGCCTCCAGCTTTGTGGTTCTTAGTACCATCATGGCGTCTCCATGCATCTTTATAGAGAGGTCATGATGGTACTGAGAAAGAAAAAGCTGAAGGAAGGCTAAAATTTTTAATCACAAGTAAGACCAAAAAACAAGATGTTCAAAGGCTAGACATCTGGTTCTAAGTATTTTGTAAGACAGTGTATAATGTTTTAGGGGAAATTATTAGCTCCTGATTGTCAATATTAATCTTGATAAAAGGAAATAAGAGAAAAATTTCTCTTATGTATTACATTTTGAGAACTGAATTTCAACCCACAGTATAATGCACAGCTCATAGTGAACTCATTCCAGTTTGCATATTTGATTACAAACTCTAAATTCAACTAAGATCATTTTGATTTTCAGTCACAGGCAACACTAAGCTTTATTTAATGAAAAATTGAAATGAAATTCCATGTAAACAAATTATAAAAATTACTTTCCCAAAATATACCAAAATTTAGCAAACATTTAAAGAAGAAATAATACCAATGCTATACATTCTTCTCCAGAAAACAAAAGAGAAGACAATACTTCCCAGATCATTTTATGAGGTCAGCATTATTCCAATACCAAACCCAGAGAAAGGTCTGTTCACAATAGAAAGCTATAGACCAATATGCCCCATGGATATAGATGGAGAAAATCTCCAACAAAAAATGATGAAATTAAATCCATCAATATTTTAAAAAGGGTAAAACAGCATATAACCAAGTGAGAGTCATCACAGGAATTTAATACTGGTTCACCACTTGAAAATTAATCAATGGAATTTGTCACATTAACTGACTAAGAAAAACCAATGATATGTGGAAAGTCATTCAACAAAATTCAAAATACCTTCATGATAAAAATTCACAGCAAATTAGGAATAGAATATAATCCACATAGTATGGTATTAGTGAAAGAATACAAATATCAATTAATGAATAGAATAGAGACCAGAAATAGACTGACACAAATATAATCAACTGATTTTTGACAAGTAGGCAATTCAATAGAGAAGGGATAGTCTTTTCAATAAACGGTGCTGGAACAATGGGACATCTAAATGAAATTTAAAGAAAAAAAACTCAAAATATCTCACACCTTATACAATAATTCAAAATGGGTCACATACCAAAGGTGAAATGAAAAACTCTTAAAACATCTAGAAAAAAATAGGAATTGGTCATGAGTTTTTACATATATCACCAAAGGTATAATCCATAAAAGAAAAACTTATAAATTAGATGTTATCATATTTTAAAACTTTTGTTTTGTGAAAACACTGCTAAGACATGAAAAAAAATATCCAGATTTCAAGATATACTACAAAGCTATATTAATCAAAACAGTATGGTACTGACACAAAAATAGACACATAGATTAATGAAACAGAATAGAGGGCCCAGGAATAAACTCATGCTTATACAGTCAATTACTCTATGAGAAAAGCAGCAAGAATATACAATGGGGAAAAAGTCTCATCAACAAATGGTGCTGGGAAAACTGGACAGCTACATGCAAAAGAATGGAACTGGACATCTTTCTTACACTTTCATGCACAAAAGTAAACTCAAACTGTATTAAAGACCTAAATGTGAGACCTGAAACCATCAAACTCCTAGAAGAAAACACAGGCAGTGATTTCTTTGACATCAGCCATAGAAACACTTTTCTAGACGTCTCCTTAGGCAAGGGAAACAAAAGTAAAATAAACTATTGAGACTACACCAAAATAAAAAGTTTTTCACAGTGAAGGAGACCAAGGCAACCTACAGAATGTCATATCTGATAAGGTGTTAATATCCAAAATATGTAAATAACTTATACAATCCGGCACTCAAAAACCAAATAATCCAATTAAAAATAAGCAGAAGACCTTAACAGACATTTTTCCAAAGAAGACATACAAATGGCCAATAGACACATGAAAAGAGGCTCAACATCAGTAATCAGCAAGGAAATGAGAATCAAAACCACAATGAGATATCACCTTACACCTGTCAGAATGACTAGAATCAAAAACACAAGAAATAGTAAGTGCTGGGGAGGGTGTCGAGAAAAAGGGACCCTTTTGCACTGTTGGTGGGAATGCAAATGGGTGCAGCCACTGTGGCAAACAGTATGGAGGTTCCTCAAAAAATTAAAAATAGAAATACCACGTGATCTAATAATTCCATTACTGGGCAGTTACCCAAAGAAAATGAAAACACTAATTCAAAAAGATATATGCACACCTATATTATTTGCAGCATTATTTAGAATAGCCAAGATATGAGAGCAACTGAAGTGTCCATCCATAGATGAATGAATAAAGAAGTGGTACATATATACAACAGAGTATTACTCAGCCATAAAAATGATTGAGAAATTGCCACTTGCAACACTATGGATGGACGTACAGTGTATAATGCTAAGTGAAACAAGCCAGAGAAATACACGTACCAAATGATTTCACTTGTATGTGGAATCTAAACAAATAAACAGAGACAAACAAAAAACAAACTCTTGGGGCACCTGGGTGGCTCAGTTGGTTAAGTGTCTGCCTGAACCAGGGGATCCCTGTTCAGCAAGGAGCCTACTTCTCCCTCTCCCTCTGCTGCTCCCCCCACTTCTTGTGCTCTCTCACTTGCACTCTCTCAAATCAACAAATAAAATCTTTAAAAACAAAACAAAACAAACCATACTCTTAAATACAAGGAACAAACTGGTGAGGTGTGGGGATGGGTGAAATAAACAAAGGGGATTAAGAGGACACTTAGTGTGATAAGCACTGAGTAATATATAGAATTGTTGGATCATTATATTGTATACCTGAGACTAATATAGCACTGTATGTTAATAATAAATAAATAAATTAATTAATTAAAAATGCGATGACTTTTTAGTTTAGTTTTGTTTTTTTGAGATGGAGGGAGGCAGAGGGAAAGGGAGAAAGAATATCTCAAGCAGACTCTACGCTGTTCATGGAGCCCGATGCAGGGCTCGATATGGAGCTTGATCTCATGACCCTGAGATCATGACCTGAGCTGAAACCAAGAGTCAGACACTTAACCAACTGAGCAACCCAGGCGCCCCTCTTAGTTTTGATAGTTAACATTAGGGGAAGCTGAGTGAAAGGAATATAAGAACTCTGTACTACCGGCTGTGTTTTTTTTAAGATTTTATTTATTCATTTGAGACAGATACAGAGAGAGAGAGAGAACATGAGCTGGGGGAGAGGCTGAGGGATAGGGAGAAGCAGACTCCCCGCTGAGCCAGGAGCCGCATGCGGGACCCAGTCCCAGGACCCTGAGATCATGACTTGGGCAGAAGGCAGATGCTTAGCCATCTGAGCCACCCAGGCGCTCTGAACTCTATACTATCTTTACAATTATTCTGTAAATCTAAAATTATTTCAAAATAAAAAGTTTTTAAAGCATTATGAATAATTTAATTTCCTTAGATAGTCTACCTAAAATTTATTGTGCTTTTGTTTTCCAAGAATCTCCAAGAAACTGAACAGACTCTTGGCTGTTATGCAAGTAGCAACATGTGAACTTAATACTAGCCTGGGAACCTGAAGCTTTTGGTCAAAATTCCGGCCCTGCCAACAATTGTGATCCCCAGGCAACTTGGGGATCCCTGGGACCCAATCCTTAATCCTTAAACTAAGGAGTTTACATAATTTGACTCCTGTAGACCACTTCTATCATAAAAAATAAATAATTAAAAAATAAACAGAGAAGGGTAGTGGGGGGAGAAATCATGTTTCTAAGAATATATAAAACTCAAAATGTCTTTTCAATGTAAAACATACAGCAAAAAACCACGAATGTCAATAAATTAAATATTTAGTAGAGATGTTAGGAGCTCAGAGTGTTGGCAAGACTCATTCTTGCCATTGCCCACGGAAGGGAAGTCAACTTACCTCTTATTAGTCAGCAACCAGAAAGAAAAGGTAAGTCAAAGCCATGGCTCCAAATGAGAGACACTGTCTTGGCTGTGAAGGGGTGGTCAGCCCATCATCGGTTGCAAGTGCAATGCCAAGGGTGTTGTGAATGCAGAAGCCTGTCAAGGCACCTAATCAGCTGGTTAGGAGTAATAGATGCTCTTTCCAGACGCACATTGAATTGCTTAATTCCAACTTTTAAGTTAGATTATAAATCCATTCATTCAAGCATCACAATGCTCTATATTAAATGAAGACCGAAAATATCCAGGAAAGAGTTTAGTATAATTGCCTTCAATACTGTTTGCAGTCTTTATTATAATATTTAGTCTGTTTTTCTCATTTAAGCAATTATCGGGGCTGCTATGGCTACACAATAAGATCTTAGAAAAGGAGGATTCTTTGCTTTCTAGGTCCTGAAAGCAAGCTTATTAAGAATGACATAGGAAGAATCACAAGCATTCATTTTCTAAATTTCAGGGCCCTTTTCTATAAAGTCAAAGGGTACTATAAAATGTGTCAGGAAGCCACACACGCAGATATCCACATTTCACTTAGAAATCCTTATGGATTGCAAGTCTCTAAGTGGGTTTCCATGAAAGGCAAGTATTCAGAATGTCACTCTTTTCCCAAGAGAGAGCAGGTTTTGATTGCAGAACATGTTACATTAATGAATCTTTGTTGGCAGCTGGTGAGTAAAGCTTCTGGGTAGCATAACATGTTTTTCCTAATACTATGTTAAAAAGAGCCAAGCCTGAGTCATGCTCCAATTACTGGGAAAGAAAACCAAAAGAGTACAAGTGAATAGGATTTTTTTGGTACTTACTTATTTTGATATAGTTTCAAACTTTCAGAAAAGTTACAAAAACAAAACAAAATCTCCCATATATCCTTTACCCATACTGAATTACATACATATATATATACATATATATATAAAAAATTATGTGTGTACATATATATACAATTTGTGAAAAATAATTTGAGACTATGTATATTTTGATCCTCATCAAAGTTTCATCCAGTAGTATTACCATCCATCGATGATTTTTGTTCAAATCAATTACTACGTAACAGTTGCAAAATGGTGATTTTTCTAACTCAATCATTCCTTCAACACTTATTAATTGACATTCTCCTCAAAGAAGAGCCTATCTTCATTTTTTATTCATTCATTTATTTATGTCAGTACTGACCCATAAGTTCCTATTTTCTACAATGGTCTATAATTCATCACTATATTTATTTGTGTGGATGCTAAAATTGTCAAGTGAAGGCTTTTTGAAAGAGTGTTTAAGGCACAATGAGTTTTCCAAAGTTTGCTTTGGAAGCAAATGGTCACTTTGCTTTCAAAACATTTTGAGGTAAAAAAAAAAAAATTGTGTCCTCCCACTTGAACTGAGACACTAACAAATCTTTTCCCCGCTCAGAAACTCCTGTCTAGACACATTACTCTTTCACAGCACCAAATCTCTGTTTTGCTCCCTATCCAGGGCTGCCGTTAATTACATGAAGAGACAGATGCCGAGCAGCCTAAGGCTTTCTCTGCCACCGCAGTGAGGCTGAGCTCCACTCAACAAGCAGGTAGTGAGTGAAGACAAATGCTGTTTGACAAGGCAGCATATCCCAGCACCCAGGGATAGAAAACAGACAGGCCACTCTGTGTTCCCAAGCAAAGACAGAGAAATATCAAGCAGATTGTTTCTGACAGAAATCATATCACAGCCGCACTTGCAGACAAAGTCCGTGTGAATGAAATGATACACTTTCTGTTTCCTATCGTCCCCTTTAACAAAAAGGGAGTATATCAAAGGTACATTGAAGGTGACAGCTCAATGCAAGGTGGTTAGAAAGATTTTATAAGCTTGGTTTCCCTTTGGAGATTTTAAAGAATAAGCAACAGTTCATCGATTTCGATGCTGGAGCTATTCCTCTTGATTATAATGAATTTCCAGGTTCCTAAATACTGCAACATAAGTACTCTAGATTCAGTGAAGGTTGTGTCAAAATAGAAAATTAAAGTCAGGAGCAATCTTTATGTCACATGGTAAAAAGAATAGTCTAATTTGGACTTTTCTAAAATTTATTAAGCAATGATTAGCTGAAAAAGTAGTTTCCCAAATATGAACTCATGCTAGCATATGGGCGTAAGTTATTTTAGAAGCCACCTAATGACTTATTCTTACACATTAATGGGTACAGAAATGACATAAAAATAAAAATTTCTCCTCAATGAGTATACTTTGGAGGGGAAATAATGTTTTTATCCAATACAGAAATAATTTTGCCAATGCTTTCCTCATTAGTTGTCAATGAATGTGAATTTAAATTACTCTTATCAAGGCATAACTAAATTATTTTAATGTCTTTTTTAAACATTTTTGTTTTTCATTGGGTTCATGGAGAGTACTTATAGATTATGTCACAGAGACAATAAATCAAACTAATGCATAAGTTCTAACCAACTGTTGTTTTCAGAAGTCACACAAAAAAAAACCCACAACAAATCCCAATACAACCTGCTGTGAGTCCAACTGTTGGATGATAGACCAACAACAATGATCATTCCCAAAGGAGAAGAGGGAGGGGCACCAAACAGATATTCAGGGAGCTTCATTTTTCACCAGAAGACTCAGAACGAGCTTTATGCAGAGATCAACAGTTCACTTTAAGAGAAGTAGGTACCAAGGAACTGGCTCTCAAATTATACTATAAATTCTATTGCTTTAAATAATATTTCAGTTGTTCCTCTAATTTTCTTATACACTGCCTCCATTTTTAGCCATACCGCAGTTCTGTAAGTCAAAAGTTACAAATAGAAAGATTCTAGTTTTCTCATAAAAATTAAATTATAGTTGGGGAGGGTGTTCTTGACCAAAAACTACCATCAAATAAATTACATGTCTTCTATATTTAAGCGTCTGGGTTTTTTTGTTTGTTTCTTTTTTTCTTTGTCTGTTTTTTTTTCTTAAAGTCCACATATGAGTAAAATAGGTGAAGGAGATTAAGAGTACACTTACCATGACAAGCACTGAGTAACGTATAGAATTGTTGAACCACTATATTGTACACCTGAAACTAATATAACACTATATGTTAATTATACTGGAATAAATAAATAAATAAATATCACATGTCACCAAAATAATATCCTAAAAAGAGTTGTAACAACTAAAAATTTCTATAATAATTTAGAATAGTTAGATCATCTCCCAGTCTGAAGAAATTATTAGTATGCTATATAGAAGAATCATTCAAAGGGCCCTTATGCCCCACTCATTATGAAATAAATTTGACCTAAAGCTAATATAATGTAATAGAAATAAACTAACAATCTCATCTATCAATAATGGTGTCTTTTTTGAATTTAGATGGACTCTTTTTCACATAATTTATATGGCTCAGGTATCTTTAAATATATATATGAGGGAATCTGTAGAACACTATTCCTTTTTCTCCATAAAAACTTGTAAAGTTAATCAAATCATATAAATCATTCCACAATTCATAAGTTCATAAGCTGCCTCAAAGCACTTTAGTAGGTGCTTAATAAGATTGTTGTTGGAGCCAAAAATGAAAATATTTCCACTGGGGTGGAGGTCAGGACAGAACGTTTTAATAAATAAGAGATAACTTAATAGTTCTCTTATTCATATTTCTTGCCTCTGTAATTTATTCCTGTGGGTCCCAACCTGACTACTGCAAAGATAGTCATGGGGAGTAAAGCAAACTACTCAGTGTGATGAGTACTATGCTAAGACAAACATGGGGTAGTATTGTCAAGCACATAGAAGAGACACTGAATAAGAACTTGAGAGTCAGGAAAACCCTCCAGGAGATGATACTATGGCTGACATCTAAGCCAACACCTTAAGGACAAGTAGGAGTTAACGGGACAAAATTTCTATCCATTACAAGAACCTAATCTAGAATGCCTGAATCAAAAGAGTAACTTGCTATCTTCCACATTTCACTGGAATGCAGTATTTAAGGGCTGGCCAGGAGATGATATGCTATAGTAGTTAAGGATACAGTTAAGGTCAATCTTCCTATGTTACCTTTCAATAGTATAGCCACGGGCAGGTATCTTTTCTCTGTACCTCAGTGCCGTTCCCTTATTTATAAAATGGAATAAAAGATAACACCCAATTCACTGTAGTATTGTATGATTTAAGACAGATAATACCTGTAAGTGTTAGAAGAGCACTTTAATAAGAATTAAACATATGTTGCCACTATTTTTATAACAACTACTAGCATACCTGGTTGGAAGAATGTATATTCTGTTCTTCCTAAACCTATCATGCAGAAATTAAGAATATTAAAACATATATTGTCTTAGTGAACTAAGATATCTCCTAGTGTAAACATGTTTTATATTCTCTCCAATATAATGAAAACTTTAAATATACATCTACACATATATATATAATCTTTATTTTGATCAAACAACAAACTAAAACATGGTGTTGATCCTCTACATTGACTGGTTCTTTGTTAGAGATAGTCTCCTTTCTTATCTCCACCCAAGGGTCCATCAAACCTGCATCCATCATTGTTTCTTGTTAGTCCACCCCTGGCAATGATGACTTCCTCACACCACTTGGACTGTGTGGTCAGCCACGACATAACCCCATTAGAGCCCAGAACTTCTATGTTGCTTGCTGGACTACTCTCTGCTTTATCTGTTCTTTGCCTGGGTCCTGGGGCACAGCTGCAATAAAACACGGAGTTCTACCAACCTGTCACACCACTATTCACACAGCCCAACCTCAACAGGCTGTTGCTGTTCTAAGCAATCTTTTTAGTCACCTCAATTCATTTCAGTTCAGCACAATTTAACAAAAATATACTATATGCAGAACACTTTGCTAGGGAATAAAGGATGAAAGTAAGATTGACCCACTCTCAAAGAACTTAGAGTCTATCAGGGGAGCAAAATACATGAGACAGACACATGCCTCAAAGGTGGGATGGGGAAAATGGCAAGGGATTCCAGATCTTTTCTTCTCTCTTTCAGGTCATCTCCTCAGTCTTCACCCTCAGCCAACGACCAGACTTAGAGTTACACTGAGATCGTGACTCCTTGATATAAATCCCTACAAAAACATTTTCTATCACCTCCATTCATTTCTGGCTTCTCATATTCATTAACTTGTCCCTTCATTCTCTAAATTTTTTACTTTGATCTATCTCCCGCTTACTTATATCTTCCTCCCATATTTATTTCCTTCTTGGCCAATACCTCAACCTTTTCTTCTCTGCCTTCCAACATGCCCATGACTCCTCTTCCAAAAATAAATCTTTGGGCCTACCGCTCAGTCTTCATTTTCACTCAAACCATTTCACTGCGAAACCTTTCCATGTTCTGTTTCAACCCACATTTACAAAACTTTCTTCACCCACACTCTCAAAACTACTCTCTCAAGCATCACTAATGTCTTCAGTATCAAGCTAATCAATAGCTTTTCTCTGTTCTCCCTCTCCGTGATGTTTTTATAGTTATGGATACAGAGTATTATGCAACTTTTCTCAAAACTCTCTGCAGTTAGTTTGATGACACCACACTGGGCTGGATCTCTTTTCAATTTTGTAGCCAGTGCCTGCTAGGTTTTTTTTTTGATACTTCCCTTTCTTACTAATTGTGAATTTCCTCCAAGGGTTACTTCTAAGCCCCCAGTCTTCCCCTTCAATAGAGTCCCATAGACAACACATACAATAATCCCCCCTTATCCACAGGAGATACGTTTTAAGACCCCCAATGGATGCCTGAAACCACAGATAGTACCAAAACCTATGCACTATGATTTTTTTTAATGCATATATATACCTATGATAATGTTTAATTTATAAATTAGGCACAGTAAGAGATTAACAATAACTAAAAATAAAATAGAACAATTATAATAATATACTGTAATAAAAGTTATGTGAATGTTGTCTTTCTCTTTCTCAAAATATTTTATTGTATTCTACTCACGCTTCTTCTTGTAAAGATGATAAAATGCCTACGTGATGAGATGAAATGAGATGAATGACATAGGCATTACATATGTGACATAGCATTAGGGTACTACTGAGCTTCTGACAATATGTCAGAAGGAGAATCATCTGCTTGTAGACTGGACCTGAACCATGGAAAACAGGGGACTACTGTACATTCTCATGGCTGTTGACTGGGCTGATGGTTCCTGAATCCCTATCCCCAGACCTCTTGTCTCACAAGCACTGCCCCATCAACAACAATCTACTCAACAGAGCAGAGGCCCTGGGATTAGACTACCCCAATCTATCTTCTTGCTCTGCTACTTATAAGCAGTGTGTGATTGGAAATGTTGTTTAATCCCTTGATTCCTCAGTTTCTTCATCTTTAAATTGAAGGGAATTATAATACCTACCTCATAAGGCGGTAGTGAGGATTTAATGAGATTATGCATGTAACAAACAACAATTTGGCTGAATCGTAGCATGCACTCAATAAATATTAGCTTAACAATAATACCAATAATTAAGTGATAAAACTCCTTGAGTAGTACCTTCCTGTTATAGCCTGAATTTGACCCCTCAAAATTCATATATTGAAGCCCTAACCCCCAACGTGACTATATTTGGAAATAGGACTTTTAAAGAGGTAAGTAAGGTTAAATGAGATCATAAGGGCAGTGCCTAATCCAATAGAACTAGTGCCCTTCTAAGGAGAGAAAGAGACATCAGATCCCCCCCCCAACCCTGCTCCTCTCTCTCCACACATATAAAGGCCATGTAAGGACACAGCAAGAAGGTGACAAGCCAGGAAGTTAAATCCCATCAAAAAGAGAATCTTCTGGCATCTTGATCTTGAACTTCTAGCTTCCATAATGTGAAAAAATAAATTTGTGTTAAGTCACCAAGTTTGCGGTGTTCTATTAGGGCAGTCTGAGCTGACTAATACACCTCCCTCATGGTACCAAGTTTGGTCTGTGAGACCAACGGAATATGGCAAACATGATGGTATTTTACTTCTAGTTTAGGTTATGAAAGACACTATGACTTTCTCTCTTTCTCTGATCATTCACCCTGGGGGAAGTTAGCTGAAATACAATAAACAACTCCATGAAGAAGCTCAGGTGGCTAGAAAATGAGGTCTGCTGCCAACAGTCACATGAGTAAACTTGAAAGCAGATCCTCTAGTCCCACTCAAGCCTTCAGATGACTAAAACCCTGGCTGATAGCTTGACTACAGCCTCATGAAGGATCCTGAGACAGAACCACCCAGTTGAGTTGCTTCTGGATTCCTGATCCTCAGAAACTGTGCTAGATCATTAAAGTTAAATGTTTTAAGCCCTAGATATGGTCTGAAGTTTTGTGTCCCTCCAAAATTCATATGTTGAAATTCTAACCCCCAATAATATAAGGGTTGGGGGTAAGGAGTTAGGAAGTCATTAGGTCATAAAGGCAGAACCCTCATGAACAAGATCAGTGCTCTTCTGAAAGAGACCACACAAAGCTACCTAACCTCTTCCACCATGTAAAGATACAATGAGAAGTCTGCGACCTGGAAGAGGTCCCTCACACACTATTCTGACACCCTGATCTTGGAGTTCCAGCCTCCAGAAATATAAGAAATTTCTGTTGCTTATAAGCCACCCAGTCTTTGGTGTTTTGTTATAGCAGCAAAAATGGACTAAGACAGTCAGCTTAGGGTAATTTTTTACTCAGGAACAACATACCACTTTATTCAAAACCAATTTAAAGCCTGCAGCTAAATTTATGTATTTGTTATGATGCCAGTTATTTTTATTCCATGATGTTTAATAATCACTGTCCTCACTATAGGCCTTCATAACCATCAACCTGTCAGATGGAGACACCACCATAAGGAGTGCAATCAGTGGTATTTAGTTTTACAGAATCACTGCTTTTAAGGAAGACTGACTTAAGACTTATTCATCTTCTACCCACCAATATTCCTATATTCTAGATGAAAATTATGGTTTAGCTGGTCCTCAATTGCTATTTAAAACTCATTCATTATCCCAAAGTTTAAGAAGCATCTTACATCCTCCCTTTCATAATTCTACATTAGCTGTATTTAAGACACCAGAATTTCCTTTTTATCTTTTTCTTTTTTTCGGTAATGAAACTAAGTTCTTTTCTTACTGTTAAACAGACTTTTAGCCATATTAAAAATTGTTTCCCAGTAATAATGGGTTTTCACTGAAATGCTTCATTTTTTCCCTCTTCTCCTACTCATCAGCTGTTCTTCTGTTTCCTTTCCTCCAGCTGCTTATGTTATTACATGCTTAATTTTCCTTTCCTCTTGATCTTCTTTCCCTCTGACATTTTCCCAATAGCAAAAAACCCAACTGATTGCATGGGTTTTAAATAAAAGCCATATTTTTCTTATCATATTTATGAGTTTTGCCTTTTCATCATGACTTTCTGAAATGACTTATGTGTGTTTGAACTCTACTTAAGAGATAATTGCAGAAACTTTGGGGAAAACGATTGTCATTTCAAGAATATGAGTGGAGCAGTTTGGATAAAAGTATGTACACATCCTAAACAATATGCTTTGTAATGTCAGTATTCAGAAAAATGGTTATCTGTAATATGTTTTAATCAATACTGGAGTCAAAGTTAGGGTACAAATGGGTTTCCAGGTAGGTGAAGCCAACTGGATGTCAGCCATTGTGTAAAGAGCCCTTGGAGACTTTTGTGGCAAAAATGAAGAAGCAAGACCACACAGATTCTGAGAACATAAACTGATCAAGAAATCTAAATTGTTAAAGGTCTTTTATGCAAGTAAAGTAAAAAAGATGTACTCATTTAAAAAATGAGTTTCTTTGTCATAAGCTTCTTTGGTCATAAAATTGGAACAATAATACTTCCCTTAAAGAGTGGTGATAATGATTACATGAGACAATGCATATGTGGCACATGGCAAGTGCTCAATAAATGGTGGCTCCTTTAAATTCCTCAAATCAATGGTGAAAAGGAAAGTAGCATGAGTAACAGAAAGTATTAGATTTCCCTCAACTGGTATGAGAGGAATGTATTTTTCTCCCTTTAATTCTCAGATCTTAAGGCTACCATGAAGAGTTTGTGCTAAATTGCTGTGTCTGCCATGTTTTTGATTATTAATGTTTAATGCAGTCACATTTATAAAGTCATTTAAGTGGAGGAGACTGATATATAAATAAAGAACTGGAGTACAGAAGGTGAATCATATATAAAGTGTTATGTGAACCCCTTATCAGATATACCATTTGCAAATATCTTCTACATTCAGTAGGTTTCCTTTTTGTTTTGTTGATGGTTTCCTTCACTGTGCAGAAGCTTTTTATGTTGGTTAGTTTCCAAAATATATAAAGAACTCATACAGTTCAACAGCCAAAGAGAACAATAATAATAATCCAATTAAAATGAGCAAAGGACCTGATAGATATTTGTCCATAGAAGACAAATGGCCAACAGATATATAAAGAGGTTCAATATCCCTAATAATCAGGGAAATGCAAATCAAAGCCACAATGAGATTTCACTTTACATCTGTCAAAATGACTAGAATCAAAAACACAAACAAGTGTTGGTGAGGATGTGGAGAAAAAGAAACCCTTGTGCACTGTTGGTGGGAATAAAAATTGGTGCAGCCACTCTGGAAAGTAGTATGGAGGTTCCTCAAAAATTTAGAAACTGAAATACTTTATGATCCAATAATTTCACTACTTGGTATTTAACCAAAGAAAATGAAAACACTAATTCAAAAAGATGTATGGATGTTTACTGCAACAAAATTATTTACAATAACCAAGATATGGAAGCAACTCAAGTGTTCATCCATAAATGAATGGATAAGGATGTGGTGTCTATGTATACAATGGAATATTACTCAGTCATAAAAAAAGAATGAGACCTTGCCATTTATAACAACACTGATGGCCCTACAGGATAGAATGCTAAGTGAAATAAGTCAGTCATAGAAAGACAAATACCATATGATTTCTCTCAAATGTGGAATTTAAGAAACAAAACAAATGAACAATGAGAAAAAGGGACAAAAACACAGGCTCTTAAATACAGAGAACAAACTGGTGGTTGCCAGAGGGGAGGTAGGTTGGGGGTGGGGAGTGGATGAAATACGTAAAGGAGATTAAGAGTACATTTACCTTGATGAGCACTGAAAAATGTATAGAATTGTTGAATCATTATAATGTATGCCTGAAACTAATATAACACTGTATGTTAATTCCACTGGAATAAAAAACAAAAATAAAAAGCAAAAAGTGTCATGTGAAAACTGAAAACGGGATTAATTGACTATGTGGCTAAGGTTGGGGTGGGTGGCATCAAAGAAGGTTAAAAAAGATGGGCATTTGAGTTGGTTCTTTAATGAAGCGTGCAGGAGGCATTCATTCAATGGACAACGGATAGTAGGAGGGATCCCGTATACAAAGGCCCCTAGGCTTGAAACACCAAGGCGTATGTCAGTGGTGCCCAAACTTGCCTGCAATTGAAATCACTTTGGGAACTTAAAATATAAGGCTGCCTATGTCCCATCCCTAGAGAATGAGGTTTAATTGTCAGAGGTGGCCTGGATTTTGAAAAGGACCCCCAAGTGATTTTAATATGCATACAAGTTTGGGAACCACTAACATATCAATTTTCTGTTAGCTGTTGTGTATGGCTGTGTGTAGGAAAAATAGTGAAACATTAACCTGAAATGCCATGTCATAGAATTCAAACTTTATACTCTAATCTTGACATTGTTTGATTGTATAGTCCTATAATTTAAAAATTTAGCGTGCACCCCAAAATGTGTATATGCATTTATTCATTGGCATATACATGGATTATTGTATAATAAGCAGAATATTGAATGTACAACATAGATACACTTAAAACAAAAAGTACAAATAAAAATTATGAGTAAAAGAATAAAACGGTATTTTAAGTAATTTTATTTATTAATGGTTAAAAATCTTTCTCCCTCACTAAATTATCATTAAATATGATTTTTGTCTAAGCAATAAGAGAGGATATGCTTCATTATTTGTGACAATCTTAGTTTGATATTCATAGAGATTCATAGTCTCCTTTTAATTGCAGATGTTTTATAACTTGGTTTTAAAGGGACGCCTGGGTGGCTCAGTCAGTTAAGCAACTGCCT
The DNA here is from genome assembly GCF_017311325.1 of Ursus maritimus. NCBI lineage: Eukaryota > Metazoa > Chordata > Mammalia > Carnivora > Ursidae > Ursus > Ursus maritimus. The sequence goes on from NW_024424786.1 coordinate 17,396,530, forward strand.
TTGGCTCAGGTTGTGATCCCAGGGTAGTGGGATCAAGTCCTGCATTGGGCTCCTTCCTCAGTGGGGAACCTGCTTCTCCCTCTGCCTGCTGCTCCCCCTGCTTGTGCTCTCTCTCTCTGACAAATAAATAAAATCTTTTTTAAAAAATAGAAATAACTTGGTTTTAAGGATTATTATACCTAAAACCAAACTGCTCCAAAAAAATGTAGATGCAAGTGGAAGAAATGCATCATTGGTTAAATATACTAAATCGTCTTTTCAATTTTCAAGTTCATCACCAATTATTTTAGAATTTTTGTTAATATCTGGCTAGCAAAGTTTCAACTACCCTAATGTCTATCATTTGATCTTACAAATTTATCAATAAGCATTAATTTTTTTAATAAATAAGCTCAAGGGGAACCTGGGTGCCTCAGCCAGTTAAGTGTCTGCCTTTGGCTTAGATCATAATTCCAGGGTCCTGGAATGGAGCCCTGCATCTGGCTCTCTGCTCAGAGGGGAGTCTGCTTCTCCTTTTCTCTCTCCCTCTGTACTCTCTCTCTCTCTTTCAAATAAATAAATAAAATCTTTTAAAAAATAAAAATAAATAAATAAGCTCAAAACACACTGGGACTTGCATTTTGGAATATTTTTAAACAAGCTAGAAAATATATTTTCATGTTTTTGGGGTGTCCGGGTGGTGCAGTCGGTGAAGCATCTGCCTTCGGCTCAGGTCATGACTTCAGGGTCCTGGGATCGAGCCCTTCATCAGGCTCCTTTCTCAGCCAGGAGTCTGCTTCTCCCTCTCCCCCTCCCTCTGACCCTCCACCCAACTCATGATTTCTCTCTCTCTCTAATCAATAAATAAAATCTTTAAAAAAAAAGAAAAGAAAAGAAATACATCTTTGTGTTTTTAAGTGTGTTTTGAGATGGAGAGGAAGAGGATGGTTTCCATGAGCTAGAAAAGATGAGAATCTCACTCTTTGAGTAAGAGACATGTTCACTGAGATTTAACACAGATCTAGTGAACATTATTAAGCTCGTAAGTGCCAGACACCTGTGTTCTTCTGAGGTCCCTCATTTCCTTTTTGCAACAAGCCCATGTGCTACTCATCTCCATCTCATTGTTGCAGGCGAGGAAACTGCATCTCACAGTGAGGTAGTCACTACAGTACTAACAATGCAGCAGAAAGAACTGGACAATTGAGAAGTGAGAAAAAGGTTTGCAAAAGCTTACTGAGACAAATTTGTGAAGACCATGAGAAGTGAGGAGCCCCGCTCAGATGAGTTTGGACAGCATGAACTTGTGGTGGAAGGTATTCAGCATATTTTGTGACATTTTCCCACACGTTGGCAATTCAAGAGTCAGAGAGAAATTAGACAGAGGGGATAGAGAAATAAAGAGACTGAAGAATTTCAGGATATTGTCAAAGGAGCTTTTGTAATAGTTTTCTTAGTGGTGTGGGTCTTAGAGGTAAGGGAACTGGGGAAGACTGTGCTGAAATGGAAGAAGGATGAGAATAGGGAACCAGAGGACATAGTGAGGGCTCAGCATGTGATGGGAAATACAATAGATGAAATATGAAATGGCAGGGAAGGGAGATGCTTTAGGAAGCAAAATCACAGGTTTTCTTATCTGACGGACCCAAGGTTGAGTCCTGACTTGGCCAGTTATTTTGTGACCTTAGAAAGTTACATAACCTCGTCTACCAAATGGGAGTTACAATAGCACAGCCTCATTGAGTTGTGCGGTTTTTATAGAAACAGCTGGACAGGTATAATTGTTCAGATATACAGAAGGAGCTCAATAAATGGTAGGTGCTATTGTCATTATTATTATTACTCAGTTTTCAGAAATAGAAAAACTTAAAGATGACAGCCAAAGAGTGGCAGGGCAAATGGATAGCCAAAGTTGGTGGAGATAAAGGTTCTTTGAAGGGAAAAATTTCAAGAACTAGGAGGGTAAAGTATATAACATGTTTATAGATTGAGATAAATTCTATGAAGAAATAAACAGGGTGATGTGACAAAGACTATGAGGATTGAACGGGGGAGTGTTTAAAGTTGTCAACAGTGGTGGTGAAAAAGAAAAGGTATTTTTTAAGATTTTTTCAACAGTCAAATTACATCATTTCTCACATGGTATAATAAAGTAATTGATGTGATATGCTAAAAATGAAAACCAGATCATGTCATACCCTGTTTAAATACTTTTCTTTGTTCTTAAAATAAAATCAAATTCAAATCTTCACCAGGGTCTACAAGGCTCAGATCTCTGTCCTCATCTCTATTGCTCTCCCTCCTACTAGTTCTTTCTGCTCTAGCTTTTCTGTTTTTAGAAGAAACCAAGCTCTTTCTTGCCTTAAGCTCTTTGCTAATCTCTGTGCCCAGAACACATTTTCATTCCCACCATCCACCTCTGGCTCCCACCCCCTATTCTGTTTTAGCATCACCCACAATTTATCAGTTCAAATCTCCCCTTTTCAAGAAAACTTTCCTAACTATACTGTCTAAAGAAGTAGCACCTCCCCCTCCAGTTACTCTTGATTCCATCTCCCTTTTAACTCCTTTGCAGGACATATCACAACCTGTGAACATGTTAATTTTTTTACTCTCCAAATACCAAGCAAATTAGAGGAGGATGTCAACTTTGCTGCTGTTTTTCACTGCTGAAGCCACAGCACTGGTAACATCTGGTAAATGATTACACTCAATAAGCATTGCCATTTGAATATATGAATGATGAAAATACAAGAAATAAAATCTTCATCTGTAACTTCAATACATAAAACATTTGGTTCTCATTCTCTCAACCTCCAAAGCCAGACAACTTCACAGACCCTTTGGAACACTACTTTTTTTTTTTTTAAGATTTTATTTATTTATTTGACAGAGAGAGACAGCCAGACAGCCAGCAAGAGAAGGAACACAAGCAGGGGGAGTGGGAGAGGAAGAAGCAGGCTCCTAGCAGAGGAGCCCGATGTGGGGCTCGATCCCAGAATGCCGGGATCACGCCCTGAGCTGAAGGCAGACGCTTAACGACTGTGCCACCCAGGCGCCCCTGGAACACTATTTTTAAAATATAATTGTCTTTCATTGAATAATGATTTCCCAGGTAATATAATTTTGTTCTCATAAATATAGGTTCCACATCTCTGCTGCTCTAGAAGATTGTAGAAAAACAAAACCAACACTCAAAACAAGTGTTAAGAAATACAGAAGAAGAAGAAGAAGAAGAAGAAGAAGAAGAAGAAGAAGAAGAAGAAGAAGAAGAAGGGGAGGAGGAGGAGGAGGAGGAGGGGGAGGGGGAGGGGGAGGAGGAGGAGGAGGAGGAAGAAGAAGAAGAAGGAGAAATACATTAGAAAAGACAGAAATGTTTGTCTCCAGTCATTATATCAATTCTAGACTCCCAATCTCCCAGACTCCCAAACTCAAAATGTAGAGGTAATCTTTGGCCACTTCTCTTTCTCCATTTTTATCATTTTAAATGTATAACTTGAAAATATCTTTCAGATTCTTTTATAATTTTTTTCAGTAGGTTCCATGACCAACATGGGGTTTGAACTCACAACTATGAGATCAAGAGTCACATGCTCCATCAACTGAGCCAGTCAGGCGCCACATCCTATATGATTTTTTTAAGGTAAAAAAGTAGGGAAAGCCTTTCTAACTCTCACACAAAACCCAAGTAAATTTTTGCATGGATAATTCCACAAGTAAAGTCAAAAGATAAACCATAATCTGGGGAAAATTTTGTAACTCAAATCACAAAGGGCAGTTTTTCCAATATATAAAAAACTCTCACAAATTAATAAGAAAACACTAGGATCTCAATAGAAAACTGGGCAAAGATATTAACAGTTCAAAGAAATTAAACATATGAAAATGATCAAATTCACCTAAAATAATAGAATTGCAAATTAAAATTACATCAAAAGATCATTTTTTACCTTGCCAGTGGCAAAGGTTCAAAGTTTTATAATATTTCATATTATCAAAGCTATGTATGGAGCAGGCAATTTCCTATGTTGCTGGAGAATGTTTAAATTGTATAATCTCTTTGGAGAACAATTTGACAATATCTATAAAAATTCCTTAGATACCTTATCCCATGTACTTGAAAACCTGTTTGCCTTATCCCATTTACTTTGGAGAAGTGTATCCCAATATATTTACACATATGTGCAATGAACTAAGTACAAAGTTAATCATTGTAGCACTTTTTTTAAAAGTAAAAAGTCAGAAACAATCTAAATGTCCTGCAGCTGAAAGCAACTGAAATTATGGTACATCCACAAAATGGAAAAATATACATCAAGAGAAATGAAAGAGTACATTTCTTTTTTTTTTTTAAGATTTTATTTATTTATTTTGACAGAGACAGCCAGCGAGAGAGGGAACACAGCAGGGGGAGTGGGAGAGGAAGAAGCAGGCACCCAGCGGAGGAGCCTGATGTGGGACTCGATCCTAGAACGCCAGGATCACGCCCTGAGCCGAAGGCAGCCGCCTAACGACTGCGCTACCCAGGCGCCCCGAAAGAGTACATTTCTTATACTGATACAGAAAAATCTCAAATGTATGTTGTTAAGTGGAAAAAAGCAAGATGCAAACAGTATATGGAACATTACCATTTGTGTAAAGGGAATGAGGTACATATTCATATTTCTCTGTTTATGCTTAAAAAAGTCCCTAGAAAGATCAACAGGTAACTAATAGGAGTAATTTCTTGGTGAGTGTGGGACTGATAGGATTTCTAGGTGAGTGTGGGACTGGCCTGATAGGGAAGATAGAGGGCAGATAGGAAAGATTAGTATACACCTGTTTGAAACTTTTATTTTTGAACCAAGTGAACTATTTAAAAATAACTAATTTGGGGGGGGGGTGCCTGGGTGGCACAGTCTGTCAAGCGTCCGTCTCTTGGTTTCAGCTCAGGTCATGATCGCAGGGTCCTAGGATCAAGCCCTGCATCAGGATCCATGATCCGTGGGGAGTCTGCTTGAGATTCTCTCTTTCTCCCTCTCTTCGTTCTCCCCCCACCCCCCGCCGCCACCACTTGTGCTGTCTGTATCTCTAAAACAAATAAAATCTTAAAAAATTAAAAAATTAAAAAAATAAATTTTGAAATTTTGGTGGTGAGGATAAAGTAAAAGCATAGAAAGTCCTTCCCAACAGCTTTCCTCTTGAATAACTTTGTCTGGGAGCCAAGGTGGTTTCCTGTTACTAATGAGATGCACAGAAAATAATTAGTAAATGTCAAATGTATGCGTGGAGGAATAAAATGTGTCAATTCCTCCCTAAGCTATTAAAGGCCTTCCATCAGTTGGATATATTTTATCAGCTCGAATTATCTTGCACTAGTCTCAGAGACCATCACTCCAGCCTTTCTTTACAGTCCCTATAAACGCATTCTTACCCTGGCCAATGAGGTTTCCTTCACCAGGTAGCCCTCTTTTTTTGTCAATCCAAATCCCTTTCATTTAGAGCACAGCCTCACATCCCCCTTCGGAGGGGAAAACAATAGAAATGTAAACAACTGTCTCCCTTCTGGCGGCTGAAAGTCTGAAATCAAAGTGTCAGCAGGGCGAAGCTCCTTCCCAGACCTGTAGAGGTGAATGCTTTCTTGCCACTTCCTAGCTTCTGGTGGTTTGCTGGCAATCTCGGGCATCCTTGCAGCTAGGGCACTTACTTCAGTCTCTGCCTCCATCATCACATAATAAAGCTCCTCTCTGCGTATCTGTGTCTCTGTCTCTTCTCATCTTCTTAGAAGGATGCCAGTCATATTAGTGTTCTAATTAACTAATCAGGCCCACCCTAAGTAACTATGACCTCATTTTAACTTGATTACATTTGCCAAGACTCTATTTCCAAATAAAGTCACATTCACAGGTCCTGGGGGATTAGAACTTCAACATATCTCTTTGGGACACAATTCAACCCATAAAACCTTCTCTAGCTGATGTCACCCTGTTTTTAGACTGCTGTCCCTAATGCTAAATTCTATAGCATATAGATCTGCACCCTTAGAGTCTCTCTTGTTTATCTAACAACTAGTTCATCTGTTATCTTTTTTCCAATCATAGATTATATAGGTTATATGTATATATTATTATACATATTATTCATATTATATTATGTTATACACACACACATTTTGTCTCCCAAGCTGGATTGTAAGTACCTCAAGAGCAGAAAATTTGATTTTCTCCTAACTTTGTTGGGCCTGGTCCTAGACCCATAATAGCGACTCAAAAATGGATTGCAGGAATGATGCCCTAGAAGGCAGACACTGTGACTTTTATAGATTTTAACAATCATTCATCCATCACAACAACCTTTCAATGAGCTAAGAGGAGGTTCCTTGAGTCACTCAAAGTGTGAGAATCCAAAAGCAGCATTAGCTCATCAGTACCACACAGCAAAGGCTCCACTTTAAGGAAGGATCAAGATCAATAAACAATAGACTCGGTCCCAAGAATGGAGGTAATTGCATGGCAGGGAGGCAATCTAGTCTTCAGTCTCATGTCCAGCTGTCCAGATGTAAGGCAAGTCCCTGCCTTAGTTTATAATTATGGACAAAGACGTTTATCATTAGATTTGTGTTGTTTTTCCTCAAAATACATGCATCTACTCACATGTATGCATACATGTATAATACACGAATTGATTTCTGATTAAAACAAAGACTTGATATTTTTCAGGCATTTAAACCAACAGATCACAGTAGGATATGAACAGCAGTACAATATGGTAATTGGCTGCTGTCTCCGTTCCATCATAGGCAATCAAAGGCTCATGGTGGAGCAAGGAACAATGAGGAAGACACTTAGTAAGTGTAAGAAAAGTAAAGAAGAAGGGAAGGGCAGAGCAGAACAAAGAAGAGAGACACAGAAAGAGAAAATTCAGAGAGGAAAACAATTAGCCTAAATACTTAATCTAGGAACACATAATTATGTATTTCATAATAATGAATTACATACAAATAGTCATATTTGTACAAGGTTGACAATGTACGTCATTGCTCTATCAGAAAATGCTGCTCATTTTCAGCAGTAAAATAATCACATGAAAAAAGACCAATAGATTAGAATATATAAATTTTAAACTCTTGTATATTGAAATATGGTAAAATTAAAGGAACAATCACATTTTGGAAAAATTATTTGCGTCAAACATAACATGCAATGGGCTTTTCTCTAATGTATAGTTAGTGTTTTCAAATGCAGTTTTAAAAATTTCAAAAACTCCAAATGAGTACAGGATATAAGCAGACTAGTCATATAAAGAAAAAAAATGATTAGAAAACTGATACATGGGAAGTTGCAATCAAATAAATGCAAATTAAAGTAACCTGGATTTTTTTTTGCAACTGAATTTTTTTTAAATATCCACTAAATGCAATAAAAATATCTAAACTTAATACTCAAGTCAGATGAATGTAAAAAGAAATCAATATACTCACGCATTGCTGGTTTTATTACCAATAGGTAATACAATAGAGCAAAGTATAGCAAGTAAAAAAGTATTATAAAGATGGTCATAACTTCTGAAGAAACAGTAATGTCCTAGATGTTTATCTTAAGAAATAGTTTGAAAGAAACATAAAGGTAACTGAATAAGAATATTCACTGCAATTCTGTCCATAATAACAAGAATAGGAAATAACTAAAATATCTATCCCTAGGATAATGATTTTTAATCCCACCGATTATTATAATAACATTGAGATTATCATTATGAAGTTTATGCAAAGTCATGCAAAAGCAGTCAGGGTAAGTAGAAAAAGCCAAACAAAAGTAATAGGAAAATAAATTTCAATTATATAAAAATAGGTATTCCTATAGAGTATCACACATCCATTCACTAAAAACGTCCTAAGCAACTTTTATCTGTGGGCCTACGCTAGGAACAAGGGATGTAGTCCCTGAACTCACTCTCAAAATCTTAGGGAATAAAGACATGTAAAAGTAAATATTACCATATAGAAAGTACTACAATGATATTTAAAAATAAAAGTATATGGTGGGATTGGAATTATATGTGATATTTTAAATTCTTATATGTTATGTGTATTTTTTTCCATATTTTCTTTTTTCCCACATTATAAGAAAATGATGCTTGTTATAAAATACCAAGAAAATATAGAAAACATATAAGGAATCAGAAAAGAATCTGCACAATCCTAGCACCCACAGACAACCACCTTAACAGTGTGACAAGTTTTCAGCCTGTCTTTTTTTAAATAATCATTTCTAGATTTTTAAAACATATTTAGATGACATGTATATACATTTTTAATATAGTGGTATTAATTAAAATTATAGCATAAGCAAGTTTCTGTGCTATGAAAAACTATGGGAAAATGCTTAATGTTTCATAATAGTCCAAAGATGAAATGTAATCCACTTAGCAATGCTCCCATGGTCAGATACCTTTCTTCCCCATCTTTATTAGCATTAATAATGCTGCAATGAATATCTTTATCTCCATTTCCATTAACATTTTTATGATAAACTCCCAGTGAGTTACTTAATTTTTAAAGCTATAACTTAGTAATATAACTCAGAGACATTTCACCAAATGTAAAGTCTTCATAATTCTGAGTATAACTATGTTATCTACAATAATTTCAAGTAAGGTATTTGAGAATTAACATGACAGTATCTTACAGAGAAAAGGAACATGTAAGACTACTATAGAATATGGATGGAGCATTGCTTTCATGGGCACTCCTGTTTACAACCTCTCCCCAAAAAGTGAGATGATGTTCAAGCTCCCATCTCGTCTACTGAGAAAAAGCCAGGAGAGTAAGTGCAAACTCAAATTTGAAGAAGCCACAATGTTCTAAAATGCATAACTTTTTCCCATAGCTTATATATTTTAAAGAAGAGATTTTACACATTTGAGATTTCTAAAACGTGTTACTTTTAATATGAAAACAGTATCATGAAATAAAAACAATATATATACATTTAAGACCACAGAGTAATTGAGCACAGATAACTAAAATTCAGTGAATTAAAACAACTCTTTCTTTTTAGTGGCAAAAGTGTAAAGTTGATTATAGCATTTTTTTGGTGGAAAAAGAATATAAGATTAAAATATCTAATGGGACTTTTCCTAAGATATTTATGACTGTGACCATTTTGCCAGGTGATATATTTTATACTTGTTTGAATAACTTGAGGTCATTGAAATAGCTACTGAAAATGTTTGTCTTTCCCATTTCAAGGTCATAAAAACTGAAGTCTACTTTAAAGAACATGAAGTTCTCAGCAAAACCTCCAAAGTCCATGAAGTAAATATAGGAGATAAACACCCACGTCATAAGGACTGTAGCCCAGTGTACATTGACAATGCACCAAATCTGATACACAGTGGATATGGCACGGTAGAAAGAATTGGGCTATGGAATGAGACAATAAAAATAAATGACTTTAAGAAAGAGCCTTTAGAATTGAAAATTGTTGGTTGGATATGAACAGAAGTACGAATAATGCATAGCCTCAGGTTTTCTTTTCATAATTCTGTGACAAAGAAATGAGGCAGAACGTTTGAAACCTGTAATGAACATTCTTAATTCAAATATCATTTAAACTCATTAATTGTTGAGGATTCATATCTGTATTTATCTTTAAAGGGAAGCATTAAAAGCTCTGTTATCCCTTTAGACATAAAAGAGGTAAAAGAATGAAACTTGAAGAAAGGCCGTAAATGTAGGAATTACAACATTACTGCCTTAATAACAATTCTTCACTAACAGAATACATGACACAGTACCTTTATATAATGAAGACTAAACATAGCAGAAACTACATAATGGCTGTACCACCGTAGATCAATTTGAGTCTAACATAACAGAAATGATCACTGATCCCAAGACGTTATGGAATAGTAAACTTAAGATATTGTGCTGCTTTTCAAGTTTATGTGACTATGATTATTTAATTTTCTTTTGTGCGTGCTCAAGTATAGCTGTTATGTGACTACACATGAGAGAACCTGAAATTAATTTGTCTGTATGAGATCAGTGACTGTACAAATTCTTATGAAAACTAACATGCCATGACAATAGTAATTTTGATAAAATTACAGCAAGTACTGCAATTCTCCGCCATCTGGCTGTCTCGTCATAACTACTTTGATGTGCTTTTTATTACTTATTTATGTACTTCAACCACTTTATGGGTATAGTTTTAAAGCATATAAATTATCACAATGGAAGGTTTTAAATGTTAAAGGAAGACTATCTTCGTATATAAATGTTGAACTTTTCACCAAATTAGGAGACTCTCGCCTTTTTGATGAGAAAAATCTTACTCAAGTAAAAGCCATTTTGAGGAACTGTCTTAATTCATTTGATATAATTTTTTGTTATGTTTAATCCTTGAAGCACAGCAACCCTATGAAGCTGCCCTTAAATTTTTTCCACAGCAATGCAGTACTATATATTACACCATTGTTTTATCTTTATATTTTGAATTTAATACCTTAAATTTGATTATATATTTCCTATATTTTCCATCACCCTGTAGTTATTTACATGAATACTAACTAAACCAACATCATTTGTACCCTTTGTGCAATGCGGAGGTCAAATCAAATCTTTATCTACCATGGATCCCTTCTGTTTTTGAGACTAAAAGAAATGACTTGAAAATTCAAAATACTCAAATAAGTCCACAAAAAATCCTTTTCATTTGTTCACTCTTCAATTTTATTTAAGGCCTAGAAACTTCTTTTCCTTATGATAAAATGGTATCTCCTCATGATAGTCATGTTGCCTAAATATTCTGCCTCCAACTCTCATAAAAATTTGAGTCCCACTATGTGTTCAGGACACAGAGGTTGAATTATGGTATACACCCCTACAGAACACTTTTCCAAATTTGGGAGGTAGAAGACATTCTTGATGGTAACTATTGTCATGAGGAAAATCAGTTGCTGGTTTTAGTCCTGTTTCCAATGGGTCAATATCTGTCTCATGAACTTCACAGAAATAACACTTGTTGATGACTTGGAAAGAAAGCAGAGAATTGTAAGTAATGTGTCTTCTGACCAATAAGAATAAATTTAGGGTTGAACAGTATTAGCAAAAAAGCAATTCAGTAACACCTCAATGGTGTGTACAATCAGGACAGTTGATTGTCTACACTGATGAGATCCATACCATAATACATACTAAACGAAATTTCAAAAACGTCTCTTGACTCAGTTGGCATAAAAAATTTCTTCTAGATGGTAGAAAATAGCTTAGCTGTAATTCACTTGGAACTAATTTCAGTCATTGCTAAAGCATGCTGGGTTGAAAATTAGTGTCAAACGACAAAATGGCATGACTTCTTAAAAGCATTTGAACTCAAATTTTATGTGCCCACAATGCACCTGAATTAAAGTTTCCAGGATTCAGGACTGAACTACAGTTACATACTGCCAACAGTATTCTCATCTCAGTCTTAAAGAAAATTGCACCCATGATTACACTCGAGATTTGGAATGGCATACCTAGGAGACACCATTGTTTATTCTCTTATAATCCAAAGCAGGGAATTAGTATAAAAACTAATAAAAATGATATTTCTATAAAGTAAAGTATTATCTTAGATTTTGGTCACTGTAAAATGGCATATAATAAAGCTATTTTTTCCGGCACAAATCAAAATTGTTAAAATAACTTTTAGTGATTAACAGCTTTTCAAAATAAAATAAAATAAGCATTTTAAAATACAAATGCATAAAACTACTAGATTGTTTTAATGATAGAGATACTATTTTATGTTATCCAAACACTTTTTTTATGGTTTCAATTTACCTGTGTCCTATAGTTCTAAAAAGTTTTAGGGTCATTAGAAACAGACAAACATTCCCTCAAAATGTTCAGATCCATATTCGTCAGTACTGTGTAGAACTCTCCTCGCTATATACACCCTATCAAATACACTAAATAGAGTGACTGATGTCTTGCATCTTCACTGCAATTTCATATCTGAATGTACTCATTGTTTAGGAGCTTTTAAACCATTCCCATTTTCATTATTTACACACAGCATGATAAATCTGAGGTACTTAAATTCAGAGGGAACAAAATTAAAGGCCTGGGTTTTTTAATGAAATGGCAAATTTGGAACGTGGAAACTGCGAAGTCGCACCATGACAAACCTATTTGATGTTTTCTTCTTAATGAAATAAACATACAGAGTCTTGTTTTCCCTATAAAGTTGAATTTCTTGCTTAGAAATTGTGTTTTCTACTAAATGGAATTTTTGTACATGGTTCTGGAAGTGTTTAATGAAATCTCTGTATCACTAGGCAGTCCTGTGTGTTTGACTCTTAAACTGTAACAAACCAAAGGGCTTGGTTGGGGACTAATTAATATTAAAGAGTATATTTTGTTCATGGCACTGTGTAATAAGTCACCATGCTTTCAGTCTACCTGCTGTTTGAGCTGATGGCTACATCAGGCCTGCCTCTAGCCACACACATTATGAAGAATAAAACAGATGTTAAAGATTTTGCATCTGCCGATGCTGAAAGTAAAAGGAAAGAATCGCTTCTCTAAACTTCCCTTAGTGGGAAGAAATTTGAATGCTTTTCCTGTCCCATTCCCTATTTGACTGCAGAAATAAAATTGATCGAACCTCTCTATCTGCCAACTCAAAAGTCAACACAAATGATATCTTCTTGTTATTCCAAGTGACCTTCCTCTAAGGCAAGAACTCAAAAACATTCTCGTTAAATATTTTATAATTTCTGAAATAAAAGTCCTTTTCAGATCATAAGCAAGATAGGGTAGGGGAATGGAAAAAAAATGTATGATCTATTGCTTAATTACCATTACAACAAATTTAAGTAGAAAAAGGAGACTTGTGTGATTAAAATGTTGCTTTTCTGATAGAAGTGGCTCTTCAGAGAAAACGTATCTTTTAAAATCAGAAAACAGTAGTGGTGATGTAAGTAGTATTGGTTACAACAGCAATGCGCAAAGGTCTGTATTTTACTTGTGGAGGGAACAAAAATAGTTTTATGAGCTCTTTACTGTACATTTTAAAATGCCATTATTTTAGCAATAATGGCATTAACAAACAGATTCATTGTCTTGGATATTCTATTTTGCCCCACTTCTTCTTTTGCTAATATAAATTTTAAGAATTATATTTACTTGCTGAGAAAATATCAGTCATAACTGTATTCACATCAAATTCTTAAGCCCCTGTGATTCTACCTAATCTTTGTAATAAGAAAGCACATTTTGGGCTTTGCTTTTTTCTTGAATTTATGATATTTATGCTGACTTTTAATGAGATTTTGACTTGTATTCTTTTAAAGAATTGATACTGACGGCATTCTTTTCTTACCGTAGAAAATCGAAAGAATTATTTCTCTTTACATATCCACAAGAGGAATTTTACTTACATGGTTTCTATTACAAGGACACACTGACAAAAAGAAGCCCCCTTCCATATAAGATGATAATTTTCATAATATACACAGTGAAATTGGTAAAAGCAAGATCATCAAAATTCTTCAATTTTTATTTCAATTTGAAATAAAATGATGTGAAATACAGTTATTGCGGTATCGACTTGAAAAAAGAAACGTTTTATATACTTGGACCAATAAGTCATGTATACAAATCATTTTTTTCTGGCAATTTTGAACTGCTTATCTTTCATAGGATTTCTTATGGCTATTTACATTTTCACTCAGTGAAAATCAATTACCTTCTTGCAATAAGCCTCATTTGCTACCTTTGAGTATAATAGAAACACCATTAGGATGATGACATTACCCAAAAGAAGGGCACCACACAGTTGGTAGACATAAATTAAGGGCCCTTTCACATATGCATTAGAAATACTGCTGTGACTGAAATATGCATAAAGTCTGTATCTATTAGAGCTATTAGTGTGTGGGGGTGATGATTTTGAAGGGGGAGGGAAGGATTGGTAGATTGTGATCTACTACTTTGACAAAATTATGTATTTCCTTTTTTGCCCGGTATGTGCCATTGATGCAATAAGCCTGGGCCCCCAGCTGAGCTGCATTTGGAAATGCCACTGAGCATGGTATACGCGCTTCACTTCCCTTTGCCGAAGCAAGACACTGTCAGGAATAGAGTGCATATGTGCCGCCAAACCCACTCCTCCTCCATCACCCTGACCTCCGCAGCTCTGCGGATGTCTGCCTGGGTGAAGCCACCACTCATGCGGAAAACAGCTCCTGCAGATCAATTCATAGGATTTAGGGACATTTAACTTCCATCAAGCCCACATCATCTTATTGGTATTTGAGGACTAACTTATTACTGAACATTAATGGCCGTAACATAGAGAATTGTATATTTCCCAGGGGAAGAAAAAAAACTAATCTAGAAATTCCCCCCCTGAGACTAAAAAAACAGAGGAAACCACACTTAAACCCAGTTATTTTTATCTGAGTTCTTATAAGCTTAAGTAAAACAAAATTATAACATATTGATTGACCCTTGGGGTGTGAGTGAAAGTTACGTACCTTTTAAAAGGTGTTAGGATTACAAATTACAATTCTTGACGAATTATTTTCAGAATCATTTATCTTTTAGGCAAACTTAAAAATATAGGAGACATGTGGATAGTTCGTTAAGGAATTTTGAATCATGAAGGCAAGGATTACATAAAAGCTATAGAACACATATGGTATAATGGTAGAAACTAACAGGTTGCCGTTTCTGAACCTCTGGCAAATTGACAAATACTAGAAATATATTTGCTTTCAAAAGGACAAGTACTTAAAACTTTTTTCCTATTAATCACTTCTCAAATCCGTATCATTAGGCTCTTTTTTTTTAAATCTCCTAACTTGGTAATGTTAAACATCCAGATCAAAAAGCTGTGTATATAATTCACAAAAGCACTTAGTGCAGTCTAATTCTAGATATTATTATACTTTCATATAAAATGTTTCTTATAATGATTCCAATTTTTGAAAAAAACTTTCATAATGTTAACATAATCTTACAAGAAAAAATCTTAAAAAACAAAATGCCAGAAATTCATCCTGCAGAAGTCTCTTTTACCACTTTTTGTGGAAAGTGAAAATTTTAGAACACAAACCTCCGTGTCTTATATAATACTATATCCCCAGATAATATAATTAATCCATATATAATATTTGATCACTACAAAGAAAGCAAGAAATATTGTGAAATTAATTTCACTCACCATTGCATTATACTATACAATTTGAAAGAAAGTTTCTCTTGCACAAGCTTGAACCCAGATGCCTACTGGAATAATAAACTGAATCTAGAAAGACAATGAAATTCATACTGTAGGACCTCATATCTTAAAACCACTATAATATTTTTCTTTTATGTCATCATGGACAAAACAAATTATGGATCTAATCTACAAATATATTGGGACTTTTAATATGTTTGAAATTCTGTAAATGGTATTTTTCTAAGTAGGACATATTTAGTCACATAAATTAACACAATGATACCACTGCACATACACTCAGTTCCGTAGAGAATAATATTATAATGGAGGAGACTCCTCTCAGTCAACCTCGTTTGTGCCAGGAATCTGGCCTGTGAGGCTGACTCCATATGAAATTTGGCTTGCTGAGTCCATCACCTACATTTTATATGCCCATCAAATAAATGAGAGGTCCACGAAGTTCAGATAGAGCAGAAAACTGAATGAATTTCCAAGAAATATTGCTTCAGATTAATGACTCAGAAACTATATATTTCAAAAGGATATAGGTCATAACAAGTGAACAATTAGTTTCCATTAACATTTTAAGCACGAATATTATGTGATGTGGTATATTTTAATTTTAATTTACCAGCTCAAGTCTCGTATATTTTATTCCCTAATGTTTTTCTATGCAATTCCCTTTAAAAAGTCAGAGTGTTATGGAAGGAAGACATTTTATAACCGAGGAAAAAAACAAGTGACTCCTCAGACTGCTATAATACAATTATGCCTCAGAGAGAGGAGTAAAAAATTCTGTAGGGAAAAATACTAATGAGATAGGGTAAACAAAAATAAAAACCGAAAGTGTAATTGGGACAACCATATAAACAACAGGAACACAAGCAACAAATGGATTGGACAGATTTGTACATCATTCTTTTGCTATAATTACAGGTCACTTTCTTGTTCCCACAAAAGAAAAGTTGTTTTGAAGTTGTGAGGACAGTTTGCTTTTTCTTATTTTAGTTGGTTTAGCCATGTGGTGTTTAAAGAGCTTATCGGAAGATAAAATAAACCCCAGACTGTTTGCAAGTACTTCAGGACAATTATCTTACTCTTTTTTAGATCGGACATAATCAATTCTCCTAATTTAGTGGATCTTTTATTTTAAAAGGTAGCAACCCCTGTCCCTCCCCTAATCCTTGTGAAAGAGGACACACCTGGCAGAGGTGGGAGGCTATGACTGTTTATCAAAAGGGAGAGACGGCCCTTCCAGCAATTCCATCCCAGCTGTTTAGGGAAGGGCGGCTTCCTCTGTCTCCAGGGCAGAAGTGGTAAATGAGCTAATTGCAGCAGCAATGATTTATGCACAAGATTGTATGTTGTCTGATAATTGCAGGCACAAAAATTGCCCACCCTACAAAGCTGGCCCAAAGAGATCTCTTTTAAGTGTAGAGAGGTAGAACTTAAACCTTTGTCAAAAGGAAATTCTAGACAATTAGAAAAAAAATTTATACAGACACACACACACAAACACACACACATTCTGTTTTACAAGTGTTTAGTTTTGTTTCTGTTTTCATGTCATTTGACACCTATTTCAAATTCAAATTCTATGGAATTTATCTTCCAAATGGGAATGGTCATTTATTATTTGAAGATTTCAAAGATTTCAGTAGCCTAACTAATATGTCAAATGAAGATAGAAAGTTAACCTTGTCATTGTGAAATATACTCTGAACAGAGTATCTGTTAATGACAACTTTATACTACAAGAAGTCTCCTTGGCAGCTTTCATATATACATTCTATATACATCTTATATACACATTAACTGACTTGGAACAACATCGCATTGTCTAATGAAGGGGGTGATATGAAAAATACATTTCTGAAAAATGAGAAAATGTACAGAAAAATTCTACAAAATTGCAAGCTTAGAGCTATTTTTGTAGCTCTCTAGTTTCTGCACTAGCTTTGTTTTGGAATCATACGTAAGAAATCTGAGAATTTCAAAAGATTCAGCTCTATTTCTTAACTCTTTATTTTGAGATAATTTTAAATTTATAGAAGAGCTGTGAAATACTACAGAGAGCTTCGAGTTACCCTTTATGTTAACATCTTACGTAACCATCATATGATTATCAGAACTAAGAAATTAACATTGGTGCAGTACTATTAGCTATACTTAAGCTTTATTCGGATTTCATCAGGTTTTCCACTAATGTCCTTTTTCTCTTCCAGGATCTTCATCTTCTCTGATCTGTGATAGTTGATCAGTATTTCCTTTCAAGACCTTGAAACTTCTGAGGAAAACTCATGAGTAGAATATCCCTTAATTTGGATTTCTTTGATATCTTCTTATTATTAGACTGGGTAATGGATTCAGGGGAGGAATATCACAGAAGTCAGTGTCATCAGATCATTTCAGAAGGTTCATATGTCCGTTGGTCTTATTACTGGTGATGTTAACTTTGATCATTTGGTTAAGATGCTATCTACCAAGTTACTTCACTGTAAAATATTATATTGTCCCTGGTAACTAATAGATACTTGAATATTTATTCTCCTAAACCTTATTTGGAAATATGCTGTTTTACCTTAAACTTTCACCCACTAATTTTAGCCTGTTTATGGATCTTGCCTGCAGCAATTATTGCTATGCTGTTCTAATGACAATTTCCTATTTCCTTCATTCCTTCTACATTTATAAGTGAACTTCTTTCTGGCACTAATCAACTTTATTGTAAGTAATCATTTTGAAGTTGCTCTATTCTTTAGAAACTGAGTATTTCATCAGACAAACTGCTTATCTCTTTGAGACTGATCTATCTCTTCACACCTAGCAGAATAGCTGGCAAGCGACAGGCCTTTGTTGAAGGTGCTTCAATGAAATCCTTGTTCATTCCCCTTATTTATTCTGAATTTGAGAAAGATAAAAATTATTCACCATATTCCGTATATGTCCTTAAATAACATCACTATTGTGAACATCACTATTAAATCACTGATCTCTTTTCTCATATCATATAGAATAATCCTACTTCCTCTGACCATTACGTAGAGATTATTATCAATATTATTGTCATTATCATTCTTAAAAATCCATCATCAAATCTTAATCTACTTATGTCTCAGTAACAGATACTGTAAAAAGCAAATTACAGGGGCGCCTGGGTGGCACAGCGGTTAAGTGTCTGCCTTCAGCTCAGGGCGTGATCCCGGAGTTATGGGATCGAGCCCCACATCAGGCTCCTCCATTATGAGCCTGCTTCTTCCTCTCCCACTCCCCCTGCTTGTGTTCCCTCTCTTGCTGGCTGTCTCTATCTCTGTCGAATAAATAAATAAAATCTTTAAAAAAAAAAAAAAAGAAAAGCAAATTACATGACTGTCTTCCCCACCTGTCCCCTGACCTAACCATTCAAAAACAAATCACATAAACACAATATACATGCTTTATGAATCTTTAGTAAAACAAAGAATATAAAATAAAATCAATATATGTGATATAAAAGAACACTGTGTGGAATAGTCTAGTAAAGAAATAGCAGAAGTAGGACAGGGACCCTCATACTCTTTAACCCTTAGTTTTTATAACTATGTTAAAATTAATGGCTTTAACCCTTAGTTTTATAACTATGTTAAAATTAATGACCCTCATACTCTTTAACCCTTAGTTTTTATAACTATGTTAAAATTAATGGTTTACTTTTTGGTGCTTGTTTTGCTTTGTTTTGTTTTAGCAAAATTCTTTGTTCATATCGCTATTTACTGAGTGTTTACTACGTGCCAGGCGCTAATCCAACCATTAGAGTTAGGTACCATCATAGAGAAATGAAAAACAGAGACAGAAGACAGAAGTAAGGTACTCACACAAGGTCATGTAAGAGCTGAGTCAGTACCTGGACTGAAGCAACCTGACAGAACATCTATATTCTTAACCCTAACACTGCACTGCCTTTGCGGGAGCTCAACATATAAAGCAGAAGTACTCTTGTTGAAGTCAAGGAATGGAAATGCTTGCTTAGTCTCCCCTCCAGGATCATCCCCGGTGTCTCTGAATTCAGAGGCTCTCAAAACCCAAATTCTAAGATGTTCCTATTAGCCCTCAGGTTTTGACACTCAGCCCAGAAATGGATTCTAGTCAGAGTAGAGCCAATATTAAGGCAAATTGGTAGGACTATAATTGTGCACATGTGGGGACACGCTGAAAAAACATAGGAGCCACTTGCTTTTCAAAACTTGGCATTTCCAAGAGAATCCTGAAAGTCTCTCATCTCTGTACTATCCCAGAATTTACCTTGCCAGATGTGCTCGTGAACAACTTAACATTTGTTTGTTTGTTTTCCCTCAGTGAACTACCACCTCTTTCTAAAGAATGGAATTGGCTTGCATCTGAATATTTCTTCCTCTTATCAGGATGACCCTTAATTATAATTTTTATCTTCCTAGATGCTAATCCTTTCCCACCATTTGTCATAGCTTTAAAGGTGATTCAAGCAAGCATTAGTCTCTTATTTAGTGTTTTTTAGAACAGCAGAGAACAGAAATAGAAATGTGAATCAGTTAATGAATGTAAACGCAGAATTAATAAGCATTTAGATATGTGAAGTATATTGTTAATTTCTTTATTCTTCTTAGCATCATACTTATTTTATTGTCTTGATTACTTATTATATTTTTAAAATCAGTTGAAAATATATATGATTTGTTGGAGAAATTTTAACATTTTTGTGCATGCTTTCATGTTTGTAATGCCTGCCAAATCTTTGAAAAACAGAACAAGACTCTAGGAGAGTTTGGAATTATAATAATTTGTTTGGGCTGTGAATGTCACAAAGATGAAGACTTGATTCTCTGGGTCAATTAACAAGTAAAATACACTAGAGATCAATGCTAGATTTCATAACAGATTTTTGGAAAAGGAGAGTATCCAGAAATTATTTTGTTTGACCTGTTTCACTTCCTGGCCTCTCGGCAGGCTCACCACCTTCTCTGTCAATGGGTCTCTGTAGTTAATAGTGCTCTAGGCGGGGAGCACGGTTGAAGACCCAAATAGTAAATGTGACTCAAATCCTACGTCCTCACAACAAGACAGTTCTCCTGGGGAACGATTCTATTGTTGGAAGTGCTTTTCTTTGGATACACTTGAAAAGAGGTATCCTTTTTGATAGATAGAGCAAGCAGGTTTAAAAGCTAGAAGTGAAAAAAGTGGGAGTTACAAAAGAAAGAGTGTTTTTATGTAATAACATCAATTTTTTTTCTTAACTTCAAATTTTATAATTTGAAAAAGTAACTGTCAAATGCTGACATCTTATCAGCATGATCATAAGTGCTTGCTGTGCTTATTTAGTTATGTGATGATTCATATAAACACGGTAACAAAATAAATAAAAAGTTGTGTCCAAAAGTATCATTTTAACCTATTCATCTCTTATTAAACTCCTACTCTATATCAGGCAGTGTGCACTCTATGGTTATAGGCTATAGTCCTTGGTTTACACAACTTTACACATTAGGGGATTTTTTTTTCTTTAAGTTTAGGATTTGAAATGAAAAAGAAAAACAAAGGAAAACATATCAAAATTTTCTTTTAATAGGATACATGAAAAAGAATAAGCAGGGGCACCTGGGTGGCTTAGTCAGTTGAGTGTTCAACTCTTGGTTTCAGCTCAGGTCATGATCTCAGGGTCATGGGATCAAGCCCCTCACTGGGCCCCGTGCTCAGTGGGGAGTCTGCTTGGGATTCTCTCCCTCTCTCTCCCTCTCCCCTTTCTCTCTCTCTCTCTCAAATAAATAAACAAATCTTAGGGGGAAGAAAAGAATGATATGATCAGGGTTTTAAATTACAATAGGTATGGTATTTTAAGAGGTCATATTATATGTTACAACCCGTTTCAGATTTACTTGTTAATAAAATAAGGTGATTTAGTCCCCTGATTCCAAGGGAAAAAGAACAAATTGATGTACTCATTTGTATTTACTCAGGTGACAAAAAGAATACAATTAATTGCATTTTGAACAGGGCTACAATCGTTAAAAACCTAAACCCAAAGCATGAAGACTAATAAACTTTAAAGAGACAATTTTAATATCATCAATATGAAACAAGCCATAGCAATAATAAATTTCAGATACACATTGAAAATAATATTGGCCATGGAGATGGTGATATAGTTGTGTAAAAAAAAATGGTCAAACTGAATTTAATGAAAAAATTAAAATAAAGGACTGTAAAAATAGACCTAAGAGAGCCTTATGTTTTGAGAAAAAAGTACAATTGAAAATTTTACTATAAATACATCTTTCCCAAAAATGAAAGTAATTTAACTCACCCAGTCATCTACCTGGCTAGGCCAAACTGTGTAGGCTTGTGAGTTTGTGCAATGTTCTCAGACGTTAGCTAGTATTATCCAGAGGATACACACAGATTGCTGCCCTGACTCTCACCCCAGCTCTGGACCAGGCCCTGAGACTCATTTCTAGCAAGGTTCCCAGGAGATGCTGATGCTGTTGATCTGGGAATCACTGCTATGGTAGAAAAAATAGTGGATTTAGCCTCTGGAGCTTGAAGTTCAAATCATAGCTCTGCCAGTTACTAGTTGACCCTAGAACATCAGGCAAATTCTCTGGGCCTCACTCTTCTCATAAGAAAAAAATGGTAGAAATAATAGTTCCCTCAAAGAATTTTCATGAGATTAAATAATCTATAGAAAGTGTGTAGCACCGAGTTGGCACAAAAGGAACTCATAAATTTGCTGAATTTATATGTGCTACTAATTTCAACCATAATTTTAACTGATGACAACAAAAAGTCCATGTATTTTGTAGTAAAACACAAAAAGGAATTTTTACCAATAAATTCCCATTTGTGAAATCATTAATAATTATGGGTTTAGCCCTTTAAGGCCTAGCGTTGGGAGGTCTTGGTGTCAAAATATAAGGTAATATGACAATTAACTTTATCAGTTTGCCGTACTTTGGGAGAAAAAAATAAAAACTTGGAGCTAATGTAAAAGCATCCTAAACTCTGTTTTGTCCCAGAGGTCAGACACTATACCAAGAAACAGCTGTGAGCTAGAAAAGCTAGGTCAATAGCATTAAGAAACTGCAAGTCCTCTGGGGGTTAATGTGGTAAAACACCAAGGCATCGTATGCATTCATGTGAATAGGAGAAAAGATCTCAATTACGTTTTGCTCAAGGTATTTACAGTATGTTAAAGATCCTAAATGAAACTGTGCATTCTGTTGCCTGTCGTAAATGTCAAATTAGCATAGCTAATCAAAGAAATTTGTACGCATTTCATTTAGAAATACAGATAAGGCCTGAAAAATAATTAAGACTTCTCATTGAGAGGCATTATCATGTAGCAGTATTACATTTAAAGTACTTAGGGGATTTATGCTTATGTTGGTAGTTTTAATCATTGATTCATTCAACAATAGTTCTTGAGTTTGTCCTGTCTGTGTAGAGCAATTTTCCAGGCTCTGAGTGCACAGCAGTGAAAGAGATGGGACAGTCCCTGTCCTCATGCAGTTTGTATTTTCGAGGGGAAAGACAGACAAGAAGACATTACAAATCTTAGTGCTAAGTGCTGTGAAGGAAATAAAACAAGGTGATAGGGTGTGATTAGAGACTCCTTCAAATAACTTGCACAGCGCATTTGCTATGTCCCAAGCACTGTTTCTCAGCACTTACTCATTTGTATATGAGTGCCTGTACTATATACATGGACCTGTATTATTCTAAATGTTTTACCAATATTGATTCTCCTAATCCTCAGCGATCCTATAAAGTTGATGTTATCATTATTTCTAATTTACAAATGAAAAAATAGAAGCAGGGAGGTTAAGTAACTAGACCAAACTCACACAGCTTGTAAGAATTTGGACCGAGGGAATTTGACTCCTAAGTCTGTGCTCTTATCTACTATCTTATGTTGCAGCTTGATTTCATGTATTATCTCATTTAATCCTCACAACCACCGTCTGAGGAATTACACCTTAACTTGTAGAACTGGCAAGTAAAACGCAAAGAGAAAAAGGGGCTTTACCAAAGTTAGTTTTTACCCAGCTAGTCTAAGTTCTGTCTCTTCTTGACTACTTCGTGTTATTGCCTCTAGATGACTTCTATGAGGAGTCACCGTGGGGTAAAAACCAAAATAAGTAAAAACACTAGAAGAAACTAGATAATTTGGGGTTTTGTATGTTTATACAAAAAGTCAGACTAAACAACTAAGCCTCATTTCTAAATTTTCCCACCAAACACCCTGTTAACATTTGTTATTTTAAGCAAAGCCCACAAATACAACTTACATTCTAATAAAATTCTATTATTACTATTATTATTATTATTATAACTTCATTCTTGTCTTCCTATCCCTACACATTTACCAATCTTTCCATTAACAATCAAGTTCTCCAACAATGTAAGATTAAATTAAGACAATATTAAAATATTAAGCATGGAAGATGGGGAAGTTTTAGAATGACACATAAAACCGGGATTCTTGACTAACTACCTGGGTGACCTTGGACAAGTTCTTTAACTTCTTTGGGCCTCAACTTATTCAAATGCAATTGAGAAGAAAGGACTATATCAATGGTCCTCAAACTTGTTCATGTAACAAAACACATAGAATTTTTTTATGCTTTTTAATAGAATGTAGTAAAATACTAATATAAATAAATTTTAATACCACATACACAATCTGTGCTAAATCAGAGACCACCTTACCATTTTATACTTGGTCCTAGAACAAGCAAATGCTATCAAGCTCCAAAGTTATTTTTAAAAAGTTTCTGTGAAAATAAAGAAGGAAAATTTCTGCAGTTTCTTCTGTGAATCGAACTAAGCTTTCCAATTTTTCCTGTATAGCAGCAGAGGAACACTGAGGTCTTCCAGAGCATAGTTTGAATATCCCTAAAATAACTCTCCACCTTTCCTTTCAGCCCATTATTGCTGCTTCCCTCTAGTGAGCAAATGAGATATTTGTATATAACTCACTGGTATTGAATGTATCTATAAAAATATCTTTCTTAAAAAAGATTTTCATTTTTTTTAAGTAATCTCCGCACCCAATGGGGCTTAAATTTACAACTCTGAGATCAAGAGTTGCATCTCTACCAACTGAGCCAGCCAGGCACACCGATAAAAGCATCTTCTGAATGGTAAACACACTGCTGTGGACAATCCTGGCTCATGCAGGTCAGCATCCTTCACTGCCCCCTGGCAACGCACCCTTCGTCCTTTCTGGGAACCACCTCTCCCTTAGACTCCGTCCAGGTGGTTCCAGGGAGGCTGACTCCACACCCTGACAACAGAGCTGACGTACCTGACCTGGGTCTAAGCCAATCAGCACATCACAGTGATCCCTTCCGAATGGGACCTGACCCAACAGAGGCTTTGTTTATAATTCTTTGGGAAGTTCGGGGAAGTTCTGTGGCCCTGAGACCTGAGAACACTTACGGGCAGAAGCTGCTGACACCATGTTCCCTCCTCATGAATCCTGAGGGCAAAACTGAGAAAATGGGATCTAATCAGTTGAGGGCGGAAACCAACATTTCCCCAGGGCTCTTTCCAAATTACATGCTTAAACCAGTTTGTATTGGGAGTTTTATCACCTCCATTAGTTATACAGGCATCAGTTATACTGTTGAGTTCCTGAACTCTTGCCGGCCAGTAAAATGGAAAGCTCCATTACAGTTACTGACTACAATACCTGCGAATCTTTTTTTGCTCTCCTCTGTCACAACTGAAGCCCTACTCTAAGTACTATCTGTAATATTTACTTATTGTGGCTGTTTAGCCATGTTAGGCTGTAAGGCATGTAATTTTTTTTCAAACTCTTTAAATGCTATCTTCTATTTTTTTCCCTATTCTTTCTGTAGTACAGGCACACATGAAGTTGCAAGGAATTCTACAGTTTGAATATAATAAATGAAGAAATTATCTAAACTAGTCCTTTACCTGGAAGCAGCAGTACAGCAGGTAAAATTCTAAAAATGACCGCCAGAGACGTCCTGCCCTAATTCCTGGAACCCGTGAATATGAGCTATCAGTCTCATGATCATATTATGTAATACAGTACAGCCCACCTTCAGGTAGGGAGATTTGCTGGGTGAGCATAATTTACTCACAAATCCCTTTAAAAGCAGAGTTTTCTCCAGCTGGTAGCTGAAGGAGAAGTCAGATTCAAAGGACAAGGAAGATTTGATACACCATCGTTAGCTTTGAAGATGGAAGGGGCTATGTGCCAAGTTATGCAGGCATCCTCTAGGAGCTGAGATGACAGCCAGCAAGGAAAGGGAGACTTAGTCCTGCAACCACACAGAACTGACTTTGACCAACAACCTGAAATAGTCGAGAAGGAGATTCTGTCCTAGTGCCTTCGGGTAAGAGTCCAGTCTGGCCAACACAATTTCAGCCTTACAAAGTCTCAGAAAGCCCACTTGGACTTCTGACCTAGAGAACTGGAAGATAATAAAACTGGGAGTTTTAAGATGCTAATTTGTAGTATTTTTGTTATACAACAATAGGTAACTAATGCAGGCCATTATTACTACAGTAGCATGTGATGCTGATATTTTGGAATAATGATAACCTGATCATTTATACATTCATGACAGAGTAAGAGAGATGTTAGAAATACTTTTTTAAACCTTGGAATAATGAAATATGACATTCTAGTAAATCATAATAAGTATTTTACAAGACTTGTAAGCATAATAATATGAGATCTTATGTCTCATATCAATATGCTCATATATGTTATCTGTAGTCTCACAAGTATATTCATATGTATGTATGTGTAGATACACTTCAGTATGAAGGAGCACTTCAATTTCAACCTGAACACAGCACACACACAAACACACACACGCGCACACACACTTTTGTTTTTCCAAGAGTAAAGCAGAAGGCAAAAGAATCTCAAATTTAGGAGTTTAAATTTCATTCTTCCTAGTCAGAGAATTTCCTGCATGTCTGACCCACTTCTTACAAGTGACATAAGGCAAAGTCCTCACCTCTCCCACAATTCATTGAATTTGACCCTATTTTATTATTCTTATAGAGAAATAGACTTCCAATATAAGTCTCTAAATATCTTTGTCCAGAATTCTCTATTAAAATTATGATAAATACTGTGGAATGCCATTAATTTAGAGAAACACTTCGTGTCTAGTGCTAATGGTCCCTTTCTTCAGAGGCTCCAGATAACTATTTTTATATGTTAAAAACAAAAAAACAAAAAACTTTCTTAGGAGTATTGAGTCTGCCTAGATCAAGAGTCAGTCAAGTAATTTTCTTTCTGAAGAGCTCTCTTTTTACAGGTATTCTGTGCTTTGACCTGCCAATTTCTACTTGGGAAAGGTTCGTTTTTCTTTTTTAAACATTTCATTTTGAAGTAATTATAAATTTGCATGAAGTCGCAAAGAAACGTATAAAGAAGTACCATAGCTTTGAGCAACTTAGCTCCGCTCCCTCTGCCTGAATGTCCTCACCTCCAAACAGGCCCTGCCCCACGGGGTGGCTGCGGGGGTCATGGAGTGAAGACGCTCCACGGGAATGGGGCAGCACACAGCCGGGACCCTGCAGCGGCCTCCCATCATCGTGAGTTTCCATTGCTTAAACACGGCTGGCCCTGGTTCCACTCTAAATCATGTGGACTCGACTATATACGTCTTTACCAAGGAAACAGGATTAAGAGAAACTCCAATCGTTCAAGCTAAGTTCATCAGCCTCCTTAAAGGCTGGGTTCTAAAGGCTGGTGTGCAGCTTTCTCCACTGCTGGTGATTGCCCTGTACAAGGAGAGGTGGTGGGACAGGAAAAAACTTAGAGGCACAGCTTGATGACTTTACTCAGAAAAAATAAAACAAAATCAGGCAAAAAAAAAAAAAAAAAAAAAAAAAAAAGAAGTACCATAAACTCTTCTTCCTATTTCTCTCAATAATAAGATCTTACACAACTACAGTGCAGTATCAAAACCAAGCAATTGACCTTGTGGCAATCCACAGCTCTTATTCAGATATCTCCAGTTAGCTGTGTATGCACTCGTGTGTGTGTGCCTATCTCTGTGTGTGTGTGCTGTTGTGTGAAAATTCTATTTGAGATTATTATCAAACACCTCCATTAGGTTTCAGGTTTCTATCCATTGTTTATTGCCACCTTGTTTATAAGAGCAAAAAACCTGGAAACATCTTAGAGTTCTATAATGTGGCACTGGTTACACAAATTAAGATTCACACTAAACAACAATAATATAGGCATAGATTTAATGCTATGTAAAAATGTATACAGAACATGTTAATGTCTGGTGTTGTCATTATCAAACACAAAAAATTAGCACGTCCCCATTTTTGTAATTATGACAATAACAAAACATAAAGGAGAGAAATTAAAAAATTAACAATCTAGAATTATGTATTTTCCCTCTTCCTTTTATTTTGTTTGTTTCTTCAAAAGTTTAATGGTAAACATGAGTAATAAAAAATAATAAATCATTAAAGTTTTAATCTCTTTGCTTTGTCTCTCCAACTATATTTAAACTTACTAGAGAAACAGACTACCATACTTATTTATATCCCCCAACTTGGTGATATAAGTGATTTGATATATCCAATTTCCTTTGTTCACAAAAGCTAAGAACACATTTTTATAGCATGACTGTAGTTTGTCACCATTAAGTTATTTCTTTGTGAATATACCTACTTAGTATGTGTCTATTCCTTAAAGTCTGAGGGATACTTTGTACTCAAATACTCAATACTCAAATACCATGTAGTATAATTCTCTATATCCAATGAGAACTCAAAAATTACTTTTTGAGTAACATTAAAAATGTAGCAGTGCACAGCTTCTCCTTAATGAGATTTCAGAATTTTTAAAGGCAGGAATTGGTTTGCATCTTTATGATATCTTGCATTTAATACTAATATCAATACTAATAATAGGACATCATTATCATCATAAAAGCTACCATTTACTGAGTATTTACTATGTGCCAGGAATTGAGCTAAACGTTAATATTCATGATATCATTTAAACTTCACAATAATTACTATCCCCCTTTATATATGAGGAAATTAGCATCAGTGATATTAATTAGCTTGTCCAAAATCAAACCATGAGTACTTGCAACTAGGACTGGAAGCTAGGCTAATCTCAGTCCAGATTCTGAGATGTCAATTAGGAAGCTATATCATATCTCTTAATAGAACGGGCACTTAAAAACATTTATCAAATGAATGAGTGCATATAAAAGTGAGAAATTAATGCTTATTTTGTATCCTATATAAATGAACTGACTCTCAGGTATTAGGGAGTAACTGAACAGGAGAGAATACAGTGAACAAAGTTTAGCAATGGGAGTAAAAAAATCAAAATCAAATCACAGTCTATGTATTCTCAGCAAATGAATATTACAATATTGTTTTGTCTGCTCAGCTGATCCCCTTGCCTCTAATTCACAGAATGGCCCAATTGGAGACTTTTTGTCAAAAAAGAATAGACTCATGACAAACATACAGATGATAATGAGTTATTCAAAAAGCTGTATTCAAATTGATAAACTGATGGGCAACTGAAATGATCAGGTGTACCACAACATAATTATTCTTAAGTAACTTAACTGAAGTTAAAAACAATTTATTTTTCATAAATATTTGTAGAGACTATTCATGATTAAAGTTTGATTCCTAGTATTTCTGTTTTTAAAAAAGTAAGAATAATTCTAAGATAGTGTATGTATACTGTATAGTTTGGCTAACTCTGTAGTCCAATTTGAAAGCATGAAAAATATAAAGGATGGCTTATGTTTTCAGAGAGAAAATAAAATGCTATTAGAAAGTAAGTTTTAGGCCCCTTCTTTGATCACGTAAGTTATAAAATAGAAAATATTTATAAAACAGAAAATAAAAACAGTAAGTCAACAAACCTCATAATCAACACAATATTTAAAACCATAGTCAGATTTTTCACTAGTAACGTAGTAGGGTAAATGCTAGTGTCCGAAAAAGTTTTGGACAGAGAAAATAAGGTGCTTAATAAATATTCAAAGATTGAATGGATGCATTCTGGACAAAATCAAAGACGTTTGTTGCAGTGAAATTCATAAACTTGAAATATTGAAAACTACCTAAATTGTTCAATAACAGAAGAATGATTAAATTGAAGTAATATTATTATCCATAAAAAACAAATGGAAAATTTATATCTGAAAAATATCATAATACATATAAGGAATTCAATGTATGGATTTAGCAGCAGATTAGAAAAAGTTGGAGAACTGAGGATCGCAGAGACAGGTCTAAAGAAAATATCCACACCAAAGCCTAAGGAAACAAAGGGTGGAAAAGACAAAATAGAGCATATGAAACATAGAGTTTAGAGTAAAAAGGGAATTTTTAATATACGCGTCATTCATGTTCCTTCAGAGAAGAGAGAGGAAATGCAGCTGAAACAGTATTTGAAGAAACAATTGCAGAGAATTTTCCAAAACTGATAAAACACAGTAAGGCACTGATTCAAGCCCTAAAACCCTGAAGTATTATAAATACAAAATAACAAAACAACACACACAAAAAAAAAACCCAAAAACTGCACTAAGAAAAATCATAGTAAAAACCAAATACAAAGAGAAAAAACCTTAAAGTCAGCCAGAGAAAAACAACATTGCCTTCAAAGGAGAAATACGACTGATACATGACTTCTTAATTAAAATAAACAGAATGGAAGCCAAACACAATGGAATGATATTTTCAGTGTGTTCTGAAAAAAAAAAAAAATAGCAGACAACCTAGAATTTCACCCTCAGTAGAAATATGAAAATGAGAATTTGGAAGTGAAATATATATTTTAAAACAATTTAAAATAGAGAGAATTCATGAGCAGCAGACTCACACTTAGGGAAATATTAAAGGATGTTCCTGAAACAGAAGGAAAATGACTCCTGATGGATGTCCAGACATACAGAATGAAAGATCAACAGGAAGGTTAAAAATGTGGCTTAGACTAAATGAATATTGACTAATTATGTTTTGTGGGGTTTGAAATACATATAGAATTAAAACATGCATCAGCTTTTTGTCAGAAAGTATATATACAGAAAATAAGAGTTCCAAGGTCCTTGAATAATCTGAGAAGTGGTAAAAAAAATGAATTTATATTGGATGCTGATAGGTCAAGGATATATGTATAATCTCTAGAATAATCACTAAAGGAATAGTAAAAAAATGTGTAACTACCAAGATAGTTGGGAGAAAGGGAATAAAATAGTATAAAACGTTCAATAAATCCAAGAGAAGGCAAAAAAAGAAAAAAGAAAGAGGGGAAGAAAACAGGACATAGAATATATTGAACACATAAAAATCAAATAGTAGCATGTTAGACTTAATATCTAACCCCAAGTATCAGTGATTATGTTATAGGTAAATAGACTAGATACTTCAATTAAAAGACATAGGTTCTCACACTGCATTTAAAAAAAAAAAAACTATAAGCTTTCAAACAAAGCACTCCTTCAATATAAAGATCAAATATGAAAATAAAAGGATACAAAAATAATCATGCAAACCCTGACAAAAAAGCTGAGGTCACCATATATAATGAGACAAAATAGACTACAGTCAAAAAGATCACTAGAGATAAAGAGGAACATTCTATAACAGCAGAAGGTTTAATTCATCAGAAAGATAGCAAAATTCTAAGATTATATGCACTCAGTAAATAGCCTCAAATTATAGAAAAGAAATATTCATAAAATTAATAAGAGGAGAGATAGACAAATCCACAATTATAGTGGGAGATTTTAACCATATTTCTCTCAGTAAATGATCGAACAGGCAGACAAAATATCAGTAAGTATACACTGAAAACACATTTATCAAAATTGATTTAATTGACATATATAAAACACTGCACCCCCAGACTATAGAACACATATTCTTTTCAAGTACGTGTGGGTCATTTGTAGAAATTGTCCAGATATTGAGTGGGCTATAAAGCAAATCTCAATAAATGGCAGAGTTGAGATCATAACAAAAATGTTCTTCAACCACAGTGAAATAAATCTATAAGTCAATAACATAATACAAACCAGAAATGTTTTATATATTTGAAAAATTAAGAAATATACTTCTGAATAATCCGAGAATCAAAGATTGTAACAAAATGGAAATGATAATGAACACATGACATTAAAATTGATGGAACGAAGCGAAAACCATGCTTACGGGAAAATTTATATCATTGGAGGTATACATCAGAAAAAAGAAAGGTTGAAAAAAGTCAGTGAAGATGGGCCTTGCAGAAGGTAGGATTTTACATAGGAAAAAGGACATAAGGGCATTTTGGCAAAGCAACCCAGCATAATCCAAGTACAGTCAGCTTGGGCCTGGATAAGAACAGGGAGGTTCTGGCATGAGTGTGATGGGTCTGCCAGTTGTTGTTTCGTTTAACTTAGTAGGAAATGGGTAAATACTGAAGAATTGTGAGTCAGTAAGTGAGATGTTCAGTCATACTTTCAAAGTATATCACCAGGGAGGAGTGTTCACGATGAACTACCTCTCCCTACAATACATTCCTCACTCTCTCTCTACTGTAGTGATTTGTTCAGTATCTTTCTTCCTTGTTAGACCCTATGGGGCAGCTCTGTGAGGGAAGAAAGTATATCCGTCTTTTCAGTATTGTATCCCCAGTGCTTAGGATGATGCTTGGAATATAGACAATGCTCAATAAATATTCACACATTAATAAATGATGAAAAAATGAGAAATATGAAAATCAGAATACCATTGTTATAGGTACAGTTTTGGATTGACACATGAGTAGGTCATAAGGTTACAATTATCCAACAGTGAGGATGAATACACATATGAATGATCAGATGAATTCCTTTTCTATTTTCTTATTTCCATTAATTGCACTACTTCATTCATTCATTCATACATTCATTCATTCAACAATCTTGTATTGAGTATCCACTATGTACTAGGTATGTTATGGTCCTGGAGGTACAGATGTGAATAAAACAAAGTTCCTGCTGAAATGGAGTTTACATTCTAATGGGGCAACTCAGACAGTAAATAATTATGTATATGATAGGCAAAGTAAGTACCTTGAAGAAAAATAAGGCAGGGAAAGAGTGATGGGTTGTGAGCATGCATGGCAAACCTGAGACATTGCCAGGAAGCCCAGCTGGCTAGAGCGGAGGAAGGGAGGGGAGAATGGTGTTCAGAGAGATACCACAGACCTGGCAAAGTAGGACCATGTAGCATATTGTAAAGTCTTGGGTTTCATTCTAAAGGAAATAAAAAGTCATTGGATGATCTGAAACTGAGGACTCCCAAGATCTGACTTATGAATACAAAATAATTTCTCTGGCCATTAAGTGGAGAATGGACTGTCGGGGAACAAGAGTCAAAGGAGGTAGACAAGTTAGGAAGCTAACCTACAGGAATGTTGACTGCTTGAACTCTGCTTTCGTCCAAGTCCATATATTGCCCTAACACTTCCTCCGCCCGTCTCCTCCTTGTCCATCCACATTACTCAAATCTAGAACCTCATTACCTACTACTTTCACTATTATGATACTATATAGACATTCTAGTTTGGGGGCTACAAGTTTGAAGAATGTAGGAGTAGAGTTTCCCGCTCCTACCTTGAATAGCTTTATAGACAATACGAATAAAACAGAAAGATAAACAGTACATTTTAAGATATAGAAATTAAGCAGCATAACTGAAGGTTTGGGCAGTAAGTGAGAAAAAAAATTCATCATGAAGTGCTTATTCGAAATCCTCTGATAATTTCTGAATTAATGCACCTTTATGGACATAAACCTAATCTTTTGGAATGTGTGATTTGGACTTTGTTTCAAAGAAGCAGGTGCTTCTTTTTAATTTGAAATTAGATTATTTGTTTGCTTTATTTTAATTCACAGAGAACACACAGGAATTCATTTAAAAATATACCAAAACACAAACAGGCAACAGTATCCCAATATTAGGATATTTTGACTTTTCTAATTAAAAAAAAAAAGAATTATAAGCATCTCTCTGCATCTCTGGAATACACAATAATCTTGTGTTCTTAAAGACAACACCATAGTCTTGTATATACTATAAAAGAGTTAAAGGCCAATGCTTAAAGCTGAGCATTTCAATAGCTAGGAGCAGAAATTTAAGCTAATATGAGATTTTAATCCTATGATGTGTAATTAGATTTAGTGAATATCAAAAGCAATTATTATATTAACATTTTCCTTAATTGGTAAGAGTTCTAGAAATAAGAATTTGAGTGTAGCAATTTGAACAGTTTGTTTTCCTTAAAAAGACAGAGTCTGGCTCTTATCAAAACTGACCCGGGGCGCCTGTGTGACTCAGTTGTTAAGCGTCTGACTCTTGATTTCGGCTCAGGTCATGATCTCAGGGTTTTGAGATTGAGCCCTGTGTCGGGCTCTGCAATGGGCATGGAGCCTGCTTAAGGTTCTCTCTCTCCCTCTCCCTCTGCCCCTCCCCTACCTCTCCCTCCCTCTAAAAAAAAGTCAAAAAACAAAAAACTGACCCATACATTCACTGTCTCTACAAAAAGTGTGTGGATATCTGATGAACAAAATGAGAAGAATGTTCTAAGCAGAAGATGGTTACAGATTACCATCAATGATATGCAAAACTACATAAATTATTTAACAGAATAATAAATCATATGCTATTAAATACTCAAGAGAATCAGAATATGACTTTCAATTTTAAATATGTGGGTTTTTTTACAATTTATAATTATATAGACATGACCATCATTTGTCTGCTTAAAGAACTCATTATTATTAATTTACCTTTCTTTGAAAAGCAGGAGACTATAATATAGTTCCATTAGCAAGTGCATCTCAAAATTGTTACTGAGAGAAAAACCTTGAATGCAGAAAAAAACATGTCATTTCTTTCAAGCCTCATTTCTTCTATTCTATAATGGATCAAAAAAAAAGGCCTTATAAAAAATGACCATTGCTGTATAGTTTGGATTTATATTCTCTTGGAAAAGTAAATACAACTAAATGAATACCATATACTCAGTGTTTATTACACACCAATTGTAGCCAGCTTTAATTATACTAGAAGCACTGATTTTATAGCAATTGTAAAAATGTAAATAAGGCTTTAACACTGATTCAGAAATTATATTTCATAAACGAAGCTTTGATTTTAATTTAAACAATTCTCTTAGGGTATGATATGTATTATTCAA
The DNA here is from genome assembly GCF_017311325.1 of Ursus maritimus. Classification (NCBI taxonomy): domain Eukaryota; kingdom Metazoa; phylum Chordata; class Mammalia; order Carnivora; family Ursidae; genus Ursus; species Ursus maritimus. Next base: position 17,430,934 of record NW_024424786.1, read on the forward strand.
AATGTCCTGCTTTTGTTGCTATTGAAATAGTAGTGATATTTCAGGAAACCAGGAGACAGAAACACCTGTTTCTTATCAAATTACATCTCCTAATGATTATAACAATTTCACGCACTGATTCAACTTTAAAACATAAATACTACAATATTTGCAAGTTTAAATTATGAGATGGAAATCTATTTAAAAGGTAGCAGTGGAAAATGTGAAACAAAATAGAACATATCCTTACCTATTTTAGTCCAAATATTCCTACTAATAAAGCATGTATCAATGTTAAAAATGCTTTCATAACGTATGTTGATCCTTATCCTATTGCAAATATAATAATCAATTCTTGAAATTTGGAAAATAATAAAGAAAAATTTAAAACTTAATAACAGCTGTCAATATTTGGATATATATTCCCTCAAGTCACCTGTCCACCTGGTCAGCTATCAATTAATCTTTACCTTTATCCATATAAAATTAGGATAATACTAAACGTGTTTCATAACTTGCTTTGTTGTTAGTATCAAAACTCAGGAGACATTAAAGTATATTTTAAATGAGAAAGATCAAAGGACTTGTAAATTTATATTCTTTTTTGAAAGAGTGAAGTACATGCCAAGTTGAGTCATGAAGAGAAACGTCAGTGTGATCCACGGCAGCTGCTTGCTTCCCTGGGAAGGAAGGGGCTGCTTAAGAGTCCAGTAGCTAGCAAACCCCTCAGCGCTCCACAAAGTCACTAGTGGGAAAAGAACAAAGGCCTTTCCAATGCAACTAACACAGATGTGCCCAAAGGCAAACTGTCAGAAACAGTTAAGATGACAGCTACTCACAGTTCATTATTTCCTTCTCACAGGTCACTGGGTGACAAGCTGGGTCAGTGTGCTTTGTCGGCTGTCCCAGTCCTTCCCCACCCCCTATTCAATTTGAATAAGGTAAAGGGCTCCATCGGATAAACTAATGTAAACAAACACATTCCAGACACTTAAAAATGCCAGAATACAGCATTTATTTTATTTTGGACTAAACTTAGAATGAAATGTACACACAACTCAGTTTATCAAAGCAAGAAGACAACCGCATTGCTGTATCTCACTGATAGAGGCAGAAAAAACATTTTAAGTGCTACTAAAGCAAACAAGAAAATATAACCTATCATGAACTAAGAACTTCAGATTAAAGACCTCACACAGTAAGAGATTTTCTTTTTTCTTCAAAAAAAATATTTTTTTTCCCATTACAAAAAAAAAAATAATAAAGATCAATAATCAGACTGCTTTTCACAAATATTTGAAATGTGTATCAAATTAAATGATTCCATAGATGGGAAAGCCTGGTCTTTGGGTTTGTGGTGATTGTTATAGTATTTTTTTAAGGCTATAATTCAAAATAATCCACCCATTCAAAATGGCAATAGTCCAATCAAATTTTTACGATGTAATACACATAAAATATTAGTAATAACTTAAAATGACTATTCAGTATGACGACATCCTGTTATAAAATCATTGGAATAAATACTACTAGGAATGAATAATAAAACAGTGGTTAAGAGCACAGTCTATAGGTACAAATGGTTGTGGGTTTGAATCCCATCTTTCCCATCTCCAGCTGTATAACTGAGCACATTATGAAATAACTCTGAGCCTCAGTTGTTGCATCTTTATGAATTTTAAGAGTCCCTCTACCTTCAGATTATCATGACAATAATTAAATAAAATTATCACATTATTATAAGAATAAGTACTTTCAGTAGCAGTGGACACTTGGTAAATATTCCACAAAAGACAGCTATTAGTTACTTATCACAAAATTTAGTATATACAAAGCTGAACTGAACCACCTTTCGAGGTGGGATATACCTTGGCTAATCATGACAAGTTATAGTCACCTTATTAGAAAGAGGTTTTTAAAAATCTCTAATCCATTCAAGTGCAAGCCTTGTAAATCAGTAAATCTAGGCTGTTGGATTCAACAAGAAATCAGGGGTTCACAGTCTCCTTTTATATTTTCTACCTCTTATTTAGCCGTCACTGAAAGCTGTATATATTGACATATCTTTTATTATTTCCTTTCTAAACTGTTCCACTTTATTTAAAGGTCCCTTTCCAAGATATCCAGTCAAAATGATAGGCCCCATTTGAAAGCCTAAAGATTTGGAATAATCACTAAGACAAGAACATGAACGGTTAGGCAGAATAATATAGAAGCTAAGCAAAAGACCTGGGGCTCAGATAGGCCTGCCTTACATTACTACGTGGAAGGCCGTCAGCAAAGTAACTTAATCTCTCTGTGCCTCAATTTCCTTATCAGTAAAAGAGAGATGAATAACTCTATTTTACATCCCACATAGGTTATTGAGCAATAATGCACATAAAACACTTAAGCAAAGTCAGTATATGTTATTAAAAATTGAATGTTATCTTTCATTTTCACGTACTACCTGCCCATAACTACCAATCTCTCTGTCTTTCCCCAAATTTGACTGCTTGTGGTTCTCTCCTTCTTTGGCTATTCTAAGGAAATACATGCATTTATATCTCTGTATCTTTTTATTCTTTTCAATTTTATGTTCTTTCTCCAGATTATTTGCTCATTAATGGTTTTTGTTCTAAAATTCCATTTCTTTCTTCAATTTCCACAACTCAGATCATTTCACAGTATTCCTTTATTTTTTTGTAATGATTTTATTCTGTATTTTGTAAAATTATCATTGATAAAAGCAAGGAAATGTAAAGCCCTCTTTTAAAGCTGTGATAATATAATGCACCGATTCTCTTATATTTGGACTGCATGTAAACCTAACAAGACAACCTAAGGTTCACAGTAATCAATATGCCAAATTCAGTACCATGTTCTAATTTTGCCCAACAATTCTTTCCAAAATGGGAAGAAAGTAATTGCTCTAAGTACTTACTCTCTACTCAAAATAACTTTGTTAAGGAACAGAAAGAAGGAGAGAAACTGAAATTACATCTATTATGGTAAATTGTGGGGGTGGAGAGGAGAATGAGGATAAATCCCTGTGGCTTTAAGAAAAAAAAGAGGACTGGAAGTGTTGCTGTAGCCTGAGACACAGATCCTGAGGGATGCTCACTAAGATAAGGACCCCGGGAATTTTCTTATGAAATAAAATCCCAACCGTGGTTAGTCAATCCCTATTGACTAAAAATCACAAATCTAACCACAACCCCTATGAGAAACTGTTTTCTACTCTACTTATTTTCAGCACATTTTCAAGAACTACTCATTGAGTGCTTACTACGTTCCTGGAAATTCAAAGACATGTAATTCTAACAATTCAAACAAGTATTATGTTATGTAACTGACGTTAACTGCTTTGTTGTTTGTTTTTCTGTTTGTACTGTGGGATTTTGGGTTCGCTAATACTATATGCCTTTCTCCCAGTGTTCCATTGTCAGACTGTACTGCTTCAGGGGAGATACAACCAAAAAATACAGAAGACAAATCCCTCGACCACTCAATGTCCTCAACCCTCAGAGAAAAATTTCCAGGCTGGGGAAGGAGAGAGTCATCGAGAATTAGGTGAGTTATCACTGGAGTCCCTGCACATTGACCCACAAGGACCTGGGCCAGCAGGAGACAAACATGGAAATCCCCTACAGGTTTCCGAAATCCAGGAGCAGCAGGAACCTGTGCCTCCTTGAGTAGAACCCAGTATAATGACAAGCCCCCTCATGCTCTCAAAAAACGTAGAGTAGAAATGGCTGCCAAGTGAGTCTAGAAAGGCCAACAACAATGGTCTCATAAAACCGTATTTAAGTTCCCCAGTGGCCCAGTTCTCCCCGAGTTCCCACTTTACATGAAAACTTCGAAGACTGCTCCCAAGGGCCTGCCATTCTAGTGACCTGAACAGAGAGGCCTGGTTGAATTGCTGGGGCTTTGTGGCCGTGTTCTGGGGTATTGGTGAGTTAAGAATCTTACATACGATTAAAAAGCAAGTAGCGGGAAAAGAACTAGAACTTAGTTTTTGTACAGGTCTGGGATATTCCTAGACTATGATACAGCAAGGTACTAAATTTGTTCTTTTGTTTATCTGTGCCCTGTCTTACTCAAAACAACGAAACCGAAGTGAGGTTTAGATAACAAAGAGACAATAAATTGAAAAGTCCCTTTTGTTATCAGGAAAAAAAAAATGTTCCTCTCCTCTAAAAATCTGAGGCAGGAATATATAATTTAAGAATATAAGATAGCTTTTAAATGAAATAAAAGCTGTCATATTGCATACCTTAAACTTATACAATGTTATATGTCAACTCTATCTCTATAAAGCTGGAAAGGTTTTTAAAAAAGAAGTTAAAAGTTGTCATTTTTTTCTTTCTTCATGCAACTGACATTTCTATCTACAGTTAGAATATTTAAAGTTAGGAATTCTCTCGAATGTTAGAAAGTACAGTAAGAATTATATTACTCTTTAAGAGCACTTCAGGCAATAGTTAATTTCTAACTATTATTATATTAAAATTGCAATTTGTAACATTATTTTGTGAATTATAACATCAAACTGAACAAAATAATAATAACGCTGCTACTACTAATAATAAACATCGACTTTAACTTTCCAATTAAATAAAGAGGATCAAAGAAATAGTTTCTATTTTCCAACCAAGGGTGATTTTCAATTGGTTAGCAAAATCATTGGTTAGTTTTATTCTATAGAAATTATGTCAATTTTTAAAATTATCACTGCTTAAGACCATCCAATGTGCATTTATCCTCAGGTCTAAATATAATAATCTTGTCATGGAACACAAAAAGAATTGTCTATACGGGTCTGATGTTCTTAAAACCTCTTGGTATTTTCACAATTGGATATATGCTCAGTATCACTCTAATTATGTTATTTCAGAGTATTTTAGTGAGATCCCAGGACAGCAACCCTTCCTAAGTATACTTATAAACAATACCATGCATCAAACTTTAATGAAATACACATGAATGTCACCTCTCTTCATCAAATGTGACCTGAAAATGAATGTGCTTGCAAGCCAAAGGGCTTTTGAGATATTTCAATAATCTTCAAGAAATCAATCTTACATGAAACTGAAGGAAAACATCGAATGTCATTGAGCAATAAAGCTCTGTTCTGTCAGTGCCCTACCTCTGAGCAGAAGCCTTAGGATGTTTCTCTTCCAGTTTCCTCACCAGTGCCACTGTCAGTTGCCTTGTCTCCCCAAGAGAACCTTCTGGCATTAAATGGGTGTCTGAAGGCTCTGGTAGTTGCTTCAGACCAGGGATGCTGGCACTTTCTTGCAGAACCTAAGAAATGAAATATAACAATAATGTAGCTAATTTTCATTGAGTGGAAATATCTAAGCTACATATGCCCCAAATTTAACATTACACTTTCCAGGGTTCCTCCAGTCTTCCTCATTCAGCACAAAAATCATTTGTATGCAACCAGAAGAAAAGGCAGCAGTCCTAATGAAAGCTACAAGGTCATCCACTATTTAATAAAATAATGTTTATATGAGTATATATAGATGTTTATATAAATATAAACGTGCATATAGATATTTATATTATGTGTATGATTTTAAACAATCAGTATCACTAAGATGTGAATTTGTGCTTGTCTCCTGAAAACAACTTGAACAGTTTCTCTTTTCAAAATACATTTTAGAGATCTATTTCTGTCTTGCCTCTGGCTCACTACACTGACCTCTTCTGCTAAGCTGCCACCATGTTCCTGATGAGTTGTAGTCCGGGCACCATGGTGAATGTGATACTCTGTCTGGGTCACATCCACTTGTCCAGTTAGCTCCTCTAGGTAGGTCAGAACAAACTGAGGATAAGCCTGGAGGAAAGGGAAAAAAAATAAAAGTAGTACTAGCCTTGCCAGTAACTGCCAATAATCTATACAACTGGAATGATGAGAGGATAAATTAAATTCATAGTAAACAGATCTGACTTTAATGCACCTTATTATCCACTTCAGATCAAAATCAAGCCAAATAACTTGAATATTAGGTTTTCAGTTAGTTGTTTAATCTGATCAAGTTTAACTAGATCGCTAATCTTCACTCTTAGATGATAGTATTAAAATATTAAAGCCATCTTATATAATAATAGCTAACATTTATTGAGTTATTTCTACATACAATATGCAATTGCTGTATTGTCTGAGAATATTCAATTCTGCTCCAGAAGACAAGAAAACAAATGGGATGGATGAAATTCATTAGCTGCATTAAGCATAGATAAGCAAGTTAGTAAGCTGAGGACTATCAAGCAAAATAAGGAGAGCATAAGTCTATGAACACAGATAGATAGGGATAGACGGGCAAAAATAGGCATTTAATAGTCATGATTTGCTAAATAACGAATGAAGCAACAAATACTTATGACACCCTAAGTATAAATGAAGCACCTGAGACACACAATAATTGTGAGATCTTTAATTGGCCACCTATTGCCGACTTTGATTTTGTATTTGACTTCGATTTTGGATTTTCAGGCAAATAAAATGCATAGTTGCCCATCGGGCTAACTGGAGAGCATAGCTATTGGCCAAGTGTACTTGCCAACAAACTCTCTTATGGAGTAAGTGTGTGTTGTTTCCTCAGACACCTTTAGTATGTTGGGCTCCCTTGTTTAAATTTCCACTCTGGTCCTTGTAACCACATCATCAGCAGGGAAAGGTGAGGCAACAGAGAGACGATATGTCAACTTTGCGGAGATTCAGCTACTATGACTCTTTAATACACTTACACCTTAAGTGTGTTTTACCCAGCCCACCTCTCTTACCATACATTTTGCTTCATATTTCAAATTGATTGAATAAACTGTGATCTGAACATTTCCTTTGGTCTGTGCACCTTTCTGTTCCATGAACTCTGTGATAGTCTATCTAGGAGCGTACTTGGAAACTACTATTGCATCAGAGTAATTGCCACATGACCATATATTTACATTTTAATCCTTGCTACAGCCCTTTGAAATTGGTACTATTATTTCGCCCATTTTAAAAATAAGGAAACAGACAAAAGGAGGTTAAGCAACTTGCTCAGTGTCATCCAGCTTGTTTACTAGCCTGTAAAACCTAGACACCCTGCCTCAAGTATGATATAAACTTCTTTTGTAAAGTGGAGAACTAAAGTTCTGACAAAAATATGAATGGGTGTTCAGGGGGCAATTAAAGGGCACTAAAATCCTTATATTGCTCTGGAAAAAGAGGTATTGAATAACTTAAACATTTTTTTAGAAACTGTATAACTAAATATGCATGTTAAAAATGTAAGGGGCTCCAGAATCTTAAGTGCATATTACTAAGTGAAAGAAGCAACCTGAAAAGGCTACATATTGTATGATTCCAACCACATGACATTCTGTAAAAGGCAAAACTATGGACATAGTAAAAAAAAAAATCAGCAATTGTCAGGGATTAGGAGGAAGATGAATGGGCAGACCACAGAGAATTTTTAGGGCAGTGAAACAATTCTACATGATACTATTATGGTGGCTCAATGTCATTATACATTTATCCAAACTCAAATATACAACACTATGAGTGAACCCTAATGTAAACTATGGATTTGGGGTCATAATGTGTCAATGTAGATTCATCAGCTGTAACAAATGACCACTCTATGGGGCATGTCAATAGTGGGGGAGGTTGTACATATGTGGGGAAATGAGGTATATGAGAACTCTTTGTATTTTCCACTCAGTTTTGCTGTGAACTTAGAGCTGCTTTAAAAAATAAAGTCTATTAAAAAAATGTAAGCGACTTCACCAAAAGTACAAGTGACAAAAGCAAAAATAGCTAAATTATACTACATCAAAATTTAAAACTTTTGTGCTACAATGTCATCAAAAAATAAAAGGGCAACTTACAAAATGGGAGAAAATATTTGCGAATCATATGTTTGATAAGGGATGTGTATACTGAATATATAAAGAACTTTTACAACTCTATAATAAAAAGATAAATAATCAAATTTAAAAATTAGCAACGGACCTGGGTAGAAGATAATTCTCCAAAGAGGGTATACAAATGGCCAACAAACACATGTAAACGTCATGGCTTTGATTCTGACAGTTGTAAATCCCTTGTATTCTGATAGTAGTTTCACGTTTTGCATCCTCTAACAGAGGTAAAGACATTTTATCTAAGTTTACTTCGGAGGTATATTTCCCTCTTATTGGAAGAAGGCATACCTGGAACATGGGAAACTTCAATATATATCCAATGAGATGGATGAGGCCATGCCCAAAACGTAGAAGCATGATGTATCTGAATATTCTGCTAGACATAGCAGAAGCGAAGACCAAAAAAAGGAAAAAAAAACGTCATGGGCTTTGCTTCCTGGAGTTGGCAGTCTAGCTAAGGTGGCAGACATACACAAGTAACAGAGTGACGAGTTCTATTATTCATCCTCCCACCAAGTATTTGGAGAGATTTAAAAATTGTCCTGGCTTCCCTTTTTTCTGATTATAAATGCTTTTTATAGAAACTTAGAAAATACAGAGAAACTTAAAGAAAGTAAGTATTCATCCTCCTACCACTTGTTTTTTGTAGAAACTTCCTGTTTTGCTTCTACACACACACACACACAATGTCTTTGATACAGTATAAATAAATGTTTTATCTGATTTTTCTCAATCACATTACATTTCCTCTGTCATCATCAATTATTCTACATTAAACCACAAATATAAATACAAAGAAGAAATGTACATGTTTGTTTTCTCACATTTTCTTCAACATTAGATATTCCTAGTTTTATATCTACTGATATTGAAGAGGGAGAAAATAATGCCTCATTGTTTTACATTTCTTTAATTTTTAGGGAGGCTGAAATTTTTTATTTGGTTTGGTTCTTCTAATTTTTCTTCTGTCATATATTTCCTTTTTATGTCCTTTACCTGTGTTTCTTTTGAAATGTTTATCCTTTTCTACTGCTTTATCAAGCTTACTATATATTAAGGGTACTATCCTATCTCTGACATTTATATTGCAAAGATTTTCCCTGTTTGTCATATTTCTCTATTTACTCTTCCTTATGCTATTTAAGATTTAGGAGTTTTTAAAATTTTATATACTCAAAGTCATTAGTCATTTTCTTTGTGGATTCTATGTTTGCATGCTCATAAAGATGTTTACTCACTACTAGTCTTGGTTAGATGCTTTGTGTTTTTCCTTTTTTTATTTAAATAAAATTAATTAACATATAGTGTATTACTAGTTTCAGAGGTAGAGTTCAGGGATTCATCAGTCTTATATAACACCCAATGCTCATTACATCACATGCCCTCCTCAATGTCTATCACCCCAAATATCACTCCCCTCCCCTCCAGCAACCCTCAGTTTGTTTCCTATGATTAAGAGTTTCTTATGGTTTGTCTCCCTCTCTGATTTTGTTTTGTTTTATTTTTCCCTCCCTTTTCCTATGATCCTCTGTTTTGTTTCTTAAATTCCACATATGAGTGAGAACATATGATAATTGTCTTTCTCTGATTGACTTATTTCACTTAGCATAATACCCTCTAGTTCCATCCACATTGTTGCAAATGGCAAGTGTTCATTTTTTGATGGCTGAGTGGTATTCCATTGTATATATATATGCCACATCTTCTTTATCCTTTCATCTGTTGATAGACATCTGGACTCTTTCTATAGTTTCAGCTATTGTGGACATTGCTGATATAAACATTGGGGTGCAGGTGCCCCTTTGAATCACCACAGTTGTACCTTTGGGGTAAATACCTAGTACAGCAATTCCCAGGTTGTAGGGTAGCTCTATTTTCAGCTTTTTGAGGAACCTCCATACTGTTTTCTGGAGTGGCTGTACCAGCTTGCATTCCCACCAACAATGTCAGAGGGTTCCCCTTTCTCTGCATCCTCATCAACATTTGTCGTTTCCTGACTTGTTGATTTTAGCCATTTTGACCGATGTGAGGTGGTATCTCATTGTGGTTTTGATTTGTATTTCTCTGATGCCTAGTGATGTTGAGCATTTTTTCATGTGTCTGTTGGCCATTTGTATGTCTTCTTTGCAGAAATGTCTGTTCATGTCTTCTGCCAATTTCTGGATTGGATTCATTTGTTCTTTGGGTGTTGAGTTTGGTAAGTTCTTTATAGATTTTGGATACTAGCCCTTTATCTGATAAGACATTTGCAAATATCTTCTCCCATTGCGCCAGTTGTCTTTTGGTTTTGTTGACTATATCCTTTGCTGTGCAAAAGCTTTTTTTCTTGATGAAGTCCGAATAGTTCATTTTTGCCTTTGTTTCCCTTGCCTTAGGAGATGTGTCTAGCAAGAGGGTCACAGGTCACAGAGGTTGCTGCCTGTGTTCTCCTCTAGGATTTTGATGGATTCCTGTCTCACATGTAGGTCTTTCATCCATTTTGAGTCTATTTTTGTGTATGGTTTAAAAAAATGATCCAGTTTCATTCTTCTGCATTCTCTCTCTCCCTCTCTCTCTCTCAAAAGAAAAATTCTACTTTTTATTTTTTCCAAGTTGTATAAGTAGTCTTGGTCTTTCTGTGACTTCCTCTCCACTAACCTAGTCCTTCTGGCTCAGGAAAGTGGTAAAGTCAGAAACAGGACAAGGGGAAAGCTAGGGTGAACCTCAGGATGAAGTTGGACAAAAAGCATTTAAAAATGCTTTGACATTTGATACCTATGTCAAATTCTCTGCTTAGGAGCAGAGCTAAAAGTGTATAGTCCTGGCTGAGTTAGTGAGTGGGTTGGAATTTTAGTGTGCCAACAGATAACTACTCAAGGAAATGGTATTACATCAATTTTTAAATTTAAATTGTATCAAAGTCTCTAAATTTCTAAAACGATGCAGGCCATGAAATAACAGCTCAACAGTGTCATTCTAGAACACTAGAGAAATAAAGCTATTATTTTTATCAGTCAGGGTCCAATAAGGAGATATAATCCACACAGTAATTTGAATAGGAAAAGTTTAATATAACAATTAGTAACAGAGGACTAGAGTGTCAGGAAATTGGCAAGTAAGAGTTAAAGAGAACACTGAAGAATGTGCGAATAGCAGGTGTGGAGCAGCCAGTACTGCTAGACCTGAGACAGAATGCTCAAGGAAGAGGCCTGACCCAAGGCTGAGATCCAAACCACATGAAAAAGGGCACAGCCAGCCATGGCTCACTTGATGTTGAATTAGTCCCTGAGGCAGCTCACCCACAGAATTTACTATAAATCTGCCTTTGGAGCACCAGGAGAAGCTGTCCACAGGGAGGTGCCTAGCTGGTGACACTCCACTATAAAGTCACCCACAAGGAACATGCTCAAGGAAACCATTCATAGGAAGGTGCCCCACTGGCAGTACTCTGCTGTGAAGCTGCCTGAGGCAGGTGCCTGGCAAAAAATTGTAGATCTGGAACTAAGAGAGAATACATTGATAACCATCATGCTCTGTGTTAGAGGTTGAATTGTGTCATGCCCCCCCCCCCAAGAAGTACACTGAAGTCCTAACCATTGGTACCTGGGAATGTGACCTTATTTGGAAATAAGGTCTCTGCAGATGTAATCAATTTAATATTAGGCCCTTAGGGTGGGCCCTAACCAATATGACTGGTGTCCTGGGAAGAGAAAAATTTGGACACAGACACACACATGGAGGAGAATGGTGTATGAAGATTCAGTCACAGAAGGAGATGGCCATAGATGGAGGTAGAGATTGGAGTTATGCTGCCATGGTCAAGAATGTCTGGGAATGCCAGAAGATGGAAGGGGCATGGAAGAATCTTCCCCAAGAGGATTCAGATGGTGCACAGCACTGTTAGCACCTGATTTCAGACTTCTGGCCTCCACAATTGGAGAGAATACCTTTCTGTTGTTTAAGCCACCTGGTTTATGGTACTTTGTTACAGCAGCCCTAAAAAATTAATATACCACATATGTCCAGTTTCATTCATCTGAGTAATTTAGCATTTCTGAAATCATAATGGTGGGATCTTGAGGCAAACACTAACAGATATCATGTGACTAATCTAATTTTTGCCTTTCTTAGTTATTGGTGATTGATTAGCATTCCATTTAGATTTGGAGTTATAGAACCAGAAGAAAATCTTGAGAACTCAAGGTCAGTATCCTCACTTTACTGAAGCAAATTTTTATGTACATATAATATACATACAGAAGAGTACATAAATCATAAGTTTACTATTCAATCCATTTCCACATAGTGAATATCCATTTAATTAACCACCCAAGTCAAGAAAGGGAACATAACACCACACCTGAAGCACTTCTCATGACCCCTTTCAGTCACTAACCTCCTTCAACTATAGCCACTCTCCTGATTTCTCACACAACAGATTTTTTTGGTTTTGCTTGGTATTAAAGTTTAAATAACTGTAATCATGAAGTGTATATATTCTTATATCTGGTTTCTTTGTAAACCATTTTATTTGTGATATTCATAGACATTGTTATGGGTAATTATAGTTTATTGGCATTGCTATCCTCCAGAGTCAGAAAACTAATGCCCATGATCCAAATCTAACTGACCCCCTGTTTCTGTAAGTAAAATTTTATTGCAACACAGCCATACCATTTATTTACATATTATTTATGGCCACTTTCAAGCTACAAAGTCAGGGTTGAGAAATTGGGACAGGGATTGCATGGCTCACAAAGTGCCAAATATTTAGTATCTGGTCCTTTACGGAAGTTTTCCAACTCTGCTATATAGTATTCCATTGAATATATATATATCTCACAATTTATTTATCCATTTATTCTACTGCTAATAAGCATTTCTATCATCTCCATGTTGAGACTACTACAATCAGTGCTGCTATTATTAACATTTTAGTAAATATCTTTTCCTTAAGATAAGTAATTAATTCCCTTTAGCATTAAACTAGTAGGGGAGTTGTTGCTGAGTTGTATAGATATGTTCAACTTTAGTAACTATTGCCAGTTTTTCAAAGTGCCAATCTCTTCATTTTAATGACTAAGAAAACTTATGTAGGTATCTTTTTGATATTTACTGCAGCATTACTCACAATAGCCAAGATATGGAAACAACCTAAGTGCCAACTGATGAATGGATAAAGAAGATGTGATATATACAATGGAATATTCATCAGCCATGACAGAGAAGGAAATCCTGCCATTTGCTATGACATGGATGGACCTTGAGGGCATTATGCTAAGTGAGATTAGTTAGGCAAAAGACAAACACTGCATGATATCATGTATATGTGGAATCTAAAAGAGCTGAACTCATAGAAACTGAGAAAGGAATGGAGGTTACCACGGGCTAGAGGATGAGGGAATTCAGATATCGTTCACTGGTGTAAATCTGCAACTATTAGATCAATAAGTCTTGGAGACCTAATGCACAGCATAATGATTATAGTCAACAATAATGTATTACATACTTGAAAGTTTTTAAGAGAGTAAATCTTAATCTCCACAAAAAAAGAATTATATGGTGTGATAGATAGTGAATGCTAGATAATATCATATTTCAATATATAAAGTAACAAATCAACATGTTATATATCTTCAATTTATACAATGTTATATATCAATTATACTTCAATAAAAAAATAATAAATTAAATTAAATTTAAAATAGAAAGGAAAAAAAAAAAAAAACTGGTGCCCTGAAATGGTAGGTCCTATCATAGTGATGAATCAGAAAGAATTATTTTTGGTTTTGGAAAACTTGTATTTTAAAGTCAAACAAAACCTCACAGGAAAGTACTGAGTTAAATTAAGTTAAATTCTAAACTCCTGGGCACAGAGAAATATTTGTGCAGAAAAAGCATTTCTTGCTCTCAACAATAAGAATATTTATAAGAATATTTATAAGAATCTGGGAACGCAAAAATTTAGGAATTAAAGCTGTGGCTTATAAAGTCCTTACCTTAGAATAAATGCAGCTGTCAGTTCCAAACACCCACTTCTGAGAATTATCTCCTTTATGTCTGTAATGAAAATGTAATTTAGAGACTGACAACTTTTCACCACACTGAAACATTCTATAGGTTTCTAATGAAAGGATCATTTTCCACATCCCAGCAGGAGAACTGCCCAGACTCTCCCAAGGATTCTACCATGCTACCATCACCACTACTACCTCAGCAACGGAAGCCTTCATTCCCTAAGACAACAATTTCCTTGGTACCCAAAGTGGTGGTGGGGGTGGGGGTGGGGGTGTGTGTATTACCCATGACACAGTGATTAGGAGTTTTAGAGAATAAAGAGAATCAATAAAAATATTATAGAAATTTCTGTCCCCAAGAAAGATCCTCTCTCTATGAGGCAGAAAGAGGCCTAATTATGTATAAGGATTAAGAGGATAGGATGGAAAAGGTTACCATGGAAAATTAGGAACCCCAGACACCTGTTTCTGAAATGACCAGAAAATTTTATTAAGAAATATCAGATTTTTTAAACTAAATCTGAGTAAAAAAAGAAAAACTAGAATGTGATGAACTTAATCATGCCTAAATTAACTAATCATGTATTCATTAATATTTAGAAATCTTACAAAGGTAGGACAAATGAATTAAATTAAGTGTAATGGGATGTTAAACAAGACTTCCTACTGCCTCTGAGTTTTGACAGAAATTTCAATGGTTGGGAATAAGAGGTGTCAGGTAATGCTCTATTCTAAAGCAAGGCACTTTATGATCTGGGTGGAACATGTCAAGGCAGTAGTCCAAACTGGTTGAGTGTGCATTAGCCTTTTACCTACATCCAGTTTATATTAGAAAATGTGAAGAATTCTTGGGCATGTTGAGATAGATACTTGATAATACTGTAGGTTTCCAAGCCCTATCCTCAGAATTTTGATTCTGAAGGTCTGGACACCCCAAAATCTACATTAACAGATATTGCGAGTGATTCCAATCATAAGAACTCTAGGGAATTTGGATGTGTGTGGTCTAGGGATCAGACTTTTAAAAACACTGAACTACAGTGATGAGAGCAGTGGGGGAAGGAAAGACCACATACTTATTATAAAGGAGAATTGATTTGATGATTGAACAAATGGGGTGGAGGTTAGAGACAGAAGGCAAGGTTAAGTCCCAGATGTCAAATTTGGGTAAAGAAGAAGAGAACGTGACACTATGAAAAGAAAGTGAATTTAGAATGGAGAAGAGGAAACAGGGATGTGAGAAAACATGAATACTTAGGTGAATTTTTTCATGAAACATCTTTCAAGGTCTAATTGACCCCTAAGCTAAGAATCTTGTTATCATGTTTTAGACAAATATAATTGTTGCTCTATTTCAGCACTGGGTGGGATGGGGGAAGTATTAGGAGAATTAGTCCTTCTGGAGAGATTTTTATGTTGTAATTAATAAAGGAAAAGAGAAGCTTTAAAATTTTTTGACATAGTGTCCTGAACTAAAATATATGATTTTAAGAATGATATTCATTATCCAAAACAACAACACATAGACTGAGAATTTGAAGGGAACTGAGATGAATAAAGTAAGATGCAGAGAAATGAAGTGAGCTGGTCAAAAATCACAGAGCTAGGTAGTATCAGATAGATACTAGAACCCAGAGTACCTGACTTTCAGCTCGACGTCTTCTCAATTAGATTGGAAAAGTACAACACAAATTACTTGGTGTTACTTGATGATTAAAAATGGAATCAACAGTTTAGGCTCACTGATTAGAATTTGATGCACAATCTTAGTGACTTAAAACACTTTGGTATGAACACAGATTTTTTTATACAATTGTGCTCATATAATCTCTAAATGTTCTCATACTATACAAATTCTCCTGAGGTACTAAAAAAGCTCATGTTTCAACAACTAAATGAAGAAATAATAAAAACAACATTATTGCTGGTCTTTAAGGTTGTCAATCCCCAGCTTATAACTACACTCCTTTCAAAAATAATAATAGAATGGCTGCTGCAATGCTTTGATGGAAATGTGCTGGGTTTTGATAAAACTCAGATCATTTTAATGTGGAACAGCTATAACTCAGTACAACACTATTGCTTATAGGCAATTCCTCCAGTTGCATAAATTATTGTGAGCATATTTCTTCAAGATAAATAAAGTGGAAAATGTTAACTTTTCAAAGTGTAAGACCTCTGCAATTGGTAATTAATATACTGATGCAAAACTGTAAAATCCAGAATTTTGTCTTTTAATTGAATTATAGTATTGACTTGAGGATGAATGTAGTTATAAATACATAAATACATCAATTTCAGTTTTGATTTCCTGCATTTGTAGCATTTTTTCCCTAAATAATAATACAACAGGAGAGATGTTTACCAGATTGTCAACAGTGTGAGGACAGAGATCACATGTGACCTAAGAGCTGATCCCAGTGTCTGGCATATGATAGAAGATTAAAGGTATCTTTGAATAAATAGATACATGAATAAAATGTCAAAAATGTTATCACCCTAAAAATTAATAAGGCCATTATGAAAAATGTTTTGAATTTAATATACGGCAGTTTAATTGGATCTTCTTAGTGGGTAGCTAAAGAACATAAATTATACCTTGGTTAAGAAAATAAGAAATAATTCTGAAAGAAATACAAATTTCCTAGCATTTCTCAAATTTTATCACAGCTCAAATTCTGTTCAAGAATTGCCTAGGAAATTTTGCGAACATCATGTAGTTTCAAATCATATATAAGCCTTGAGAGCTTGCTAGTAATTTCCCTATCAGGAGTCTCTCTAAGCATATATCTATAAATGTTACCTTTAAACTTTATTACCAAAGCTATAAAACACAAGTCTCTCATGTGGCATCTACACTAAACAGGATGAGAAGATATCATTCTAATATATAACACCTTCTTTAAAAAATAAAATTCCTACAAACACAAGTGCATCTGTTTATTTTTCAAGACATTTTATATGTAAAGAAATCAAACTTAGATCCAATATGCAATGATGCTCATATGGGACTGAATTAGAAAAAACCATAGAATTTCTTCTTTTTGGTAAACAAGCAGCAAGCTAAAAAGATTTTTTTATAGAGAAACAAATACAAACTTTAAAAATAGCAATAACAGTATCAATAATAAGAGAAGGAGAGGAAAATGAAGAAGCAGTATTCCATCCAAGAATCAAAATTATAAATATCATGACATGTGCTGGACTAAGTTCTGGTCCTGGATCTGACATTAACAAGATCAGATATATGACCTTTCTAGAACATTTAGTCTCTAGTGGACTTGGAATTTCTTATAAAGGTAATGAATTATTATCATTATCACAATCACCACCACCACCACTGTTATTACTTCTACTCACAAAGAAGGGTTTAGAGTAGATGCTCTTTAGTGTCCTTCTCTCTCTGAAAGCATAGGACTTCCAAGACTAGTCACATACACTCCTTTTACAGGTGTGAAAAGAATTCTCTGCCCTGGGATGCTTGCTCATTGAGTATCCATATGCATTTTACCATTGCTATTGGGAATCTGTAAAATGTGCACACACACACACACACACACACACACACTTTTCTTTGAAATGTGCCATTTATCAGAGAGTAGAGGCAAGAAGGCAGCCCATAACCACAGTGCAGTTAGGGGAAATTTCATAGGCTAAAGCTCATTATTTCCCAGTTGAGTATAGGGAGGACCACCATCATCATGCTTCACAATTACAAATCTATTTTCCCAGACAGCTTCAGATAGCTCTGGCATCTTGCAAAGCAACGCGGACCAAAGTAGGATCCATAGAGAACAGAGAAAGGGATTTCCCCTCCGTGATTCTTAACACAGTAGGAGTAGAGATAAGAAATTTGATCCATCAATCCAACTGTGAAGTTATACATAGACAATTTTCTATTTGATGTTGACATTTCTAATAGTGTTATCTATATGTTTGAATATGACTTAAACTTCCAATGCATGGCAAGTGGTCCTTTCTACAATGGTGCAGGCTGTCATCCTGCTTTATTCTAACTCTTAGCTTCCTAAACTTCAAGACTTGACCAAAGAGATGATTGTCAATCTCTCTGATTACCTGGTGATGTGCTGTCTGTTTTGCTGTGTGTCTTTTCATCTCTGCACCTAGCACTACACAGCTACACTTGCTGGTTGTAGTTAATGGTGTCCTTAGAGCAGTGTTTGTTTAACCTACTCTAGATTAATGTTGGCTGGTTATCACTCCATTTCCAGCAAGACCTAAGTGGGGGGGGGGAGGAGATGCAAAACACCATAACTGAAAGATTAACATTGAAATAAGGAAGACAGTAAAGATTATCAGACAGGTAACAGAAATGAATGAAGCAGGCTAGAGCTAGACTGAGGGCTGTTATTAGGAACAGTGGAGAATATAGCAAACCGGAGGGTATATGTTCCATCTGAATCTATTCTTGCATCACTGGTAAAATGAGATGATAAAAGTCCAGTACTGCCCATTCTTCTGATTTTTTGCAAGAAAAGATAGAAATATGTAATTTTTTGTGTAAAATCTCCCTATTTCTATAGGCTCACCACCCATTCAAAATACAATAATAATGTGCAGGCCAAACAAAACCCATGGGCCCCAAGTTTGTAATCTCCATAATCTAACCTCTATGGATGAATGGGGGGTGTATGCTGTTTTATTAGTTTGTGAATTTAACACTAAACCCAAATCCTACAAATCCACATTCTTTAAAAATGAAGCAAAATCAAGATTAATTGGTGGTCTTATTAAAGGACTTTGATGCAATTGGTTTGTCTGTAAGATGTCCAAAGTATCGTTAGAAAGAAGCATCTTTGATTTTAAAGTTTATGATTTTTATAATTTTCTATGATTTTCAGGTCACTTGTTAATGACATCGTTGGTCTGCCTTTCATCATAGCCAGATGCACATCACAAAAAGAATATTAAATACACAATATGTGCAAGCACTTGCTATATTGAATAAGAATAAGATGAGTGACACCAAATGAGACATAACCGAACTAATGAGGCATGATATGTTTACAATATTCTCTGTGAGTTGTCAGGTTGCTACTTTAAGTGCTAGTTCTATTATTTTTAGTATTTAAAAGACTATGTGTTGATTCATAGCTTTTGTTAAGATCATATTATACTACTTAGGAGAAAAAGAAAAAATTTTGTCTCTAGAAATTGTATAAGGATATTTATGTTATTTATAATAAAATATGGTTGCGTTTAAAAAAAATAAGGGGGCGCCTGGGTGGCGCAGTCATTAAGCATCTGCCTTTGGCTCAGGGCGTGATCCCAGCATTCTGGGATCGAGCCCCACATCAGGCTCCTCCGCTAGGAGCCTGCTTCTTCCTCTCCCACTCCACCTGCTTGTGTTCCCTCTCTCGCTGGCTGTCTCTCTCTGTCAAATAAATAAATAAAAAATCTTTAAAAAAATTAAAAATTTTTAAAAATTTTTTAAAAATTAAAAAAAAAAAAGACAAACAGGCACTTCAGATACTCTTAGAAAAGATAAATATACTTGAAAAGTACCAGAGGTGAAGTTAACTCTAAAAATCTTGGTCCCTATTGCTTTCTAAAAAACAAAATGTAGCTTCACAGTTAGTGAGAACTTCTGGTTTTCCAAATTTTCTACTGTTTGTTTCCACCTTGCAACAGATTCTGTTTCTCAGATAAAAATCAAGTTGCATTAATATAAAGGCAAATAATCTTCATTTGCATAGGGATACTCCCTTTCCCCCGCATCCACCCATCCTACCTCTCTCCTTCTCTCCTCTTGTCTTCCCTTCTTTCCTGAATTAAACAAAATCTTTCTTGGAAACGGAGATTTTTTCAAGTTAAACTTACTACAGTTTTGTGTTTTTTTTTAATTACCATCTCTTTTCTCACCCATCTCTCTTCTCTCTAGGCAGCAAGGAAATCAAACCACAAAGTGGTTTCAGTCCCACTGAGTTCTGTGACAACCCTGGCCAGAGTAGGAAGTAAACCTCAGTGGGCTAAGGCCAAATCAGCACTAATTTCAGGATCCAGAAAGTCCAGGGAGAGCCCTGGGCATGAAAAGTGGGTTCATCAAGCTATATGTAACCTTTCCGGACACCTGCCATTTTGATCTAAATCATTGGTTAACTTTTCCACTGAGAGTGCTCTTCCCCACCACTTCCCTCCAAAGTAAGCACTCAGTCATTCCTTACCCATTTTGATTTTTTTGTTTGTCCCCCTAGTTTGTCTTTCTGTACTTTTTAAAAACAGCTTTTTTGAGAAACAACTGACATACAACATTGTAAAATATTGCACAACTGACAGACACATATTTAAAGTGTAAAATTTGACAAGTTTTGAAACGTGTACACCTGTTAAAACATCACAACAATCAAGATAATGAACATACCCATATCTCTCGCTCCCCAAAAAGTCACCCCCAAAGTTTCCTTGTGCCCCTATGTAATCTTGCTCTCCTAACCCTCTCCAACCTCCTACCTTCAGGAAAACACTAATATGCTTTATAGATTAGTTACCGAGTCAGCAAAAATAAATAGGAAGGGGACTTTTGATGCCCTACACGTCAGCAATTTTTTGTCTCCTCAATTTTTCTTTGCCAGTTCAGTATTTCATATTCAGAAGATTTAGAAAAGGTTAAGAATACACACAGAACATTAAATATTTAAATTAACAATTAAAATGCATATAAAGAAATGGGTTCCAATAATTATAGAGTAAAGCAGAAGCTTGTCTACAACATAGGTACATGTTGAATACCAACATTTCACTTTTAAAAATACCTAAGAAATACTACCAAACTAAGTGACATACATTTTCAAGCTTATCTGAGATTAGAAAGTTAATATTGGTATTATGAACACAAATTTAAACACCTAATGAATATTCCCTCTAAGCTGGGAGGCATCGTGATTTGCCTGCTCAGAAATCTTGAAATTAACGTTTATTATTTTGAGATACAAAGCTCATAAGCATTACCTTTTCTGTAGGATTAATTTATATCCTTCTAGTGATGTTCCCTCAGCAGCCTTGACTCTGATTGGATGACCAATAGCTAGGCAGCCCTGCGTTATCACTCGGCTCAGGATCATTCCCGTCTTCAATGAATAAAGAGGGGGGAGAAAGGTCTAAATAAGTTAAAAGAACCAGAAAATTCAACAATGTGTCACAAATAGTGAGGTCATTATGCCTGGATAACCCCGGATATTAACAGTTGCTGAAAGTGAAACACTACCCACAACTTAGCAGTCAGCGAGCCCTGCTCAGAATCAGTGATCTTCTGTCCGACAAGGGTGGCATTTTACAGTTCAGCGCAAAATAAGACAGACCTTGATATCTTCATTTGTCCTTTTTTTCTGTGCATATTTCACAGTGCAGTGATTTGGGGTCCATCATGTGTCACTTGCTATAGTTATAACTACAGAGCTTACTTGAAATATGTATGCACAGGGAAAAAAAGGTGCAGTGAACTGAAAAGATTGCAACAAATCCTTAAACTTCATACCAATTTAAAGTTTTACTCTGAGTCTAAATACCACGGGTTAAACATTTTAAGATGGTTTATGAACTGCTTTTGTTTAAACTAACATTTAAAATGTTAGGATACTCTGATAAGGAAATTAATTGGGAATATTGTTTAAATGGCCGATTAGCAATTTTCTTACTTAGGGAATCAACAACATGTTTTAAATAAGTGACAACCACTGAAGATTTATGGCATGTAAAATTGTCTACCCTAACAGGTAAAGATATTAATTTTGAAAAAAGGTAAAGAACATTCAATCTAAAAAGATTTTCAAAATATTCTTCTTTTTAGCATGTAACTTTTATTTCTCATGTTTTCGCTGTGTGCTAAAGAAATATACGATAACTTAGGAAAAGTATTTTTTAAAATTTTGGTTCTAATAAGTACTGGATGGAATCCTCATTTGAACATACCTGTCTATACAGGAAGAAAATTGTTTGGGGTGAGAATAAAAGAACATTTATTAAGCACTTTCTGCATACCATATACTATGCTTGAACTTCACATGTGCTTTCTTATTAGTCACCACAGCAACGGTGCAAGATAGGTATGACTAACTTCCTTTTACAGAGGAGGAAACAGTGGTTTAGTGCAGCTAAGTAACTTTCTCAAGGTCACGCAAGGCATTCTAATTCCCATCCATCTAACTCCAAAATCCATCCTCTTTTCGGTAAGCATTTCACTTATTTTTGAGGAAATTTTAGACATGTACAGGTTTTTTTGCTATCATGAAATTCTAGAAACGGATACCATAGAATTACAGAATATGAAATCTAGAAAAGAACTTTCCATATCAACTGGTGCAACTCTTTTCAGATAAGACTAAAGCCCAAATAGAGAGTGTGACTTACCTGAGGTCACACAAGTTTTCAGTGGCAATGAGAACACTAAAGCACTTCCATTATGCTCATACATTGGCCAAATACAAAGCAGTGTTTTATATTACTGTGAAAAGATGTAAGTTTTGAAGTCAGATAGACCAAGAATCTTTCCTCTGCCACGTACTAGCCTGTTTTTTCAGCTATATAAAGTATAAGACTAAAAGAGATAATAAATATGTAGAAGATGCTTAACATGTAGCAGATGTATAGCAAAATGGCAAATACTGTTATTAAGTCTGAAACAAAATACAACTTAAAAAAGGTTCCTAGTTCATAGAGTCTCCAGGTTGGAAGTAGATTGAAGAAACATCTCATCTAATCTCATTCTATCTTGATGTATGAAATGAACATTTCTTGGTGCCTTTGTATCTTAATAACTCTATATGTTTGTTTTTTAGCTCTCAGAGAATCAAAAAATAATAGTTAAGGACAATCCCAAATTTGCTTTGAGAAAATAGCTGCAACCTCCCCGACCCCAACAAAGTAGCAGCAAACTTGCCTGAGCGACTCTGCACCCACAAAAGGGCTAAAAAGAGGCAAAAATCATCTATAGTGAGGGGGGAAAAGGAAGACAAAAGAAGGGTAGATACAAGCTGCACCATCTCTTTCCAGACATAAATATTTGGTGGCAATTACAAAACATATTTCAAAAGTAAGAGGAAGGGGAGGGCAATTATGTGTTCTCAATTTAAATCGGATCCACTAGCATAATAGTAAAGTTAAAAAATTAAATAGTGTCAATACTTGGGTATAAAATGCGTTAGTCATTGTTCACATTTTATACTCGGATTTCTCTTAAAACTGTCCTTACAAAGACCGTACGCTGTCCCTACATGGTGCTCACCCCCCAGGCTCGGTGAGGCTCAGCGATGAAGGCTAGGAGGTAGAAGCAAATGACATTCAGACAAATTTCATGAAAATGGTGAGTGTGTGGACTGCTCGGAAGTTCTGTGCTGAGTTTATTTATTTATTTTATTTACTTGTCAGAGAGAGAGAGAGAGAGATTGAGAGCACAAGCAGGGGGAGCATCAGGTAGAGGGAGAAGCAGGCTTCCCATCTAGCAAGGAGGCTGATGTGGGACTTGATCCTGGGATCATAACCTGAGCTGAAGGCAGACGCTTAACCGACTGAACCACCCAGGCTCCCCTTGTGCTGAATTTAAACACTCTCTGAGTCTGAACTAATCAGCACGTGTGAAAGTGAGTTGAATGCTCACATGGGGATCTACAGAAGCCCTCCGCACTGGACAAGCCAGGGGCAGAGAGTAGCACACCTGCCAGCCAACAAGTGATCATGCCTCCATTTGCAGGGTTGTGCACATGAGGACAGCAGGAGCCGGAGCCGCACTGTGAGCAGGGTGCATGGGCAGTCACTCAGAGAGAGCGGACGCTGTTGCATACCTTCGTGATCAGCCACACGCTGGCTGCAGGCCACAGGATCGATGGCACTGTCTGACCTCCACTGCTCACTTCCCTGCTTGAGGAGCTCCGCTTTCGGATGGAAACAGAGGCATGCAGGACAATACTGGGATCCACCTATACCACAAGAAGAAGTATGCATTTTTAAACATACAGTCTGAAAGCCCACCCTCTTCAACACACTTAGCCAAAATAGGTTATCCTAGAACATTGTATTTCTAATTGAAAGGTTTCTTTTGAAGTAGTAGTGCTCAATCCCATTTAATTCAACTCAATTAATTTTTGTTGTTTGATATTTGTAATATCAGCTCTGATATGCAAGGCCCTAGACCATGTGGTATGGGATATTCCTGCCTGGGACACCTGGGTGAAGTTGGTTAAGCATCTGCCTTCGGCTCAGGTAGTGATCTCAGGGTCCTGGGATTAAGCCCCACGTCGGGGGGGGGGGGTCCCAGCTCAGCAGGGAGTCTGCTTTTCCCTCTCCCCCTCCCTCTGTGTTCTCCAGCCCCCCTCTCTCAAATAAATAAATAAAATCTTAAAAAATATATTTTCCCTGACCTAGAGAAACTTGCAACAGAAGAGGCAATAACACACACACACACACACACACACACACACACACACACACGTGTGCACGTGCGCAGAGACACCATGGATTGTAGAATAGGGACATCAAAGGAGGGCAGTTAAAAGTCCCCACAATCTCTTAAGAATAAAGGCATGCGGGTTGAGAATTTAGTGATAGTTGTGGGAATGGACAGGAGGGGACTAACTGGTAAGACACAGTATCCATGCCTCCCATATTGGTTATCAAACTACATATGTCAAAGATATTGTATACCTTCTAGCATTACTTAGCCGTGATTGTAAAATTAATAGGCATTCACATCACCTATAGAAATTCTACTTCATATTTAATAAACTTTTCTGCTAACTTATATGATCACTTTTCCTGAGTAATCATACTAAATCTTTAAGTATCAATATTTACTTATATGGGATTATGGGAATATGTCAGTTTATACTTTAAACCCAATAAATGGCATTGCTTCAATAACAATTGAAATTATTTTCTAGTACTAAAAGTTGTATTCTAAATGTGTGCTAATACTAGGTATTTTCTGAGTAGCAACTGATTCTTAAAAATACAAAAATTAAATGATAATTTAAAAGGCAATATATACAAATGTGATCAGGCAATAACAAAAGGGCATAACTAGTATATTTGGTAATTATTCTACAATGGAAGATAGCTACTTCTCAAGAGAAGAAACTATCTTACAATTCCTAAATGTGAAAATAAAATTTTAAAAATATAGCAACCCCACGACAGAAAGAGATTTGACTTACAGCTCTTTGATTGTGTATTCCCCAGTTAGCCAGTAGTGGCTGGATTCTGGAAGGGAATCCCCCACAGTTTCTGAACAATGATAAACTATATTCTACTAATCCACCCGCCACAGGACTCAGCATTTAAAGTAGCACTCTTACTCAACCTCCTAACTCCAAGTAGCCATCACACTCAAAACTCTCCTCTGCAACAGGGAAGAAGATTGTTTTGACTGGAATTAGTCAGACAGAAGAACCGTACTGCCAACTGCTTCTTTGTACAGCACCTGCTGCCAGCGCCTAAATTCTTGTTATCTCCACAACATGGTTTAATCTTTTAACAGTTGGCTTATTGGTGAAGAGCGAAGGGGTCCTTTGTGTCTGTCGTGGGTTGGCACCCAGTATTAACACCATGCTGTTCTTCGAGAGATATTTTGCTGGACAGTTCCCAAGTGATTCTACATAGACCAGACTCAGCCAGGCCCAGTAACTCAGCTTCATTGCCTGTTATTAAAAGAAAAAATCTTGCCAAGTCTGGGGTTCTGATACACTTAAAACTGACAATGGCCATTAAATTTCAATTCATGACTTCATCTTCTTTTCCCTTTTTAGTTTAATAGGATAGTTTAGCTTTAGACCAAACATTTATGAAGGTAGGAAAGCTAAAAATTGTGAAAATTACAATTCATAAAAGCAAAGTGCTCTGACAACCTGCAACGTGGTCTGCCACGCATGCGTGTATACACACACAGGTATGTGTATGATAGCATTTCTGCTGAGACCGTTCTCTAAATACATACCATTACATATGTTGTTAGGTCATTAGGAAACCTCTTTTATTCTTTTGACTACCTATGTATATACAGGAGGTATATATATATGTATATATATATCCCTTTAAATGACCGTTGCGATTTGGTTGTCTGAATAAACTGTACTAATACAGAGGCTGCCAGTGATCAAAAAATGATGCATGCACACTCTGAGCCTCTTAAAACTTCTTGTTTAATTTCCTTTTTCCAAATCACTAATGAAAGCCGTCAATATTCCTGTGCAAATTTAAAATAATAAGAGAACCACTTATGGTCTTTACTTACAGATCTGAGGAATCAGACACAAGACAGTGAAATTTTTCTTGAAAGGAGAAGCTCACAGATCCACCCTTTATTCTAAATAAATCGTTTACTGCATAGAAATTTTATAAGATTTTTCACTTCTGAGAGTGAATTTAGGGCCAAGTTAAAAAATTCGATACACAAATTAAAATCACAACTATGAGGGGCGCCTGCTGGCTCAGATGGTTAAGCATCTGCCTTCAGCTCAGGTCACGATCTCCAGGTCCTGAGGTCAAGCCCCACGTCCAGCTCCCAGCTCAGTGGGGAGTCTGCTTCTCCCTCTGCTTCTTCCCCCTGCTCATGTGCTCTCGCTCTCTCTCTCCCAAATAAATAAATAAAATTTTTTTAAAAAATAAAAGCACAACTATAAGAAATGTTATAAAATCTCTTTCTTTGTGTCCCTAACATTCATTCTTATTGTTTTCATTCCCTAAATCTATAGCTGATCAATACACCCACCTCAAAGGCCAAGAACTGGAAAAGTCTAAAGGTAGAAAATACCAGCGAGTACATAATTATGCAACCAAACAAGGCAAAATATCTAAGATGTAAATATGTAGTCCTCAAATAGCTTCCAACTACTGGTCTAAAAATAAGGAAGGGACTCAGGATTTTATTTAAAGTTCTGTGTCCTATTCTAATGGAAATCCGTTCAAAATTAAAATTAAAATTTTGTATTTTCCCCAGTATAAATTCTTTGTAGAAAACATTATTTTTCAATGACTTGCCCTCCAAAGAAATAGGACAGTAAAAAATTATTCATTTTTGCCCAGCCTCCTTTGTGATAAATAGAATAATTTATTCTGCTAGTATCCATGACTGCTGAGTTTATAAGTTGTAAGTTTATAACTCTTAACAAGTATGCCATAATTCTAAAATCATTATTTGGTATTGTTCTCACTGTTACCATACCAAAAATTGTCACTAATGTTCTGCAAAGTCTGATTATACCAAAAGGCTAGGATCAAAATATGTTTCCTTTCCAGTCTGGCAGAATGAATTACCTGCTAAACATTGGAGTCCATTTTTCTGCTATTTTTTCCCATAACCAGCGATTACTCAAACTATTCTTCTCATGAAATGTTTTTTCTTTTATATTAACTACCATAAAGTTTAAATCTCATCCAGTGCATGGAAATATTTAATTTTATTGACCTTAAACTGAAGCAATCTAAAGATGTTGCCAATTTAAGTAACAAGAGAGAACTATTGAAAGATGTATTTGCCAAAACGTCATTTTATAGTAGATACCAATTTTTTTTTTGAAATGGATAAAAGAGCAACAGGTTGTAATTGTCAGGGTTATATCTATTTCCCACATTACGAACAGGGATTATATGTTCCAAATTTTTCCCTGTAGGAAAGGTTTTACTTGTCAATAAGAGATTTAAAAGAACAGTCAGGGGTTGGGCACCGATATCTCTATCTCAAGCCAATTTTAAAACGTATGCATCAAGAATATCGGCTTTTGCCTCCCTCTCTCTACCCCTGTTGTAATCCTCTTAGTGTCTTCTTTACCACAAGGAGCATCAAGATTCTACAATAAAAGGCCCTATAGATATCTATCACCTCTGCTAGAATCTCTTTTTAGAAGTGCTCCGTTTCAGGTTATTAAATTACCATTTCCAATGCACTGATCACCTCTCTGTATATAATTGGAGATGTTTTTCTGAAAGGATTGTAAAGGTTTCATAGCTAAGGGAGGGCCATTTTTCTTTGAAAGCTTCTTTTTACTAGCCAGCTTATCAAATTGTTGCTTTCTTATACTACTATTTTTGTTGGACTGAAATTTTATCCAAAACCAATTTCTTCTTCTAAAAATATAATGGTGTACAAACTTTATTTAAGTTGAGAGTTTTCTCATTTTCACTGAATCATTAAAACCAGTTAATAACGGTGAAATAACTGGATTGTTATTCTCTCATTTTTCAACATTAGAAAATATAGTTATCTTTTAGGGACGACTGAGTGGCCCAGTCAGTTGAGTGTCTGCCTTCAGTTCAAGTCATGATTCCGGAGTTCTGGCATCGAGCCCTGCGTCGGGCTCCCTGCTCAGTGGAGAGACTGCTTCTCCCTCTGCCTGCTGCTCCCCCTGCTTGTGCTCTCTCTCTCTCACTCTTGCTCTATCTCAAGTAAGTAAAATAAAATTTAAAAAAATAAAATATGGTTATCTTTTAAAGTCCTACGTTAGCATAAAATCAAAAAAGAAGCCTCCTTTGAGTTCTTTTTCTCTGATAATTCTTTGATATCCTTTTTTTTCCAGGTTTGAGCTGGTTTCTGCTGAATGAATTAATTAACTAGTGAATCCAATTCCATCTATCTAACTCTGAACGTGGAGATATTGGCAGCAATGACAAGGATGATCAGGATGCCCTTTGGCCTTAAGCGATGTCTAATCCAGCAGCGGGGGTTAAAGAGGACTCCCGAGTTATCTTCCTAACACAAACATCAAATCAGATCCTGCCTCTGCTTGAATATTTCTAATGGCTCCTTGTTTTCTACAGAACAACATCCAGAATCCCTAACATTGAATTACGACCCTTTATGATCTGATCCCAATATTCTCAGTGGAATCTACCATTCTCCCTTTTCTTCCCCAGTGTGACCTGAAATGTGTTCACTTGGAGCACTAACAGTGCTTTGAGTCATGCAAAAAAGGTTTAAGAGAAACATCAAGTTCAGTGTCATAAGGGGCATAGAATGGATGCAATGAAGATACAAGTCCAGAAACATCATATCAGGTTGGGGATGAAGGTTGGTAAAGGAAGCTTTCATGAAACAGGTCCAAATCAGATAAGGCTAGACTGATGGGCAGCATTTCAACGAGCATTTAATGAATGCCAGCTGTATGCCAGACAGTGTTAGAATATGGCATAAAGGTGACAAAGAAGGTTGGTGGGTGGTAACAAAGAAAAAGAAGTTGAATTCCAGGCAAAGGGATCCACATGGGCATAATAACAGAAATCATGGAGTACTTTCAGGAAACAACAAATGGGCCATCGGGCTTGGCTAACACATGAAGAACTTATTAGAGAATATTGAGCCTTGAAAGATAGGTTGTAGCCAAATTTTAAAAAATCATTCATCAAAAATGTATTGTGCCCCTGCCCTACATTCAAAATCTGTGCTAGAATTCAAAAATACAAAGATGAGTAACACATAATGTCTGTGTCCAAAGAATTCTCAATTTAATGGAAGAGAAAGACACAAAAACAAATAACTATACCAAAACACAAACTCTAAGAACATTTTCAAAGGATGAAAAGGAGGTTCAATAATATGAGGTTCATTCTTTCTGCAGGATCTGAGACAGCTCCGTGGAAGAAGAAAAAGTTGAAGAAAGCCTTAAAAGGCAAGGAAAGGTAATGGGGTGGGAGGTTATATCCTAGGCCAAGAACAACACACACCATGGTACAAGTAAGTATACCAAGGTGAAGAACATGTTATGGGGCACAATTTATTAGCTCTAACTGTAGTGTAGGATACAAAGAAGATCAAGAAGAGAAGGTTGGAAAGGCAAGTGGAGAGTAGGGGCAGATTAGAGGAGAACCATGAAGATCAATGAAGGCCTGATGAAGATTTGGAATTTCAGTTGGTAACAGGCAGGCTTACAAGTTTTTTTGAACAGGAAACAATGGCACAGCAAAAGCCTACAAAGGAATGCCAACAGGACCAGGATTATGGTAAATAAATCTTAATGTGAGATGAATATAAAATATAGACATTAATTCTTCGTGTACCATCCAACTTGCATTTATTTTCTAAATTTGCTCAAAATCTGACAGAGTTAGAAATATAGCTGACCCTGGAATAACACAGGTTTGAACTTCATGGGTCCACTTACATGTGGATTTTCTTTGATATAGTGCAATGCTATAAATGAATTTTCTCTTATGATTTTCTTAATAACATTTTCTTTTCTCTAGCTTCATTGCAATAACACAGTACATAATACATACAATATGTAAAACATGTGATAATTCACTATTTCTGTTATTGGTGAGGTTTCTGGTAAACAGTAGATAATTAGCAGTTAAATATGAGGGCAGTGAAAAGTTCTGCATGGAAAAAAAATTATACACGGATTTCCAATTGTGAGATATCAGTACCCCTAACTCCACTGTTCAGGGGTCAACTATAAATTATTTATTTTATTCTATTTTTATAATTATGCTATTTAGATTCACATGTGTCTTAAAACAACTAATATTTTCAGTATACATTTTGACATAGTAAACTGAACAGGCATGGAGAAATTAAAAAAAGAGCAGGTTGGGACAATATGTCTTTTGCATTGTCTCTCGGAAATAAAGGGACCAGAGCATTTAACAGGAAGTCTTACTTTCTTTGGGCATCTCTATCTCTGTGGGTGCCTTTTGGTTTTGATTTCATGAGTTCAAAAAACTAAAGCTTATGCCGCTGAAATGAACAACCCAGCCGCTAAGAAAAAAAATTATAATTATTCTTTCTTTGGAGACATGTTTAAAAAAACTTTCATAGCTCAGTTGGAGAAAATTCCTTACTGGCATGATAAATTTCTAAGTGTAAATTAATAAACAAACCTTCTGGATTGGGTTGTAATGAGTTGGGTTTTCTAAAGAGCTCCTATTCCTTAAATACATTGACCCATGGAGCAAATAGATCAAATGCTAACAGCCATCTTAAAGACTTTTTAAAACAACTGCAACTTATTAATACAGTAGATATAAGGAAAATATGCTAAACAATAGCACTTAAATGACAGAATTCAGGTAAAATTTTTTCTAGTAGGAATACTATATATTGGTTCAGTTTTAAAGTGCTTAATTAACAGGAAGTAAAGAATAATACTTGCCCCAACATTTTAAAATAATTTATACTTTACAAACATCTCCAAAAAATTCACTCAGTCACCATGTATTGAATGACTGTCCAATACATAAAATACCTTCATTGAGTACAAAAAATAATTCTGACCTTGTTCTGTAGGAAATGGTTCTCCAAGTCCACCTTTTCAAATTGATCAGGTATCTGTTGACTGGTACCGTGGAAATTAATTGGAAATCTCTCACAAACTTCCCAACTATGAAAAGTAAAATATTTAATTACTTTTGTCAAAATAAAATTCATTTAATTATAACCCTCTTTAATCTACTAGTATAATAATTTATGTATCTTTTTTTTTTTAAGATTTTTTATTTTTATTTATTTGACAGAGATAGAGACAGCCAGCGAGAGAGGGAACACAAGCAGGGGGAATGGGAGAAGAAGAAGCAGGCTCATAGTAGAGGAGCCTGACGTGGGGCTCCATCCCGTAACGCCGGGATCACGCCCTGAGCCGAAGGCAGACGCCTAACCGCTGTGCCACCCAGGCGCCCCAATAATTTATGTATCTTATATTCTACTAGGGAGAGAAAAACAAATGTATAGTCCATAATCTTTTTAAACAGAAATTTGTAAAGTGCTTTGTTATCTACAATTGGGAAACGAAGACTTTAAATTTTTATCTTGCAATTATTTATGATACTGGGGGATTCCATGCCTAATTAATTATAAATAGAAGAGAGAAACAAAAAAATTATTTTTAATCTTAATGGAATCACTCAGAGTGGACACCATCTTCACTGTTAACTTTTTCTCTAAATACAATGGGCTATAAATAACAAAAGATGTTTTTATACTTAAAATGGTTGTGTTAAGCACATTATTTTGGCAACTTTTAGACAGTCTTACAAAGCAGCACGGTCTAGTGGGCACACAGACAAACCACAAATGGGGAGGGGGAGGTTCATTCTTAGTTCAGCCAAATAACTTATTTTATTTTTTTAAAGATTTTATTTATTTATTTATTTATTTGAGACAGAAAGAGAGAGAGCACGAGTGGGGGGGGCGGGGCCAGGGGAGAAGCAGACTCCCCCGCTGAGCAGGGAGCCCAATGACACAGGGTTCCATCCCAGGACCCCGCGATCATGACCTGAGCCAAAGGCAGACACTTAACCCACTGAGCCACTGAGGCACCCCCAAATCACTTATTTTAAAAGTGTACTAATCCTTACTCTAAAGAAAACTATCTGGCTCAACACTGATATGTTAAGACATATCGTATGGTATGTCATTCAACAAAAATCAGTTTTGGAACTGATAATAGTATTTTTTTCAATACCCCGAGAAA
This sequence comes from Ursus maritimus, assembly GCF_017311325.1. Taxonomy (NCBI): domain Eukaryota; kingdom Metazoa; phylum Chordata; class Mammalia; order Carnivora; family Ursidae; genus Ursus; species Ursus maritimus. The sequence continues at coordinate 17,463,218 of NW_024424786.1, forward strand.
CATAAATTAGAGAATGATTATTAAGATTTCAAATGATGCACATTAAAGTATAGAAAGAATTTCAAATGGAATCAAAAAATGATGTAAATTATCTTCAAATAAGTTTGTTTTCAGGAAGGGTAGTTTCATATTGTTGTGCTTAGTGATGTAGATCTAACTTAAGACCACTCAATAAAACAGTCTTCATTGCACCCAGGGAAGGGAAATTAAGAAGGAATACGTGAATTAAAAATTAAACTCCTAGCTAAAACATGAAGGGAAAGGGTCTGGGCAAATTCAGCAGTTTGGGGAAAGATTGTGGCGCATGAAATGAATCTTCTTATAAAAGGAAATGCCTATTTAAAAAAGTGCTAAGGGGGCACCTGGGTGATGCAGCAGTCAGGGTCCTGGGATCAAGCCCGGTGTTGGACTCCCTGTTTGGCGGGGTGTCTGCTTCTCCCTCTCCCTTTGCCCTTCCCCTCCCCGTTCATTCACACTCTCTCTCAAATAAATAAAATATTTTTTTAAAAAAAGAAAAGAAAGAATGCTAAGTTATTTTCTATCTATAAAGAAAAAGAACAAGACAAAACATTCAAATCCTGCCTGGATAGTGCAGGCAGTCATTAGGGGATAGAAGGGTTTAAACAACCAAGGAATACCAAAGAATTCATCTTTGTAGACGTGTTTAGGAACGTCTAGCTACACTGAATGACCTCATCAGACAGACCACTTCCCGTTCTCTGGATTTTTTCCTCTACATCCAGCCTTTTCACCTGTATATTAAGGAAAGCTATAATTTGTTAAACTACAAAATATTAAAGATAGATGGGTCCTTATAGATAGATCACCTAATCCAACATACTATCAGAATCATGCTGAATGTCCAATATAATACCCACTAGCCACATATACCTATTTAAATTGAACTTAGTGTAATTTAAACAAAATTAAAAATTCAGTTCCTCCGTCACATTAGTCATATTTTAAGTTTTCAATAGTCACGACTTATGCTTCCATCATCACAGAAAGTTCTGTTAGACAGTGCTAGATAGTGGGTAAGCCCTCAGTTCTTAAGAAAGATAATCTGGGTTAGAACCCTGGCTCTGTCATGTACTAGTTGTGTGACTGGGCAGATCACTCTGCCCCTCTGCACCTCAGTTCTGGCTCTATAAAATGGAGTAATAATAAGATAATGTAATGATGGGATTAAGATCATTGTTTTGAGGATTAAATAAATCCTTACCTAATTCATTTAGAATTGTGATCAATACTTAGTAAATGCTGGGTTTTATTATTTACAGATAAGAAGCTGACACCCATCTGCTCATGGAAAATCATAAGCAGCAGAGATGGGGCTAGATGCTCAAATCTTCTAACTCCTGTTCTTCCCACCACTCCACCAATTCTCTAGCATATTGCTTTTTTTTCAATTTATCATCATCAAAGGAGATGCTTAAATATAAACACTCATACAAGAAAACATATTAATATTTTAATGATTCCACTCAAAACTCTTAATTTAGAAACCCACTAAAAACAGTTTGTACACTTCAAATAAAATTGTTCCATCTGCAAAGTAGAAACTAGAGTCTGCTCATTGCTTCATGTGTTTTTTTAAACTCAAGAAAAGTTACTGATAAGTTTTTTAGACACTAGTTCATTATGTCGTGAAATAAGTCAATAAAACAAGTAATTGCTTATAAAACAATTCAAAGAACGTCTTTTAGTGTTGCAATCTGAATTAGGTAATTCAGATTACTTTAACAGAGCACATGTTACTTTACTTGTCACATCCAGGTAGCAGAACAGCATTAGGATCCAAGAAGGTTTTATATGCAACTGTAATGCCATCTCTGTCAAATGCAGTCACCTGGTCAAAGGTGAGACTCAAAACAGGTGTAAGTGGAGATCTGAAAAATGGAAAAAACATCAAAGCTATATGCAAAGTCATACAAACACTAAAACTTGAGCACAAATAAACAATAAAACCTGTAATATCAGTAAGTAACAAAGTCCAGAAATAAGTGAGTTTCTTATTATATAGCACTGTTGTTGATACCTTATATTGACACCTGAAATGCACGTTTTAGTTTATTTGGCTGATGTATAATATGTCAAGGATAGTTGTAACACATGTAATTTTTAAAAATAATTTTGATGATAAAAACAAAGTATTTAGTCGAAAAAAACAACCAATTGTCTTTCATGCAATTTTCATTTTTAAATGTATAACGACAATGCAATGCACCATTAGTATTCTCTGGAGCTGATAATTAAATGAATTCTTAATATTTGGCTATAAATTACTATTTTTTGTGAGCTCACTAAATGTTATGCTGATTTGATTTTTCATATTACATACTGTTAGGTATTTCGTTTTCTATTTAATATTTGAGAATTAAAATCAAATGGGAAACAGATCTTAAATAAAAACAATGGTAACTGGCATTATGTCAACTATGAGACTTTTTTTTCCCTAAATAGTGACAAAGCCTTGCTATTTAATTTCATAATTATAGGACTCAACCACATCACCTGTGTAGGACTGTCAAAAATTTTTAAACTGAATCTAATCATGAGAAAACACTCAGACAAATCCAGAATGTGGGGCATTCTACAAGAAAAGTGCCTGAACTCTTAAAAAAATTCAATGTCATGAAAAGCAAGACAAAAGGTGAGAGAATATTCTAGATTAAAGAGAACTAAAGAAGATAACTAAATGCAACACATGAATCTTACTTGGATCCTATACTACTAAAAACTCTAAAGCACATTTCGGATAGCTTAAACATAGATGCATATTAGATGATGTTACATTATTGCTGACTGTCCTAGATACTACAATGTGGTGACACAGAAGAACATCCTACTCTTCAGTTACATGATCTGAGCATTTATGAGTGAAACTTTAATGATTGTCTGGAAATAATCTCACGCTTCTCAAAAGAGAGAGAATGGAGATGTAAGAGGTAAAACTAACGAGGCCAACTCTAAACTGGTGAACCTAGGTGAAGGATACATAGGTGTCCATTGTACTATTCTTTCAAGTTTTCTGTAGATTGGATATTTCCCAAAATAAAAATTGGGAGAAAAATAATTACAGGACTCAAAATAAAAGCAGATATTGGCAAAATCAACTTTTATAAAGGGGTAAGCCAACTCCCCATGTCAACACATTAAAATTACTGTCTAAAAATGAGTATCTTTTACTTAGTACATATTGCACATTCTCTCAATATGTTTTAAACTAGATCTAGCAAATAACTTTTAGACATAAATTCCAGAAATCCTAATAGTAGCAAATGTTATAATGGTTTCCTAGTGTTTTATATTGGATTCAAAACCATAGAAAAAATTATTCTATTAAAATAACAATCACATATAAACAAATATACGCTTATGAATTCTTCCAGCTACAATACTCAGTTGATTTTAGAGTATTCCAGATACTTAGCATTTTACTAAGTTATTCCACAAATATGATCCAATAAACCAAGAACAAGTGTTTCATCTTATTAAAATACTGTATTATAACAAACATCATTAAAAACATCAAAATTAGCCATTGCTTTCACTTTAATAATGATATTTAAGAAGAAATTATTAGATACACATTTTATTAAAGCCTTTCTTTGTAATTAGTAGAGCTTGCTAAATTATTCAAGAATCCTTGCCACTGTAAAATTCATCACTGTTCTACCATTATAAAAACAATTCTCATAATGTAAATAAATTATATTTTGAAATCTGTCTACGGAAGAAAACATCATTCCTTACATATATTTTTAATTCTATAAATTACACAGCATAAGAAATTATTACACAGCATAAGAAATTATTAAACATTTTAATTTCCCTCTCCTGGGAGAGAAGAAATAGAATTTTATAATATACTACCTACAGCTAATCCTACTAACTTCTTCCAAAACCTTCATGAATTTGTAAGTAGATTTCAGTATTTGAAATTTTGACTCTTAGAATATATAGCAAATCCAATCAGCTCTTAGTCTGTCTATGCTATTTTTGTTATAATTAATATACAATCAATTATACTCGATAAGCAAAGTTATTTTCCCCCATTTTCCTTATTCAGATAAATAAAGTCTTAAAAAATTTTAAAGTCGGCAGAAAAGTGTGTTTAAGTTTCCTGACAAGCAGTTTCAGAGTTCATCTGGATGTGTCCTGTCAAAATATGCATACATTTCTAAGATATTCCACACAACAGCCCAGCTCATCAGTGCCTGTAGACTGCAGTCTTTCTCTTTTCCCAGAAACACAGATAATTTTATGCAGGAATTTACCAATCTACAAAAATTTACACAATGCTCAGCAATAACCAATAATTATTGTGGAATAATGCAAGGCGCTTTTGAGGAATATAACTTTGATAGGATAGGGCTTACAAGCTTTACCAATTTATCTTTAGCTGTCCTGTCATTGGTGCTTAAAAGGTTAAGACTTTATTTGTGAAAACATAGAGAGATAGTGGGGAATCATGTTGTCTACAGCTTCATAAATCTTGCTTAAGATCCTTTTCAATTACCATCCATTTCTCCTTTAAAAAGGGACAAAAAAATAGAGGAGTGGAAGCAGGTCAGGGCAGTGTGCGACAATGACAGTGTGATGGGCTTGGGCCCCCCGTGGCGTTTCCATCTGCTATCATTAAGGTGACTACTCAGACATGAACAAATCCCACTTGCTGTGCTGACAGGCAGACTTCAAGAACTATGACAAGGCATTAAGACAGAAAGTCAGAGAGAGAGAGAGAGAGAGATGCCATATCTCACAAACAATACTGCCTCACAAAAAAACGCCCCTGAAATTTTATTGGAATTCAAGATTTTTTAAAAAATTCATAAAGGGTGCTACTTGGCTTCTCGACTCTCCTTTTAAATTAGCTTGCCCCTAGAAAGATTGAGGACAGAAAGAGAATAAACACCGTGCTCCTACCTGTATGCTTTACCATAAGAGACCCAAATTTTTTGTTCATTCTTCAGCACAAGTGGATTCTTAATTTCTTGACCATGCTCATTAAAAAGCCGGATTGAAGAAAAATTGAGGCCTGATGAGTTGATAGGAGATTCTTGAAGCCTTTGATGAATCTGGAGAAGTAACTGGTGGTGGGGGAAAATCATGAAGAAGAAGAAGAAGAAGAAGAAGAAGAAGAAGAAGAAGAAGAAGAAGAAGAAGAAGAAGAAGAAATAGTGTAAAATGTGAACATCTATAACAAACTGTCTCTACTCTGTAACAAATGAATCCAAACAAATGATAATTAAATTCATATAGAATGTTAAAAGAAGTGTGAAATGATGGCAATGTTTAGCTCAGTGTAAAGTAACAAAATGAGCATGGGCTTTTAACCAGCAGGGGGTGCCACAGGCTTGTGATTGAGCTCTGACCCTTTGGCACGGGGACTGAAAGCAGATGTGACAGTCTTACAGAAAGAGCATTTAGCTTCTACACACGGTAACAGTCCTCTTTGATAAGGGTTATGCTTTTCTTGTCTGAGCCACGCATTTTGTTAGGATCCTTCCGGAGCACGTTCAAGTTTTAGAATTGGCAACCTCCCTGTCCCCGACTAACCGCAGATAACCAACCGTAGAACAACGCACCACCTACAGGATTGCAAAAATAAACAGGATTTTCAGCCCATGTTGGTTCACCTACAAGAACTCTTTTTGAATGTAGTTCAGTTAAGAGCCTTGCAAAAGCTTGTGAGCTGCTTCAATAGTGAATGTTTTCAGGTTGTGAGTAAGCCATAATTGAAATGTTAAGTATGAAATGCTGTCATTTAATATTTTAAATAACAGCATTGTAAGTGTTTGCTTCTATCTTACATTTAGGGTTGCTAAATCATCAAGATCTTCCTAATTTAAGGCACATTTAAAATGCAAGTAAATCCCACTGAACTGTGTTACATATGGAATTTTAGAGGACATTTTTCCTTATCCATCAACTTTGTTTGAATGTTTAGGCCTCTGCTCTTTCCTGCTCTGCACCCCACACTATCCATCACTCTGTTCTCCCCCGAGCCTTCTGTCATCTCTCCCTTGTCAGTTCTTGTGTCTCTCAATTTTTTGTCACTCTGTAATCCCGGCAGGGATGCTGATACATTTGTAGCGCCTTTTCTTGCCTAGCTGCTGCACAGAATGCTTTTTTTGCTCCTTGTATTTATTCCCATGAAGGTATATTGAGAAGCTAAATGCCGAAGCTCAGAGGAAAGAAGACAAAATTGCGATCTTACATATCTCAGTTTCCTCACCTATTGACTATAAACTCTTGTCCAGGTAAAAGATTTTTTTTTGACCAGCAACTATATTTACAGAGCACCTAAGATTTAGGCTTTGTTGTAATTGGAGATAAATACCCATATCTCTGACTTCATCAGCTCTGCATTGTTTTCCTCACCTCTGTGTTGACCAGATTTTTACCCTTAGGCAACAGAAAGGCTGAAAACAATGATACGTTTTTCATTTCATTAAAGTTAATACTTCTCATCCTGCTTAACCAAGTCCTTTGAATTAAAAATAATGATTACTCTTCTCCTTGGGAGTATAATAGTCAAGGTGCTAGAACTCATAAAAATATGAGTTGTTTTTGGTTTTGTTCATTGGAACCACAAATGTAGTTTGAATCCTATAGACTGTTTTTACAAAGCCCCACATTTATTTCTGTGTGATCTCAGACCTTGAGCATATTTTTTGTTGGTCTGCTATTATTTCAGAAAACATGTAATGCTGATCATCTTTTAAATCACAGTGATTTTGTTTTACAGGAATCACCTTTTTTTTGTAAAGGGGAAAGATATAAAAGATTTCAGGCCTGATCCAAGAAAGAAATGTATACACAAAGATTAGGAGTCTGTGGCAGAAGGATATGAACACCTGACCACTTAACCAAATTCGTTTTCACAGGAGTAGCACTGCAATCTCTATTTTTTCAACTTGGTGACAGACTGCATTTTAGGTGTTCAAAGATGAGCATTCAACAGCCTATTGGAGGTAAGGGCCTCAGTGCCTTTCATCTCTAGGTCATTGGTTAGGGCTAGACTATGGCAACCAAAAGTTGTGATAATCTTTACCCATTTATTTCTAAAGCTGTCATCACCAGGCCTTTATAGGATAAGAATTTGTTCAGGGACGTGAGAAGAGTGTGAAACATCTCAGGCTAAAGATTGAGACAAGTGAGCACCAAAGGAACAATCATCCTTAGGTACCACAAGGGAATCTCCCTAACAGAGAGCTTTATAGTGCCCCTAATTCAAATTCTCCCCCAGATTTACTTGCATATAAAAGCAAAGCATAGATCAATTTCAGGGTGCCATCAGCCAACGCAAGAACTTTCTACAAAATAATATCTTCCTGTACAAGATAAAATAAATGCCGTCTTTAATTTTAATGTAAACCAAAAAGTAAAACATTCTAAGGTGAGTAAGAGGGAAAACAGGTAGAGAATTCTAGGAAGGCTTTTATACCATGGTGATTCATATAGTCAGGGATGTGATAGTAAAAAGAAACCAACCAAGGCTTTTGATCCTTCTTTCTCTAATCAATCAAGGTAGCATTTCCCATCTCTTCTGGGCCCAGCCAATGATCAGATCAGATGAAAATCTCCTAATTCCATACAACTCTTGTGCTGTATACGCTCCCAACTCTATGCAACTGCGAAGGCCAGGTAATGGATACCACCAAGAAGAGGTGAGTCTGAGCATGCTAAACTGAAGGGGGAAAAAAAAGGAGCAAGTCTCTGAACAAAGGCCAAGGAACAGAGCCCAAAACTCTGGTGTGCGCTCGGGTGCATAACCCCAATTTGTAAACAACAGGGTATTCATTGTCCTTTTATGCAAGACAAAGACCCAAAATAAAGGCCCTGAACGTGTTGGTTCTGCCTGAGAAACATCCCAATTGTCTGGAAAATAAGCAAAGGTAAGAATGCCTAAGATAAACCATATAGATGTGCTTGCAATGAGCACAGGAGAAGACTAAGGCTATTTGCTAGTTGCTCAGAGTCCAGGGCTTAGAAATACCCTCAACCCAGAATATACCCTCCACTGAATATCATGTCACTTCTTTTCGCAGTGTAAACAAGAGGGCAATCCCAGAGGCCAGTGTAGACAGATTTCCAAATACAGGCATAATGAAGGTTAAGACACTGTTAAGTGTGTTAAGCTGAGAGCCTAAGAAATTCAAAAGTCAAGCTTGAGACTATCAATCTTTACAGAGCAGCAAATGAGTAATGAGTAATGAGTAATCTTCTCAAAACAACTTCAAAGACGGAATTGTCTAAATTAACTACAAGTAAACTTGAGAGACATTTACAGCCATAAACATAGTCAGTAAACTCACTTTTTCCATCATATCACCAGTTTGAGTTGGACTATTAGACTCCAGGTCTTTTTTGCTGATGCAAACAGAGATTTCTCCAGTGTCTTTACCACTTTCAAATATCTGAAAAATAGGCCCATTCAAAATTAAAAATAAATACATGCACTCACATATGTGTACATATCTTCATACATACATATATAAAGGCGAGTGGTCCTGGCTTTGCACAGTATGGTGGCAACTGAAAGTCATGCATGTGGGAACTGTGCAAAGTGAGGCCTGCCTCTATGAACATGTGCAAGTAATTGGCAATGAAAATCAACAGAACTAGAATAGTATAAGAAAGTCTCGTTCCTCCTTGCAGTTTCAGTGTCTTTAACCTGACTGGCATTCCCTACAATTTTAAAATAGAAGAAATGTGGATGTTAAAGGAGAAATCACTGATTGCATTGGATACTTAAATAGAGCAAGCACCAAAGAAAGGTCAGTTAGCAACCAAGTAGCTAGTTCATTTCATTCTTCTTGAAACACATAAAGCCACGAATTACATGAGGAATCTTTGACTTATACTTAAAATATATCAGCATTCATAGGCTGGCTCAGTCCACAGAGCATGCAACTTGTGATATCAGGGCTTGAGATCAAACCCCACTTTGAGTGTAGAGATTACTTAAAAATAAAACCTTTAAAAAATAAATATAATAAAATACATCAGTGTTCAGCTCATCTTCTGACTCACTAAAAGGAAAGTCAACGTGACAGATTTATTGCATAACAGTATGATGAAGCCATCCATTTTAAGTACACATAGGCAACACATTGTTGAGAACAGAGATAAAATTCTTAACATTGCATTAGGCAACACTTGCAGAGAAAAAAAAATGCAAGCAAGCGTTCTGGTCCAAAGTATCCAAACAAATCAGTCCAGAAGGAGGGATCCACTAGAGTGAACACAATCTGCTAACCACGTTGCGGACCAACATGGGGTGTGCCATTCCATTCACCAGGCTCTTAAAAATAGAAGCAGGCCAAGAGAGGCCTGAGAAATAATATAAATCCTTGCTTATTTTATTTTATTTTTTCAAAATTTCTTTTCTTCCCTTTCTGATACACCTATCATATCAGAGTAGTCATTGTATCTATCTCTAGTGCTATTTCCAGAGAAGATAATTTAGGAAAATACCTTATTTAAAAAGAACGAAAACCATCTGTTTTACTTTTGAGATAGTTTTGAGAGTTATTTATTTATTTATTTATTTATTTTTAAGATTTTATTTATTTATTCGACAGAGATAGAGACAGCCAGCGAGAGAGGGAACACAAGCAGGGGGAGTGGGAGAGGAAGAAGCAGGCTCACAGCAGAGGAACCTGATGTGGGGCTCAATCCCAGAACGCTGGGATCACGCCCTGAGCCGAAGGCAGACGCTTAACCGCTGTGCCACCCAGGCGCCCCGAGAGTTATTTAATTAGTCCTAATCTAGTTTGGGAAATAAGGTGCTTCAATAGCACTTCCTTAGGCTTTGGGAAAAAAAAAGAAAAAGAAAGAAAGAAAGAAAGAAAGAAAGAAAGAAAGAAAGAAAGAAAGAAAGAAAGAAAGAAAGAAAGAAAGAATTTTAAAAAAGAGTAATAATGTTCAAGAATTGTAGGTGTTTCTTACATCGAAAACCGGGGATGTACTGTATGGTGACTAACATAATATAATAAAAAATCATTATAAAAAAAAAAAAAAAGAATTGTAGGTGTTTTTCTTTTTTCTTTTTTTTTTTTTAAGATTTTATTTATTTATTTGAAAGAAAGAGACAGCGAGAGAGGGAACACAGCAAGGGGAGTGGGAGACGGAGAAGCAGGCTTCCCGCCAAGCAGGGAGCCTGATGCAGGGCTCAATCCCAGGACCCTGGGATCATGACCTAAGCCAAAGCAGACACTTAACGGCTGAGCCACCCAGGTGCCCCATGTAGGTGTTTTTCTACTCAGTGCTTTTTATTGTGCTGATAGACCATGGAGATAGTACAACTAGCAGCCTTGGTATGTTGATATTCTCTACCCTATAACATCTTTTGCTAACCAGGATTTTTTTTTAAACTTCTTTTCTGAGGGGCGCCTGGGTGGCACAGCAGTTGGGCGTCTGCCTTCGGCTCAGGGCGTGATCCCGGCGTTACGGGATCGAGGCCCACATCAGGCTCCTCTGCTATGAGCCTGCTTCTTCCTCTCCCACTCCCCCTGCTTGTGTTCCCTCTCTCGCTGGCTGTCTCTATCTCTGTCAAATAAATAAATAAAATCTTTAAAAAAAAAAACTTCTTTTCTGAGTACATATACAATTCTGAGCAAGAAATCTCTCTACTTTTGCAAGGAACTTTGTAAACCCAACCCAGGGTTGCCTGCAAACCCATGGGAAATAATGTGGGTAGAGAATCTTACTCTCCCAACAATCTCTTCAGAGCCCTTATCTGGGACAGAGGTCTTAAACAACAGTGACATTTGGCAAGGATGGTCATGATTCTGGGTGTTGCGCATTCTGCAAAGTTAGCATTGACAAAATCTCAGTTTGGGGAATTTACGGATGTTCCTTTGTCAAGACTTGCTAGATGTGGAATCAGAGTGCAGAGAATTCTGTTCTAGAAAAGAGCAGCATGAGTGCTCACTGCCAAACTGAGAAAGCTGGCCAACATCAAAGACCTTCATTAGCACACTGCTTCCTTCACTACCAGTAAGAAGTCTGCCCTTCTATATTCAGAAGTATAATCAGAAACAAACAAACAAACAAGGCTCTGGTCTCCAAAATTCCTATAAGGGCATTTAAAAATATATATGTGTTTTAGAGTTTAAGTAAAAGTTCTGGTGTTAGAGTGAAAGAAGGTTTCCCTCCATTAGTCATCTGTATGATGTATTGTTTTCTGTATTTTTACAAAAATAAAAATTCCCCAAGCTAAAATCCTATGAGATTCTGCTTTTCTTAAGGCCCACCTCTCATTTTTAGGGTCTTCATTACTATGTTCATTTTTCTAAAATCCAAGTATTATATTTATTTTTTTCTTCCTTTTCATGAGAAGTATTCTTACTTCCACCGTCCAATGTGTAAACAAAGATCACTCTCTAAACAGAGTTTCTGTGATTGACTAGATATAGAAAAATAAAAAAATAGTCTACTTTTATTTTCCTGCTCCCTGATCCTTGGCTTAAGAAAAACTGACTGCTGTATTGGCTTCCCAGTGGCTTTCTGCATGGCCTCACCTCCCTACAGCTCTAAAATTAAATTCTTATCCTTGGAATGGGATGATGGAAAAAGCTAACTGAGGCTAGTCTTACTAGCCTTACAAGGAGTAAGATAATAGAACTTTTAAAAAAAGTGATCCATATCTTCTTGAAAACATGGTAGCTTATGACTAGTAAAAAAAAAAAACCAAACAAACAAAAAAAAACCTATGAATAAAAATTTACATCTATGATTAGTTACAAGTAAAAAGTTTAAAGGAGTGTTTTCCATGAACTACCAGTCTTTTTACTCTCCTTCATGTCAATATTGACTTTTCTTAAGCAGGATTAAATTAGATTAACACCAATGTTTTATTGTAATGTTGCTGATTGATTCATTCACTCAACAAATATTTACCGAATGCCTACCATGTGCCAAACACTGCTCAGGTGCTTAAGAAACACCAGTGAACTAAGATTCCTGCTTTTGAGTAACAGAACAAGTAAGTAAATCATAAAGCATAGTCAGGGTACATCCAGGTCTTGTAAGTGCTAATTGTTCATTTTTTTTGTTGTTGTTAAAGAAGGACCACCAAATTATACAAACTTGATAGACCTTCAATAGAATTTGGTGGGCCTTCTTTAACAAAAAGAATGCCAAATTACAAATGTAAAACTGGATTGAAAATATTCATTTAAAGTGAGAAAAGAAATCACAATTTACACACATTAAAAAGCTCACACATAACAAAAATATTACAAAATATTTTCATTAATTAACTATCTAACATACATAGTTTGGCTGAATTCTCTTTGATTAGCTTTCCGTGTGGTAATTTGGTAACATTTTCTATAAGGAGAATAGAAAGATAATTCTTCCCTCCAGCATGGTTAATCAAAAACTTTTTTATTATTGATTAGAAAAATCTCTTTCCATCAAGCTCTATGCTTAACGCAAAGTCTGCTTTGGATTCTCTCTCCCTCTCCCTCCCACTGTCTTTCTCTCTCTTTCTCAAATAAATAAATAAAATCTAAAAAAAAAAAAATTTGTTTAAAATAAAAGGGGGCACCTGGGTGGCTCAGTCAGTTAAGTGCCTGACTCTTCGTTTTGGCTGAAGTTGTGATCTTGTGATCACAGGATCAAACTCAAATAAATAAATAAAATCTAAAAAAAAAATTGTTTAAAAAAGAAAAATCTCTCTCAGCTTCACAACTTTGTTGGTCATTTCATAAAAATATTTAGGATTGATGTCAAATTTGGGGAAATCTTGATCAGGTTTCTTTAAAATATGAGCTGTAAAATGTGGAAGAAGTTCCTACAAATAGTTGGCTTTATTATTTTCACACCATGTTTTTTCTCCACCACCTATATACTTTTGATGCCAAGCACTCTAGTCCATAGTCAGAAAGCAATACACTCTATGGCTAGCAGGTAGTAGCCATCTTCCTGGAAGCTCTTTCCACATCAGAACAGCTAGCACTAACTGAACTATATATACAGGGAAGTGACTGCAAAACACTCATTACATTCCACTATACCCAAACTAAACGTATCCCAACTCAATATCCCCCGCCAGACCTCAAAAACGCATGCAGCCACTTCAACACCACTTGGTATAAGGGAAAACTAGACAGAAAAGAAGTTGGAGTAGAAACAGATAACGGTGTCAACCAATTACAGTTAAGATATATTTGCAAATTTTACAGGAACACGTGGCCATGTGCACCCATTGCTGGTGTTTCTCCCAGGGTTTTGGAAGGGGCCTAGGCAGGGAAGGAACCCTGAAGCTTAAGTTTCATTAGCTTCATGGTAAATGCACCTCTGAGATTGTTAGAAGGTAGTAAGTATTATCTAAAAAAGGGCAGGGGATTTAGGGTCTGGGATCAGGGAGTGTGATGGGCATGGTAAACACCATATGAAGCAGGTGACTGGAAGAGGCCTTCAGGAGAGGAAAGATTTGAGTAAGGACTTGGCAGGGAGAGTTAACCAAGCAGATAGGCTGGGAGAAGGGCATTGCAGGCAGAGGGAGCTGCGTGAGCAAAGAAACTAAGGCAGGGATGCAGCCAGTGTGTTCTAAAAACTGCAAGAAGACTAGTGTTATTGGAGCAGGGTGGTAGAGGGACATGGAGAATAAGTAACATGAAGTTAGAGGGTTAAGGGATTGGCAGAGAAATGGGGAATCTTTGCAGGGTTTACAGCAAAACAGGATCTAACTTAAAAGGATTTATTGTGGCTGCTGGGCAGAGAGTAGAATGCAAGGAGTAACAGCAGTATAAAGAGTGGATGATGGTGGCTCAAACCAGAATAGTAACAGCGAACATGGTGAGAAATGGTCCATTTCTATTGCTTATTTGTGTATTAGCAGGGTTGGGAAATAAAATTTGTAGCTAGGCTAATATTTCTGAAATATGATGTCTGTGCCTATGGGTATAAATAAATCAAACTAAATATAACTGTTCATATGCAGTATTTGTGAAGGCAGAAAAATAACAACGAAGTACTAAAAGGATTTTATTTATATATACAGTAACCAAAACTTAAACTTTATGGGGAAAGATGACCTGAGTGAGTTTTGACCTAAAGTGGTTCTTGACAGGTTTGCCCGGCATCATCCATCATATCTATTTAAGGACTTGTATAAGGTCTAGTTCAGTGCCATTATCCAGCCTTTAATACTATAAGTCTGGTTAAGAGCTAGCTGTGGAGGAACAGCAGGTTCCCAAACTCTCCATAACTGCTGGGCAGACCACCCAGGAAGCTCTTCTGTGCGTGAGTAGAAGGCCAAACACCTAAGCTCCAAAATACCTCAGGATACAATGCTGTCAAGAGGCAATAATAAGAAAATGACACTGCAGTGTGTTGCCAAAAGTTTGGAGGCTGTACAGTAACAGGATTTACTACTAGAGGTCCAGTGAAGAACAGGAATATAAAATAGCCACACAAAAGTACTTGGCATATTTCAGGTGGCTATAATTAAAAATGTTGAAACAAGGTTAACTGACACATTGTTCTGGATTGTGATTCCCAGAATGCAGACTCTGAGGCCAAGATATATTCACAGGAAGTGGACTGGGGAGCCTTCTCCAGAGCAACACTGGTGAGGTAGTGAGAAAATCAGGAGTGGGTAGGTGAACATGAACTGTGATGTAGTTGCAACAGAGGCCTCTGGTGGGAGCCCTAGAGCTCAATGGCCAGCCCTTCGGAGACCTCCCCAACTGAGGCAAGGAAGCCCTGTCTTTGCACCGTGTGGGAACCACATGTTGGCTGCAGGCTGCCCTCAGGATGTGGGCCTAGTCTTGGGAGAAGCAGTTCTTTTACACAGAGGGCAATTGCCCAATAGGAATATAGCTGTGGCAGCTGAGGGGTGGGTATCTCTGTCTTGCAGAGGGGATTCTGGCAGTGTGGTTCAGCACCCACTCCACACATGCTCGGTGATCCAGAGTGCACAATCACACACACGAAATCACTCAATACTCAAAGCAACCACGTTTTACAGGGACGTCTCGCAAAGGTTAAATGACTCACCCCGGGGCAAATATACTCGTAAGGGGTTAAGGAGACCTTCAGAAATCAAATCCTATAGAGTTTTTAATTAAAATATCAAAGTTCACTCTTATTTCTAGTATTAGAGACTATCATAGGACGAAATTTAATATGAAAAATTTTAAGGACATAGAAAAGTATTTTACAGTAAAAGGTTTTTTTAACCTAAGTCAAAGAACACAAAAATTAAAATGAAGTATTTGTCTTATGTGAGACGCTAGTTAGCCATGAAAAAAATCTTTATCCAATCAGAATTCAAAATCACATTTAGAGATAGAAAATCAACTTTAACTGAATTAACATTATATGTACATTAAATCAAATAAATGTTACGTTTTTCATGTTTATAGACTTGCAAGATGATTTTTAGAATATTCACATTTTCTATATTTTCTCAAACAGCAAGTATGTCTAACTTAAATATTCAGATAAAGTGATAATCACAAAGCAAATATTAAAATAATGGGGATTCAGGCAATGAAAACTTAATAATGAATTAGTATGTTTATACTACATATACGAAAAAGTGTTTTAGTGCCTAACAGATGTCTTTAACTAGTATTTAACAGGTAAGGAACCAATATGTTTGTCCCAGGAGATAAAAATACACTTAAGTGGAAACAAATTATATAATTGTTAAACTTATCAGTCTCAATGGTATCTGGACCAAAAGTCAAATAATATTTTGAAGCCCACTCAAGGGATACCCAAGAAAATAATTTATTTTAAAAGAGAAACTTTAAATTTCCTCTGTAAGTTGAAGCAGAGCCCACCATTTAGCAGATATAAATTGGGTGACTGCCTATGCGGTAGGATTTTAGGTGACAGCCAAAAGACTCTGATCCCAAAAATATCTCTCCCACCAACTTGTCATTACTGGAAATGCCACTCAGAGATTTACTCCTTTGTCATAATTAAAATACCACAGAGGAAATGATATTCAGCTTTATATGTTATTGATCCTTTGAGGCTGTGATTTTCAGTCTCGGCTCTCTGGAATCCCTCAGCAGGCTTGGGGGTGGGGGGGGGAAGGAGGGCAAGAATGGAGGTCTGTGGTCCCAAGTGGAAGAACAAACCTGATGTCTGTGGGGGCAGCCACCATCCTGGCTTCAAATAGGGTAGAACCTACTTTCATTTATATAGTAGATTCCAAAAGGAATTTTAATCTAAGAAAAATATATTTTTGTAAACTGTCTTAGCTTGAAAAAAAGTACAGCATGCCCTTTTCAAAAGAGTAAATCTTGAAAAAAAGGTGGTAAATGAGAACATGGGGTACCTGACAGTCTAAATTGTGGGTTTGAGGGGTGGGGGTAGATGAAAGCCAACAGAGGGTAAGGGTGGAGAGGCCTGCAAAATGGCCATCACAGGCTTCGCAGTTAACCTGAGAGCAGGACTGCATTCCCCTGCCTTTAAGCATTTAAAGTCACAAATCAGGGGTGCCTGGGTGGCTCAGTCCATTGAGTGGCTGACTTGATTTCAGCTGAGGTCATGATCTCAGAGTCATGGGATAGAGCCCTGCACAGGGCTCCCCACTTAGCAGGGAGTCCGCTTGAGATTCTCTCTCCCTCTCCCTCTGGCCTTCCCCCCTCTAAAAGAAATAAATGAATCTTTTTAAAAAGATAAAGTCACATTTCATTGTTTTGTTATAATATTTCTTTAAAACATCTTCTCTCCCATCCCATTTTTCTAAGTCTATTGACAAAGTAAAATTTCTAAAACTAGGCGAATGGTCTACAAAAATATTTTCTTTGTATCCAATTACAATTCTCACTAAATTCAAGATATGAAAACGTTCAAAATTATCTAGATGACAGTGGCAAGGCAAATGTGCTTGCCTGTCATGTCCTAATAAGTAATTTCAATAAGCCCTTTATACATGAGGATGTTTCAAGAAGAAATGAAACAAGAATCTCACTTTGTCTAAATTAATTTAGTGCCTAAAATTGTATTTAATTGGGATTAAAATATCATGTATGTAGGTCCTGTCAGTAGTTGGGTATAATACAATATGCTATATACCAGAACTTGGTAAATAAAGGTTTTTGGAAGCTCCTGGACTCAATATATTTCTTTTCAAAGAAAATAAGGGCTTCTTTTTGATGAGAAAAACACAGTCACATCCCCCAAATTCTATTTCACTTGGGGAAATGAACATCTTAAGATTAAACATGAGCTAAATCATCAGACTTCCCCAAATTCCCAGCCTCAGAAATCATACTTTCATCTTTGGATAGAGTGCATGTTTTAATGCTATTCAGTGTCTTTTCAGAATATATCAAATATGCCTATAAATTTAATTTACCCCTTAATATGAATAAGTACTCCGGGTAATTAAAACTTATACAAAAGTTTGCCATCTATGGCAGTCCGTTTTTATTTTAATAAGTAATCCATTTTTTATCATAAAATATTATTGAAATTGTATGTAGAATCTTAAGTAGGTGTAAATGTATCACTTCATTTGCACTTATTAGAAAATCTGTATTCATTTCTATGTTCAGATGATGAATTGACGCTTGATAATATTCATGGTGAGTTGGGCTAACATAGATGTCAGTGGGTAATCCAGGGGACGGGAGCATATGTAGGAAGAGAATCTCAACGACTTGAGCATCTCAAACACTCTGTGAAAAAGCTAATTGAGAGGTAAAAACAAATTAACTGCTATGGAGAAGGACAATCTCCCCGAGAGAGAGAGCGTGCCTACGGCGGCAAGGTTCAGTGGTTGCATTTAGTCCGTGTAACTGCTGGGACAGTAATCCAGCTCTGGCCTGTGGACTTTCCCTGCTGACTGCCCACCTGGCAATTCTCTGGGCACCTTCAAGGCTGTCAGGACTGTGCAAGGAAAGCTGGTCTCATTACAACCAGCTCTGCGTGGGAGCTGATGTCCCGACCAATTGCTCTTCCCTGATTTTGATACAGACGCAGTTTTTCTCTTCAGCCAGTCTAGGAAAGAAAGATTGTATCTTCTGCACACAGAGATTTACACCTGGCTGCAAATGTCTGTCAGGAAATAGGCTGAGGTGAATACACTGGCATTTCCCCCAAGAGTTGAAAGACGAAAGAAAGAGAGAAAGAGAGAGAAAAGAGAGAGAGAGGAAGGAAGCAAGCAGCAAGCAAAGCAAAGAAAGAAAGAATGGAAAGTAGGGTAGATGAGCGGTTTCTGTGCCTACTACTAATAGTTATCCCATGAGATGTTGGAAGGCATTCATAGGATCTCAAGTTTCTTTGCCTTTAAAATGAGCAGTCTGACACTTGCCTACAATGATAAAATCCACATATAAAAATTGATTATCTCTATCATATTTTGCCCAACATTTAAGGAATGTTCTTAAAATCATAACAATGACCTTGAATATTTCATTTTTTCCACTTTTGTCATAATTCCTTTGAAAATGAATGTCATCTTGGAATGTTTTAGTATCTGTACTTAACGCATATTCTGAATTTGTTTTTCCAATGTTTATTCAAATGATGTAGGTAAAATAACAGAGCAGCTCAGGGATTATAAATACATATCTGGGAAAAGTGGGTTAAACAGAAAGACAAAAATCAAGGGCTGTACAATGGAAATAAGGACATCACACACATGCAGTGATGAGGCTGTTCAAGAAACAAATCTTGCCACTGTTTTATAGAAGTGGTCTCCTTCTATTCATTTAACTGCTCCATAGATTCCTAAATATTTAAATAAACTTTCTACTAATACCTATGGTTAGAAAACTTTAAACTTTTTTTTAAAAAAATGACCACCAAATAGAACAGAAATCTCAAATGGATTCATGGTGCTCTTGTGCCGCTCGTAGAATAAATTCCAAATTCAAATATCTAAATCCAAATTCAGATATCCAAAGCATATGGAAGGCTAAGAGGGTACTGCAGATAAAAGTATCTTTTCTGTTATCAAATTATCCCATTTTCTACAGATAAACAAGCCCATGAACTAGAATGATAAAATTGTAGTAAAAAGCTGAGAAAACACACACATGGATTTCATTATCTTCAAAAGGTGTCATATGGCTCTAATTGTATGAAAATAATCATGGGCATGGGCCAAGAGGGTGTTCTAGGCTTCTCTGCATCTTCCCACAGTACCTAGGACAATGCCTTGCAGGCAGTATATATTTGATAAAGTGAGGATTTACTGTACTGTTCATTGAAAATCGTCTTTCTTTCTGTCACTGGCAGAAAACAAATTGTTAGATGCATACCATACTACCCAGAAGATGAACTACATGCTGGACAAAGATATTCTTTTAAAAATAAATCCTGAATTATCCTTTTAACAAAGCTTAAATTTCTTTATGCTGTAAGAGAACACTATAACCAAACAATATAAACATAAGAAGGCTAAAAATCTCCAAATCACAGCCGTCTGAATCTTTTGTTTTGTTTTGGTTACTAAATTCCACCATATTTCCCTTGCTTACAACCAGAGTGGATTCATGTAAAGTTAATGAAGATTAAGCTTCAGGACCCTCACTTGCTCCAGCCCTGAGAGTACTGGAAGTTGTTGCGAGCTATAGATTATCATAAATAGAGAGGGGAAGCCAGCAACTCCCTAGCAATTAAGGGTATTTCCATGTAAGTACTTCTGAGAAAAACTTTAAAAAGTCTCAGTAGAAAGGATCTAAATCTCCAATCCTCCATTAATTTGCCGTGATTTACTTTCTCAATCTAAATAAATATCCACTTTCAGGCCTAATTTTAAATAAGTTCCTCTCCCCCAAATTATATAAGCTCTAGACCTAACAGAAACTGGATCTGCCTCCACTGACAGCAAATGGAAGACAACCCACAGAGCATTATTGACCAATTGTGTGTGAAAAGCACTAATTCTAGTGAAAAGACTTCCCTGTACCCATCTTCCACTCGTTTCCCCCGTGCTGTCTTCCACCCACTCACACATCCCACACTCTTGCTCATCAATTCTCTGTCACAATCACCCAACTTCCTTCTAGTTTTTCCACCCACCATCCCTTAAAGCTTTGCTAATACCCTTTCCTATCAGTCCTTTCTTTCCTGCTCTCCCAGGGAAACGCGAACATTTCTGACAGCATCTCCATGGGGACAAAGAGGAGGAGTTGCAAGAAAGAACAGGACTGGAAAAACAGAAGTCATTGAGCCATGGCTATAGCAGATGTTCTCAAAGTGGCTGGGGTGGTGGCATTGACAGAGGATATAAGGTAAGTGAAATTTGGACTAGTAAGCAATAACTCCAAAAACCTGAAGGACTTCATAAATTCTGGTGTACATTGAGTGTGACTACTAAAGCTAAAAACAATAAGATTACATCAACCTAAAAGGTCCTCTGATGTAAAGGCAAGAGAGTGTACCAGAATATCAAAAAAAAAAAAAAAAAAAAAGAAAAGAAAAGAAAAATGCACACTGTGGTTATGACTACATAGGGCAAATGAGTGCATATGGAAATGATATGCAAAAGTGAGAATGGTAATATAACGAATAACGTGATTATGAGTGACATAACTTTTTCTTAAAATTCCCCTAATGTTGTTATGTTTTCAATTTTTTTTACAGGGAATTTTCCCATACCAGGAATGGACATTTAGGTTGTTCTCAGTCTTTTGTCTTACATGTCCATTTAAACTCAGTACTGTATCATGCCATGTAATTGCACAAATGGGACTGAGGCAATATGGAATACAGAAAGAGTGTGTCCTTTTGAGAGGTGACCTGCTGGTGTTAAGATCTAACCAAAAGCCCCTATTTGTAAGTTATCAATGAAAGATACGGTGAGGAAGAGAACCTCAGTGAAGAGATGAAGACAACATATACAATATGAAAAACCACCCCAGGGGATTTTGAATCACATCTGGCCTTCAGCCCATAGTTGAGAGCCACTGCTCTAGAAGATGATGACAATACAATCAATTATTTTGGTTCTTAAAGCCGAGCCATGGATATGTGTATATATATATATATATATATACACACATATGTGCATATGCGTATAAACATAGATGTATAATATACATATACATACATATTCAACAGAGTGATATAGATCTTCAAACACAGAATATTAGAAAGATGATCATTCCAATTTATTTTATTAATCAGGCACTTTTCTAATCAAAATGGATAGAAAAGGGGAAAAATAAGTTTTACTAGAGCCGTGCCTTTGAGTTATAAATAGAAAACATATTCATTTATTGATACATCATCTAATACTCTACATAGGACATGCCATAAGGGGAGATAAAGTTGTTCATAACCAGAAAAGATATGGTCTTGGCCACAATAAGTCAGAGGTAACTGCATTAGAGATGGTGCTCCAAGGAAGGGCAGCTCACCCAAACCCCATGGGAAACTAGAGTTTGGCCAGACAACAGAAACAACTGATTCTGTAATTAACGAAGGATGGTATGCTGTGGCCTTTGCTCAATATCTCTTCTGTTGGAATTAGCAAGTTCTCCCCACCAAGGAGGAAGTACAGGAAAAGGCCTCAATTCTAAGATTTCCAATTCTGAATATTTGGGATACACTTTGCTAATCCGTTCTTATCACTACTATCTGGCTATTTTAGATATAAGAACTGGTTTAGAAAACTACAGATCTTAAAAAAAAAGAGAAAGAAAGAAAGAAAGAAAGAAAGAAAGAAAGAAAGAAAGAAAGAAAGAAAGAAAAGGGAAAACTATGGATCTCAGTTTCTTTTCCATCAGTCCAAACATGTATTCCCAACAATTTCAAGTTACTACAAGCCATCACTGAATACAAACTTTGAAAGGAATGCACAGTAGCACACCATTATATAGTGTTTCGATGAAACAAACACGATAGACATAAGTAACTCCAAGGAGAATAGGTAATAGTAAAACATAATAAAATAATTAGGAAGTGAAGACTATTACCTTTGTTTTTAATGTGACCTACTTAATTTTAAGTTTATATAATTTTTAATTATGGCTGTATTTAGCAACTGGCTCAAGAAATTCCTGAAAATTCAACAATTAACAGTCTCAAACCAGTAGAAGCAAGATTCAGCTTATCAAACCCATTAAATCAAAACCTCTGGGGATGCTGGGTGGCTCAGCTGGTTGATCGTTAGGCTCAGGTCATGATCTCAGGGTTGTGAGATCAAGGCCTATGTCGGCTCTGCACTCAGTAGGGAATCTGCTTGAGATTCTCTCTCCTCCTCTCCCTATATCCTACCCCTACCTCCACTTGCATGCTCTCTCTCTAGTATCTCTCTAAAAAAAAAATAAATTTAAAAAAAGGAAAAAAAAAAAAAAAAAACCTCTGGAGGTGGGGGCATTGATGTTTTTTAAAAGGTCTCCAGATGATTCTAAAATGGCAGCCAGGATTGAAAGACCAGTGGTCTATGCTAAAGCCTGATAGGGTTGATGTCCAGGTTTCTTGGAATATGAGAAAAGGAATTTATTGTCTGAGAGAAATTGGATGTTCCAAAGGGGAAAACTGGGGAGAAAGGAAAAAAGCTGAGAACTTCATAGAAGAATGATAAAGACGGAGGATGTCTTGGAATAGGGAGAGGGATCTCAGATAAGACTAGGGTGACCAACCATACTGTCTTGCCTGGGACTGAGAGGTTTCCTGGATGTGAGGTTCTCAGTGCTACAACCAGGAAAGTCATGGGCATATGAATGGAGGCATTGGATTTTTCATTTTAATTAGTTTTTATTAATTTAAATTTAAATAGCTACATGTGGCTAGGGCTACTATATTGGACAGCACAGTGAGTCTAAACAAACACAAGAAGATGGCTTCTTTGCATATATACATTTCCTCTTCTGTTTGCTAGTATGGAAAGAATTATGAAGCATATTAAAAAAGAAATATATGACAGTAGTAACTCAGATCCTAAAGTTAAATATTTGCTATCAAGCCCATGTGCTAATGTGAACACATGATAAAAATTATTCAGAAATATGCATCAAACTTGTGAGGAAAAAAAAAACTTTTCTTTTTTCCAGGACATATGATGATTGCTGATACAAATGAGTGGGGATAAATGGTATTAAGGCAACCATGCTCCCTCACTTAGCTCCTTTCTTAATCAATAGCAAGTACTTTGAAAAATATTGGAATAGATCTGTAACCAAGTCAGAAATCTGAAAAAGAAAAATGCTACTGGATGATGGGAACCCTTGACCTTGATGCCTTGAACATCACTTCCTAAACCTTTAAGTGACTAGTAGACTATGGAAAATAAATTATCATGTTTATTTTGGAATCACATTTCCCCAAAGGTCAATTTTTGAATGGTAGTATTCTCATTCCAAATGCAAATATGGGAATGTCATTTTAAAGAATTATGGATAGAAAATATGATGTTCATAATTGCAATTTAAAGTTTATATTTATAGAATAAAACTGAATATTAAGAAAGAAGAATTATAGAAAAAGACTGATCAAAATATAATTACTTTGAATGTTATTACATTCAAATGTAAATATAATCAAAATAAATTGATGAATTGTAATAGTTCCTTCGATGGAAAGGGCCATCCATTGAGTAATTCAATCTTTTTTTCTCTTTAAATGTGGGATATAAAAATCACAGAACAACATTAACTTGACAGATTTAACGTGGATACTCGATTATGATAAACAAAAGTATTTACATTCCAGAAGCTTTCGGTACTTAGTCCACTTTAGCCACTTATGAGTTACTTTTTTTCTCTTCCAGAGATGCAATAGCAAAAAGTAGCCTAGGACATTAAGCCATCTTGTCCCGACAAATAACCAATTCACCTTTTTTCCCAGTATATTCTTAAGTATTGATTTTACCAAGTGAACTCAGACATGTGTCACACTTATCCAATACAGATCCTTTTCCTTGGAAATGTAGTTTGAACATCAATCAGTCACCTGGCCTTTCACCTCTAATTCCTATTGCCACTGTCTGTCAATTATTAAAGCCTTTCCCATTTTTCTAAATAAGTTATTTTTTTAAACTGAAAAACATAGCGACTCCTGTTAAAAATACATGTTTCTTGGAAAAGTATGCAATGTTCACATGATTAAATGTCTTCATTAAAATTACTTTTCTGAGTTGAAAACTATTTAAAGTTTATAAATCCTTTTCAAATGCCTCAAGGTATTTTCTTTTAAAGCATACTCCCTGAATGGTAATATTAGCACTTGTAAGCCAAACTCTGGTTTGAGAAAGAAAACATTAAAAGAAATTCAAGCTGAGTGGCATTGTTAGAAGGGTCTTCAAATGGAGCAGAGTGTTTTCATCTCTAGCTGAACCCAGTGAGAGTTACAGAAATGACACCCACCTTGAGCTGCAGGCCTCCTGGGATAAGAGTGTTTGCTGGAAGGCTTTTAATGTGTTGGTAGACATAAGAGGAGAATTGCTCCTGCTCAGCCTGTAATTGGGGGCCAAGTTTAGAGAGATGACCTCTGTTGCTTTTGATAGCTGTCTGCAATTCATCAATCAGCCTGCTCACCTGAAGGGGTTAAATTACAAGGGTTGTTAGCAAGAAGTAATTGTTGATGTCACACCTATTAGATTTTTGAGTACCTAGTTTGACGGGAGGGAAAATGACTTCAATATAAGAATTTGAGTATAGAGCCATCTTCAAGTAAAGAGAACAGAAGAGATATGCATTCCTTCATCAGCTAATTTTATTTATGGGAAAATTTATAACCTTTGCCTTCACTAATATGGAATAGATAGCCATTTACAAATGCTGAATAAAAAATGTCTCTGGATATGAGAAGAAACATGCACCTGACAAGTTTGCAAAGGACTTCTAAACTGCTTAACAGAATAAAATCTTCCTGAGACTTCAATTAATCCAATATATGTGCCACTGACAATATTTAATTTTATTATATGAACACTGCATTATGTAAACTTATGTTTTCTCTAATAGATTGGGTTCTTACACAAACACTAGTTGATATATGGTAGTGACCAAAAGAGATTAAAAGCAGAAATTCACTTCATCTATGGCCCTTTAAAGTGATTAAATTAGACCCATTTAGAATTATGAATGACTCTGAATAGAGCATGGGCTTTTGAAATACTGGGTTAAAAATCATGGCTCTTCCATTTACTGACTGAGAGACTGTGAGCAGGTAATAAAACCCTATCTGTAATGAAGAATAATAACAGCCTTTCCATATTAAGAATTAAATAAGATTACAGAATGAACAACACAATGTCTAACCTATAGTAATGTGCCTAATGCACATTATATTATTATAGCATTTTCTTTTTTAAATCAAGGTGTTTTCTGCATATCAAGTTTTAATTGTTTTTCTTGCTCTATCTTTCCTATCCCTACCCTTTCTTCACATAATGCAGATAAAAATTTGAAACTGTTTGCTACCTAGATTCTCCATCTCGCTTCAATGTCCATAGTAAAAAGTGGGAAATCTTTCTCCAAGAGTCTCCCTTGTACAGACACCTCATCCTCTTTTTCTCTCTTTGAACTGAATATATGGTATTTGTCCCAGTCTGTACCCCAACTCTGATGTTAAATCCATGATTTCCATCTCTTCCACAGAGGATTCTGAGAAGTCAATGGAAGCAAATTTGTACTATTATCCACATAACTTGAGTATTAATTTTTCTACTCAACCTATCAAGATTATATATTGTCATATATATATACATATGTGTGTATATATACACACACACACACATACATACACACACATACACACACACACACACACACACACACACACACACTTCAGTGACATTTAACTTTCCCCCAAGAACTTTAGGAGCATTATGTGCATATAAACAAGCTAATTTAAATGATTCCTATTTTTCTTTGGTCTTCCATATCTCTTTTATTTGTCCCTATGTCATCAATCATCTACTCCCTTTATTATTATTTTTTATTTCTTTTTATTTTGTTTAAGTTAGGCTCCACACCAAGCAAGGAGCCCAATGTGGGGCCTGAACTCACAACCCTGAGATCAAGACCTGAGCTGGAATCAAGAGTTGGATGTTTAACTGACTGAGCCATCCAGGTGCCTCTCATCAAGTCCCTTTAAAAAATCCTTCTCTTAAATAAAGGACTGCTAAACGTTTTCTCTAAAAGGGACAGATAATAAATATTTTCAATTTTCTGGGCCATAAGGTTTCCATCAAAACTGTTTGACCCTGCAGTTGTACTTTGAAAGCAACCACAGATAACATGTAACAAGTGGGCGTGACTGCATGCCAATAACACTTTATTTAGAAAAGTAATCAATAGACTGGATTTGGCCCTACAGCTGTAGTTTGCCAACCATTCTTCCAAATTCATATATTTCTTCTTCTTCGTTCCTTTTCTTTTAAGTAATACTCTGGTCCAAGCCCTCATCTCCTCATCCTTTTCCCGTACTTGAATTCCCAGGACACCTACTGAGTGGTCTCTCTGTCCCTGGTCTCTCCACCTAAAATTCATCTTGCCACCTCCACCAAATTAATGTACCTCCAATAGCATATTGAACCCTCCAGTCGCTCCCAGCTTCCTCAGCTTGGTATTCAAGATTAAAACCCTTTTCTACTTTCTGGAATGAATTTCTGTGCTTTCCATAGTACTGTTAACTCTACTATAAAGTTTTAACATTTAAAATACAGAAATAATAAATGATCCAATATTAAATTAATGTTTTCAGCCTAATCTTAACCATACTACCCTCCAGTATTATCCTCAAAAATGATGGATAATAATATGTATCATACCAAAACTAGAGACCAAAACAGACCAAGTGATTTGCTCTTATAGTTGTCTGACAAAATTTAAATCCAAGAACCAAAGGCCTTAAATAGACTCCAGATGCCATCTCTGCAAAGCACTGATCCTCTCTGAACCCATCCTCAGCCCCAGCATCATATGATTCAAAAAGATATAACTTTACATAGTCTTTAAAGTATACTAAGTATTACGCAATGTATTATGCTAGTCAATAATACTGTTCTCTTCAATTTTATGTACTGTACTTTATACTATAGTGAGCCACCAAAAAAAAAAAAAAAAAAAAAAAGGAGGAATTTCAGGCTTTGATTTGAGAACATTTTTATACATGACTGGTTTTACTGTCACAATCCATAGCCTTTCACAGATAAGGAATTTCATGTGACATCAGAAATCAACCAACCATACAATTGATGATGTCATTTGCATTCTAAAGGGCTATTGGTGAAAGCCTTAAAAGTTTCATTTACTATGAATCCTTTGTTTCTTCAAAAAATTTCTCTATCATTTTTGCTATTTTCAATTGTCTCATGATTATCTGTTAATGTATGTGAAGTATAATTACATCAATTATCACCTGGGTTTTTTTTTAATAAGTTAAAACTATCAAGAAAGATGTCCTAGCAAAAATTAACGTATATCAAAACAGGAAAAAATATATCAAGAACCCTGCCATTGGCATTTTGGTAAAATTTCCATCCAATCTTACTAAAACTTTGTTACTTTACATATTCATAAGGTCTTTTATCCCCAAAGTGCTACATTTTGTTCCCAGTTATTCTGATAACATATTACCCTTAAAGATAACCCTACACATGAAATAACTCATATACCAAAATTGGGTAGGTAATACAATAATCCTGAATTATTTTACATAATATGATTTTTTTTTCAAATCACAGATGTTGCTAGAAGGGGAAAAATGCTCTTTAAAATTCTTCATCACGAATCTTTTTTTTCCTGAAAATCCTTTTTTTCTCTCTCTCTCTCTACAAAGGCAATGTGAATAGGGGTAAAAGAAGACAAAACTTGACCTTTTGTGATCCCAGCATTAATGGGTCTGTTCATAATTCAATCTATGTGTGTGTGGGAGCATCCATGTGGAAACATAGAGGCCCGAGAGACATAAAGCCTTTCCCTTTAAACATTATCTGACCCTATCAGTCCCATTCACAAAAGAAGGCTTACGTATGCATATGTTGAAAAAATGCACCATCTCATTGTGCAGCAGAAAGCCTACACATTCTACTCTTCATTCTCCGTGGAAATGCAGCACGGAAGTGACACTTGTACAGAATTTGGGAGAGTGACAAATGAGCAGAAGGTAGCAAAAAAAATGAGTATTCGATGAGGAAAAAAGACCAAACTTCTGAAAGAATGCAAATGCACACCTGTCTATAAACATGGACAGAGGTTTTTTGCTTAAAAACCTACATTGGGTAGTTTGGTCATATTTTTATGACATATTCGCGTAACCCTGGAATTTATTATATTCTCAAGATGACTTAGATTTAGCATAAAATATTATTCTGTTTCTAATCATTCTAAAATATATGCACATTGAAGTTGTATGTTCTGAATTACACATTCTGTTTATTGTACTTTGGCTAGAGGAGCTCCTGGCTTTTCTAATGATGAGCTCAGCTCTTGGCCTGATTGCTATGTGGCCTTGAGTCCATCTATATTAGTAAGGAGAACTCCAGAGAACTTTGCACTAAATTATCAACACTTGAAATCAACACAAAAGGTGGCAGCCTCTACCCTGGGAATGTCATCTTGGCATGCAATGCACGGGGAATGGTCTCAAACCTAGGTCAGTGCTTAAACTTAAGACCAAGAAACTTTCTAATTTATGACATAATTAAGAAGAACCAGAAAGGGGACAGGGAGATGAAAATAGGTATTTTTAAATTTCCTAAAATCTCTTCTTTCTTTCAGTACCCCCAAGGGTACAGCATTTTTCAGGTTAAAGAGAAACGTAACCCATATTCGATGAACAAAGATTAGAAAAGATAATGAGAACCTATGAGCAAAGCTAAGTATCTCTCGATTTAGAAAGATGGGCTGCAATGTAACTACCAGGGAACTTGAAGTGTGTACCACCTCTTATCCATACCACTTCAAATACTCTCAACTTTTTAATAGTTTCTAGAACCCTTCTGAGATGGAAGATATTTCAGAAGGAGATTTATCTTGCTTCCAGCCAGAGGTCCATTATGTGTGCCACCTTCAAGCCTATTCAGGAGTCTAACATTCATGGAGGAAGGGGTGATTAAAATAGAGACCTTTAAAAAAATTTTAATTCCAGTTTAGTTTACATACAGTGTTATATTAGTTTCAGTGTAAAATATAGTGATTCAACAGTTTCATATATTACTCCGTGCTCATCAACATAAGTTACTCTTAAACCCCTTCACCTAAAATAGAGAGATTTTGACTGTCTTTATAATTTACCTGGCAATAGGGCTATGTTGATGGCAACAAAAATAATGTCAACTATACCATTTGAGGAAGCAATGAGAATGTGCTTTGCAGGCTTCTAACCACAGCAGCCTAATGAACCAAAGGTCCCAGCTACTGTGCTCTGAAATCCATCACCAGGTTGTCATCAGTGGCTGAGGATACTGAGGTAGGTCTAACTTAGGGAGTCACAGGACTCCTCTAAAGGGCAACTGTACGTCAAGGATACACCACCAGCTTCACCAAACTTTCCTTAGACTGCACCACTGTCTAAGAGGCTTCTCTCCAGTATTCCTTTCCTCTCTCCTTCACTTGTGCTCAAGTCTGCATTTTAGTCTAACAGGTCTCCCAGCCTTACCCAGAACTCTCTCCATTTTCTTTCATAGGCATTTCTTCTAATAAAATACATACACATTTAATACTATCTTGGTATTTACTTTTCAGAGAACCTGGAATAACTTTTAAACCAACAATAACAAATTATATGCACATTTCTAATAAACCATTTCCAAAAAGTAGTTAACATATAACACACCTCAAAGTAGTCCCACATACATTATTATTATTCCCAGTTTTAATGTGGAAAAATTACATGAAATAAAACAAGACCATGTCTATGATCATAAGATAAAACCATAGACAAGCAGAAATCTAAATTTAAATATCAGATTTTATGATATTTAGTCTGGATTTTGAAATATGTCTAGAAATACAATTTTTCTAAAAAATAAACTGTGGGCAAAATAAATTTTGAAGTAATTCCCCCCAAAATTTTTCATTTCTTTTCACCATCATGATTTCACATTTCCATACATGAATTAGGGCCAAAACTTGATGTCACTTACTTTCTCTAACTAAAACCCTGGAAATTACACATCAAGATTAATATAATAACTTTCAAAGTAATGACATAAAAATTATTCCCATAGTATATAGAATATATTTAGAGAGAATTACACACACACACACACACACACACACATCATATTCCCTTTATTATGTATTTGATTTTTTAAGCAAACAAAAGACATTTGAATCATAACTGATCAAGCAATATGTGACCAAATAAGGCACTGTATGAGAAGAACACTGAAGTATATAGGTATTAAATAAACATTAAGATGATAATAAAGAAGAAATACCAAATAAGCTTAAATACTGTTGGATATTCTAGAAAAGATAATTTTCATTTCCAGTGTTGCTAACAAGGTGGCATTTAAAATGATATATTTAGCATAATGATCATTTTCCTGGGCCACTTCAAGTTCTCAGTTCCACTGAAATTGCAGTTTTGCATAAAATGTCAAAGAGCAAAATAATTACAATATTTAAAAGGCAGAAAATATCAAATCTGTTCATTCTTTTAGAGTATTTTAGATTTAATCTCTAATAATAATTTGTTATTATAGATATAACTTTAATAATACTAATTAAACTAGAGGTATTTATTTGCATTTCCTAAAGTTTCCCATATCAAGGTACATGATAGATTCAATTTAAGTTACTGTGAAAATGTAATAAAACTCTCTGACTATGATAAAAACATTTCCAAATGAGTAGAGGACAATATTTTTTTAATTTATAACTGAAAATCTAGTCTTTTAATTTGTTAATATTAAATGGAATGAGTGAGAACTGTAACTTAAATGTATACAATTGTTATTTACTACATCTTAGAACTATTCAAGTTGAATTTTTCTTATGAAATATTCTCTACTGAGATTACCAATCTATGTTTATAATATAGTCTTTAAACTTGGACATATATAAGTCCTAAAGATTAATATGGTCTCTAATTCAAAGATCTGAATTCACTCAGGAAGATTTGATGCATTGTACCTGTTCATTTTTTGTATCATACATAGTTAGCAGAACAGATGACAATCATAATGATAAGAAAATATTAAAGCCCCAAAGCTTGGATAGATTTCCTTGCCGAAGTGTCAAAAGAGAATTACATGAAAGTTTAATTTTTAAATATTCATATTACCTTATTCTTTAAGTTGATTATGATTTTATTTACTGACAATGGTACATGGGAATTAGCAAATTCATGATCTCTCCTCAGAAAGATTAAATGCTTTTGCATTCCAGGAACCTACATAAAAATCATTTTCTCCTTTTATCTAACACCAATTTTGTATTATTATTTCATTTATGGAATATGCTGTCAACTTCACAGCATGAGCTTTGGAGAGAAGAAGCTTTGCTTTAATAGTTCTTCATTACAATATTGCCTACAGAAGCTTATGATTAGCTCACTTAAGCTTGACATTTGTAAACTACAGTTTTTCCTTCATAAAAGATAACATTGTTAGCATTTCTAACATTCTAGGACAATAATTTCATTTCTAGAAGTCGGAAAATAAAAATAAGATTTAGTACTTATTCAAAGTTCAATGAAATTTTAATGTTTTTCCTATGTTAGCATTGCTTTATAATTTCCAGATTCAACTTGCATGTAATAATTTCCTAATTTAGGAAATTTATGAGAAAGTTTTCAGAAATATTTTTCAGAAAATTACAATATTTATTCTTTCAAGCATATAATTATTTTTCAAGCTGCCTATATAATAAAATGATTCCAGTTTTGACCAATTTTCTTCATTTTGTTGCTATCAGATAACTATAATTGTTTCACTATCAGATCCAAATAAAATATATTTTGATTTTTAAATTAGTACTCATAGTAATTTTATAACACAGTTTAAAAAGTAAGTTTCTTACTTCCTCTTGTGCCTTATGGTGTTCCTTTGCTGTCATTGAAAGAATTACTTTTTCAGTAATTTTTTCTTTCTGTTCATGTAAAGCCAGGTTCAACTAGAAAAAATAAATAAATTGCATGAAAATAGGCACCTACTGACACCTCACTACAACATTTCTTCAAACAACCAATTTAGCATAATCATGAAAGGAGATTTAAAATTAACTTGGGCCACATTTATATGAAAATGAACTCCATTTAGATTAAGTTGAAAGTACATTTTTATATTTAAAACATTTAACACTGAATCTTTCACTTCCACTTTTATTGTTTATAAGTTTACTAAAATATGATTTGGGAAGGGGTCCTTAATTGCAGACATTTGACACCAACAGTTACTTTTTTAAAGTATTTTATCAAAATGAGCATAGCAATTTTTTTAATTAGGCTGATATTTCCTATTAAAATTTCTCATTGCCAGTAGGGAATAAATTGACTGCTGTTACATCAGGATAAAAATTCAAGAACATAAACCAAAAGCAAATGTCGATCAAACATTCTAGAACAGTTCAAAATGATTTATAATATTTCAAGACAAGAAATAATGTATCTTAAATACCTGAACAGTTACCTGCAACCTGATCCATTTACAAAGCCAGAGAAAGGTCTTCTACCACTGCTGCTAACTCATACATTATAAAAAGGTGAATGCGGTCCATTCTTGTTTCTTTTTAAATAATCCCCACCGAAACAAAATGCTATTTTTAATGAAGGAAAAAACTGAACTCACGCAATAACAGTCACTCAGCAAACTGGTATTAATAGAAAGAGGGAACGTAACAGCTTAATCCAAAACCTTCTGAATTGGAATATTTAACAATTCTTAAGCAACGGACTTGCCATATTGTATTTCTCTACTGAGGTAAAAAATAAATAATGACCATGTTTTTTATTTTGTTTTGTTTGTTTTGTTAATGTTGTTGTTGCTTTATTTTTTTTTTGTAAGATTTATTTATTTATTCTAGAGAGAGACTGCGCGAGCAGGAGGGGCAGAGGGAGAGGGAGAGAGAACCTCAAACAGACTCTGTGCTGAGTGCAGAGCCTGACATAGGGCTCAATTCCAGGACCCTGAGTTTATGACCTGAGCCAAAACCAAGAGTGAGAGGCCCAACCGACTGTGCCACCCAGGCACCCTGGTTGTTGTTTTAAATCGTGTTTCTCCATTGCATGCCTGGAAAATCATGTTTGAGTTAATATGAATCTTTAATCCATATCCTTCCTGAAGACTCATTCTTATACTTGAGATAAAATGTGGGTGGGATCAATAATATGGTTTCCTCAATCTAGTATGTATATATGCTATAAGAATAGCATCAAACCTGTGAACTCTTCATCCACTGATATGTGATACAGCTCAGTATATCAGAGATTCTATCTTGGTAGAGGGAAAGTCCAGGAATCTTTAGTTGATTCTAATGATCACCCTAGATAAGGAGTTGACAAACGTTTCTGTAAAGGGCTGGAGAGTAAATATTTTAGGCTTGGTTGGGGGAGGGCATACAGTCTCTGTTGCTATTACTCAGCTCCACCCTTGCAGCATTTAATAGACAATACATAAATGAATGAGCATAGCTATGCCTCAATAAAACTTAAAAAACCAACAAGTGGCAGGCTGATTTTGAACAGCAGGCAACATTTGATGATCCCTGTCCTGGATTGAGAACCACGAAAAACAAGTTTGCTAAAAAATGATCATCACGTAACGTACAACGTTATGACTGTAGTTAACAATGCTGAATGGTATATTTGAAAGTTGTTAAGAGGGTAGATCCTAAGAGTTCTCACCACAAGGAAAAACACGTTGTTCTTCTTTCTTTCTTTCTTTTTTTTTTTTGTACCTATATATGAGATGATGGATGTTAACTAAATTTCTTGTGGTAATCATTTCACAGTATATATGAAAGTCAAGTCATTATGTTGTACACCTTAAACTTACACAGTTCTGTATGTCAATTACAACTCAATTAAACTGGAAAAATATCATCATGTGAAACTATTCTTAGGATTACTCTCCCCAGAGAATATTTTTTTCATGTGTTGAAGTAATATAAAAAACATATTATAAAAAGTCAAATATCTACCTCACAGAAACCCGTGTGTAAACTGTGGTACAACATAGCTGTGTCAGGTCTCTATGGCTATTTATTTATGGGGGGATTCTCATCTCAGGAGGCGATGGGTATGAAGGAGAGGGTACTGGGAAATATTCACCAAACTCATCCATTCTTTACAAAATTAATTTCCAAATGCCCAAACATTCAGAGCAGATCTTTTCTGAAGGGAAGCAAACAAAACAAAAACAGAGCTATACTGAACTCTTTGGTGCCACAGCAGTAAGTCAGATTCTAATGCAGTCTCTCAGGGCCATGACATTTAGAACTGCTTCCAAGTAACTCTTTAAAAGGTGAGAATTCTTTACCTTTGAAAGCACCACAGTTGGGAAAATCACCTCTATTCTAATATTCAACTTCTAAAGAAACACTATACTAATCTACACAAGCTGAGGTCAAAACATATCAACACTATCGGCAAACATCATATGCATACCAAATAGAGAATCCAGTAAGATATTGAGAAATAAATGGTCAACAAAATATAAGGACACAGACATGGGCCTTTTCTGGAAACAGACCGGCCATTCCAAAAGAGAGAGATTTTAATACAATCATTTAGAGAAAATTATTGAAAGTAAAAGTCAAATTAAGAGAGTGCATCTTCACCCGAGGTATTAGTAATACGCAGTGTTAATAGCATCTTCCCCTCAAGTCCTGTGTCATGATAACAATCGTAGGATTCTCCTCTCCTGTCACTTTGGAGGAGAAGATCCTGTTTCTTCATTATGACAAAACTATGTGCTTTCGATTTGTTATTCTTATCTGAAATGTATAAAATAATCTTTGTCAGTGGGTTTGAAATTTCTGAGGCTAATTTTTCATGTATAAAGGGGGTAGAAATTTCAAATTAAAAGTCAAAAACAAGGGTATTGTCCTAAGTGAAATAAGTCAGAGAAAGAAAAATACCATATGATCTCGCTTATATGCATAATCTTAAAAAAAAAAAATACCAAGCTCATAGATAGAACAAATTGGTGATTGCCAGGGGTGGATGTGGGAGGTGGGTGAAACAGGTAAAGGTGATCAAAAGGTACAAATTTCCAGCTATAAAATAAATAAATCATGGGGATGTAATGTATAACATGGTAACTGTATTATATACCTGAAAGCTGTTGAGAGTAAGTCTTAAAAACTCTCATTACACACAAAAAAAATGTAAGCATGGTGACAGATGTTAATAAACTTACTCCGGTAATCATTTTACAATATAGACAATATCAAATCATTATGTTGTACACCTGAAACTAATATAATATGTCAATTATACCTCAATAAAAAATTAACATAAACATGGCTAAAATGTGTATATAACTATGAAAAGACAAATTTCTACCAAACAGGGGAGTGTGACTTTGTTCTAACTATATCTTGCTCTTTTTAAATGTAGGAAAACACCCATAAATATTCATTGTGTACATCAATATCTAAAGGTAAATAGGAAGGTTTAATTTACCATTTTTGTCAGGCCTTGTTGCTAAGATTTTAAAAAATATGTAATAACTACTAGCTATCCAAGATCAGGTTAAAATTGGTCTCATTCAATATTAACAGTAACCAGAATAGAACCATCAAGAGACAGTGAAGGACAGTGGCAGAAATGGAAAAAACAAGAAACATAATGGTTCTGTCAAGGAAAACTAAATAAAAAGTGCTTCCAAAAAATGGTTTTGTTAGAGAAAAAAGATTAAAAAGGAATATGTTCACTTCAAACAATCTGTTTAGGAATTAAGAAAAAAGTCCACCGAAGTATACCTGAAGCCACAGGTTTCAACGAAATGATTTCTAATGATTGTTACCCTTCAGACTATATGTATTTTACATAAAACTTCTAATGCTAAGGTAGCAGGTGTTATACTTTCTCTAAAGCCCTAAAGGGTCATGGTTTAGTAATATATAGTTCTGTATAACATGTATGGCCCGTTGTGACTATAAGAAAAAGTGCTCTTCATTTGAGGAGTTCTTCAAACATTTGCAGGCTCTGGAAGCTCAACTATGGACATCCTAGAGAGGACAACAGGTTGAAGATCTGCTTGGAGAAATACAGGCAGAACAGCAGTAATCTCCTTTTGTGTGTGTCAGTAGCCACACATGACTTTTCCTTCTTGTTTTGTTTTTTTTCTTAACTTCCTCCCAAATATTTTAAAGTGTATTTATAAAAATTGTAAAGACTAATTGTGTAAAAAATTTTAACATGACAGTAAGATAAAATAAGATCTATTTTATAGGAGAAAATAACTCTAAACTCTAGAGCCCAATTATTAATGTATTTTTAAAAGGTACAGTGATCAAACAAGCTGGTATGTTCTGTCTTCTTAATTCATATTGACATTCCAGATAGGTGCTAAACAAAGAGTCCAACCATACTCTCAGTGCTCTGAATTATAGTTCTGCATGTACTTTTCTCTGTCTTCAGAATAGCTAGTGATTCAATGTGAAATATATGATATGTGTTGTATATAATGTCTTTAATCAATGTAGCCCAACAAGAAAACTGAATCTTTCTATCAAAAAATCTAACTTTTGACCAGTAAATTGATCTAATAATAAATTATTTGATCCATATTTTACATGCAGATCAATATAGGCAATACAGTTTAGCATAAAAAACAGGACAATCAGCCTTCGTATATATTGACAAGTTTTCCAATGGTCTGTTAATATACAAAAGACTGGGACAAATTACTTATTTATATATACAAAACATGGTTATAAAGGCCAGCTGCAGGTATTTTTTTTGGAAAGTGCATTTTAATAAGGTCCTATTCATTTAGGGAACAAATGGGGAAGAAGTAGTTTGCACTACAGAGTTTAGCGCGAGAGCTTTCTCTTTTTCTAACCACGAAATCAATCATTTGTCCAGACTGTGGGAGTCAGAGTTAGTTACTGAAAAGAGCTCCGTATATAAACAAGTCAATAACTCATTGTGTGTTATTGTCGAGCTGAAGAAGTCGGCTTTCAAAAAGCTGCCCCTGCTTCTCTCAGAATGAATGTCACTGTATTCAGAGACTGGGAGAGAGTCCTTTGTTTCCAGCTATTGCTGGCTGCCATTTATGTATGGGAACAGGAGGTGGCTGCTACGAGTGTGGGGGAAGCCATTATTTGGTATCATGGATGTCCAGGAAAAACTCTGAATTTTGTCAACCTAAATCATTTGTGTCTGAAAATGCATTAATGGAATTGATAAAGAGCGGCCATACACAAAAAAATATTTGGTAAAAAAGTTAAATGATAATGAGTTTATATCATTTTAATTTGGACCAGACTGATGGTTTTGGTTCCCTACCTGTCCACGAAGATGAAACCAAAAATATAGGCAATGGTTTGAAAAGTTCAAAAGTACAAAATTGAACTGGTGAACAGGTCCACATGTCAAAAATTGCTATCTGTTCAGGCCATTAATATTAAGGGTGATTCTTGGTATTCTCAAAGTGTGTGTGTGTGCATGTGTGTGTTTGTGAATTTCTCTAAGGCATGATTTTATGTGCTCAACACTTGTGATAAGAAAATGTGAATTATTTTTTACTTAAAAATTAATTTAAATATCCTTTAGAATTGAACTGAACATAAAATTCATAGGATATAAATATTATCATACTCTTATTAATTGCATCTTAATATTTATTAAAAACCTACTAATTTTTTCAAAATCAAGCTAGGAACTGTGAAGAAACACCAGACCAGGATTCAAGATTTATAATTAGATTGAGCAAATAAAAAAATACATGTAGGTCTGTTTAATAAATGGTCCTCATCTGGGGGGGAGATGGTGTCTGAAATCTTTAAACAAAAGCTTAGCTCTTAACTAGATAAAGTTGGAGTTGTAGGTAAGGAGAGCTGGACGCCTAAAACTGAATCCAACTGATCCCATCTCTCCTCACAATTTAGAAAGCCACAGCATCAAATAGTATAATACACTTCTACATGCAACAAGTGTACTAGACATTCTGCTACATACAAATTGATTAACAGCAAAGTGAGATATGATTGAGGAGACAATGAAAACAATAGAAAGTAAGAAACAATGTATGCACACCATAGATCATAAATAATTGTCAGATAGAGGTATAAGCAATACAATCTACAAGTACAAAGGACAAAAATATTATTTAAGGTGGAGATGTTAAGGCATAAACAATGGAGAGTATCTAGCTAGGAAAAGAAGTGATAATATAGGAGAATAATATTAATAAATATTAATTGATGTTACTAGTCATTAATTACATCATGAAATTCGTTCTAAATCAATTAGCGAAGTGGCTTGACATGGCTTTGGGAGGGGGAGGAGAGAACACAAGCTGAGCCTTGAAGGAAAGGCGGAGAAGAAAGGCATAGCTGATCTAAGTGAGTCAGCCTAAGGCAATGGTCTGACTGGAAGGAATGTTTCATACTGGGGAACAAGAACTAAGATGGCTTGTGTGACTCCATACGTAATCTATTTCTGATTGTAATTATAAAGTGGAGTATATATGCAAAATGCTAGTCCTATAGTGAGGATATATAGATAACTTTATATAATTCAGTTCCTAGCTTTGAGTTTCTACGTAACTCAGTTGTTAGCTTTGCCTTGCCTCAACCCCATCTTCTCAAGCTATATACACTTAATTCAGTTCCAGTTTTAGAGATACCTTAACTAAATCCTGAGCTGGACTCCACTTCTAACCAGGTTGTCTCACTCAAGTCCCTTCTATAAAAATAATTCAAGAGTGCCACTTCTAGACTTGGGGAAGGAGCAGAATCCTTAGTTTAAAACTGGCTGTGAAATCTGGCTCTGCCACAAATTAGTTCTGACACAGTGGGCAATACTGCAGTTCATACTGCCCGGGCCTTCTAAAGCCAGGGATTCCTCTCCCATTCTTGCTAATTCTCTGAAAAAAGCTGCTTTTACCATAGCCCGTACCTTCTTGAGGACAGTTTAAGGGAGCATTTATAAAAGAAATCTTTGTAATATTTGAAAACCAACAAACAAAAGCATCACCATTTTAAAACAGTAACATTTTAAAATAGTTAGATTTTGTCTAAAAGAATGTAAGAGAATTCTACATAATACTTTACCTACAATTTATTTAACATTTAATCAAAGAAAGAAACTGTTTTTAAAAATCTTCTTTCCCGTTTTTTTTAATTAATCATAAATATTAGCCCTTCCAAATTCCATGGGAAAAAGAGCACTGAGTTAGCCCTGACTCACTCAGTAACCAGATGATAAACTTTCTGCCTAGACATTCTGTCACAACTGGGAAAGCCACATGCCCTAAACGGAACTCAGCTTGTCCTCTCAAATTGACTCTCTACACCATTTCTTCTACTACTCCATGCAGTTTTGGAGGGACTGTGCTACCGTGGTCAAGGGGTGAACCCCTGACCTCCCACACCAATCAGCTTCTCTCTTTAAGAGATAGAGTCAAGAGGGAAACCACTCGGAGACATCAATAGTTGGAGAGAACCTGTCCTATTAACACCACCGTAATGAGCCTTTTCCTCGGATCCAGATGTCTGGAGCTATTCTGGTTTTTTCTACTGCCCCTTTCTTTGGTCTTTTTTAAAATTCCATGTGCTACCACCTACCATCATATTAAATTATTTTTTGCCCAAGTTATCTGAGATAGATCCCATTAATTGCAACCAATAAACAATATCAGGAATGTTATGTGTGTCTTCATAGTAAACGTCCATTACCTAAGGAAATCTGAAGGAGTCTCTATTTCTTGCAACTCAAGGTATCCAATTCAAATGTCTTAATAATGTGCCAGGTTTAAGGTCCTTCAGGTATTATAATGGATAATGTAACAGGGGTAATAGTTTAAAAATTTATTAATATGTCTTTCTTTTTGGCCTTTTCAAGTACAAAACTGTCTTAAATACCCTAGATGTTCCTAGGATTTGTCACAATAATATCATTTCTGACATGTACAATAAAATTGTGCAACCAAACAATATCCTTGCAAACTAAAGGCAACAATCTTGTTGCCTTTAGAGATGATCTGCCTCTCATGGAAACCTTTTACTCCTCTCAGCATATAGACAGCTAACCTTAGAAGACTCAGCCCATAAATTAAGAATAATTACTCTGTGGGGCGCCTGGGTGGCTCAGTCCTTAAGCTTCTGCCTTCAGCTCAAGGCGTGATCCTGGAGTTCTGGGATAGAGCCCCAATGTATATACATTCCAATGGGCCAGCTTGAGGCAGGGATCCCTTTCCCAATGCCTTGAGGATATGAAAGCCACACAGCCCCTTCTTCCATATACCACCTAAAAGAAACCAACAGGGTGCAGGAGAGTCTATCTCAGAGAAAGAATGACCTAAAATAACTATTTAAATGATCAAATCAGACTAAGCCTTACACTGAATTGGACATTCAGTTATTTTCCCCAACAATCCAATGGGCAAGAGCTCAGGAAGAAGGTACTAGTGTTGGAAAATAACTCAACATCATTTAGTCATTTTGCACACAAATTGTGTACACACATATGAGAGAGTCTATTATTGGACTCAGCCAAGGAACAAAAGCGAAAACAGGATTTATAAGACATGGGAGAGAAATACAACAGTCAGACTGTACATTTTAAGGAGAAATTGATAAGCTGACACCTACCAAATTGAGCAGGCCAATTAAGGGTATCAAAGGAACCATTCTAGTTTTTTACGAATTCTCCAAATAAACTTAAGAATTCAGTTGACAAGCAAGTGCGGCAGGCCGCCTCTGTATTATGTCTGCTTACCCTATCACTTCAGTTAGACCAGTCCAGCACTGTTTTCCACACTAGAACATTTCATTTCTTCACACAAAGCAATAAATTACATTTTCTCTCAACCACTAAAGTAACTATCTGAATCAGAGAATGCTTTGAGAACTGTGATTAGGTTTCTGGAGGACAAAAAGGATGAGGCAGATAGGCCACTATCCTTATAGAAAACTGTCTGAATATGGGATAGACTAGGTGTGATGCACTTTACATCTCCAATAAACATATTTCCAATTATTATTTCCTGCAGTAACGGAGAAAATCCATCCCTATCAATCTTTTGTGGCCCAGCTTTTGGTCCAACCTGTGGTCCAATCTGTGAAGCCCACTCTGGTTTTTCATCTCACTATATGCATATATGAACCAAAATATACTGCCGTATATTACAGATAGTGCCTCTCCCCCCTCCTTCCACTCTTTTATCTAGTATATTTACTGAATGCCAATGTTGATATAATCAATGCACTGTACTGGTTCTGGTGATACAAATATCACCTAGATGCCTTTGCACCTTCAGAAGGCTAATAGTATATTGAGAATTACAGTTCAGCAGTTCCTAATAGTTTTCCTGGTGTTTGTCCCTGTCTGTGGTAAAGGAGCACATCTTACAATTCTTTCATATCTCCAATACATTCAACCATAATAGGTAGGTAGCAGACATTCAATAAACACCTATGATGGATTAGTGATGAATGAGGGATCCTCCAATTCAAAGTGCTTTTATTTTGCATTAAACAACTGTTCCCTAAACTATTTGCCCAGTTTTATGAAATAGGGATTTTGTGGCCAAGTAATTTTCTTAAACAGTAGGTTAAATGAAGATACATGGGTTTCTTTATAGCATGGCTTCTAAGAACCTTGAAGATGCTAATAGATATTTTAATAACCATGACAGCACTTCAGGGGTATCCAGCCAGATATACTCCAGAAATGTGTCAAGAGACCAACATTTCTCAAGTTGGTCTTGAGAGTAGAGGATGGACCTCTAAGAGTTGTTTCAAGAGCAAGAACAACAGACAGTACCCAGAAACAGGGAGCACAACTCTGTCATCAACATGGCTCAACCCTGCCTGCTGTTCTTCCCCCAAATTAATCTATAATTCTCTGATATAATTTGTTTAGAGCTTGAAAAAAAATATTCTGTAATACATCTAAAATAATAATGACCAAGAGATTTTTTGAAAAACAAGAAACAGTAAAACTAATATTAAAAGGTATATTAAAACAAAAATCATTAATGTATCACAGTATGTAGCATAAGATAGAACTAAAAATCAGGTCAAAATAGACACAGCACGTATACTTAGGGCTTTATTATATGTTAAATGTGATGCAAGTCCACTATCTCTTAGCTACAACTCCAAAATCCAAAAATTTCTGAAAACTGGATTTTTTTTTTGAGCTCATTAGGCAACAAAAGCAACAAAGACTGATTTATAGACTTTACATATCTCACTTACTGTGAATGTCTCCTGTGAAAATATTAAAGTGCTTCATTACAGGGAACTGTTTCAGACTTCACTGAAGTTGTCACATAACGTATGGTCTATGTACTAATTCTAAAAACCAAAACATTCTGAATTCCAAAATACATCTGGCCCCAGAAAGATCAGATAAAGGATTGTGGTCCAAATTTCAAATCAACAAGGAAAGGGTGAATTAAATAGGTTATTGGAGTGGACAACTGACTAACACTTCAGAAAATTATGTCAGATCCACTTTTTACTTTATGCCACTTTTGGTGACTTCAGAATTTAAATATAATAAGAGTACTAGAATATAATACAGCTGATTTGTAAAGTCTGAGAGGAAATGGTCTCTGTAAGTCTAATATGGATAGATTTAATTAAATCAAAGTCCTGAACTTCTGTACCTCAAAAGTAGTTTTAATAAAATGGAAAAGCAACAATACACCGAGAAAATATTTGCAACATGACAATAGGTTAGTATCCCTAATATATAAGAATACTCTGAGATAGACTAAAAAAATCACTTGTTTTTAATTTAGTGATTTGACAAGTTTATATATTATGCTATGTTCACCACAAGCATAGCTACCATCTGTCCCATTACATCGTTATTAACAATATCATTGACTGTATTCTTTATGCTCTGCTTTTTATTTCTGTGACTTACTTATTCCATAACTGGAGACTTGTATCTCCCTCTACCCTTCATTTTGCCCAAACCCCCAACTCTCTCCCCCTGGCAACCATCACTTTGTTTTCTGTATTTATAGTTCTGATTCTGCTTTTTGTTTATTCATTTTTTTAGATTCCATTTATGAGTGGAATCATATTGTATTTGTCTTTCTCAGTCTGACCTTATTTAACTTAGCATAATACCCTCTATATCCATCCATGTTAGGTAGACTAAAAAACTTAAGAAAAAGATAAACACCAAGGAAAATAGAAGCAAAGAAAATGAACACACAGTTTATAAAAGAAAAAAATGCAAATGGCAAAAGAATACATGTACAAAAGAGTTCAAAATTACAACTAATAAAATAATTCAGGGGTGCCTGGCTGGCTCAGTCAGTAGAGCATATGGCTCTTGATCTCAGGGTTGTGAGTTTGAGCCTCACATTGGGTGTAGAGATTACTTTAAAAAATAAAATAAAATAATTCAAACTAAAAAAATGATCAAAAAATTTCTAATGATAAGGATTAGTGAATTTAAGGAATAATAAATACAGGGAAATGTACTTTCGTGTTTTGCTGGTGAAAACATAAATGCTATAGCTTTTTAGAGCGAAATTAGGCAATGTATATCAAGTCTTTAAAATGTGCACAAACTTT
This sequence comes from Ursus maritimus, assembly GCF_017311325.1. Lineage (NCBI taxonomy): Eukaryota > Metazoa > Chordata > Mammalia > Carnivora > Ursidae > Ursus > Ursus maritimus. The sequence continues at coordinate 17,506,822 of NW_024424786.1, forward strand.
GATCCAAAATTTCCACTTCTAGGAATTTTTCAATAGGAAATAATTATGGACATGTACCCAAAAATTGGCTGAAACAATGATAAAACATTGTTTGCCAAAGTAGAGAGATCACATAATATGTAAATGTTCACAATTAAGGGGATTAGTAAAATAAGCCTATAAACTAGAATATCATCATTCAACTAAAATAATATTTTAAATAATGTTATGGAATATTTTATAATGGGAAATGGTAACAATGTATTCACTGAAAAATAGTCTCAAAAAGCAAATAAGATTTTAAATATACGTATAAATCAGTATATAAAGGACATATATGAACTATTGTGAATAGCTAGTCAGAATGGTGAGATTGTGGGTGGTATAACCCTTTTTTCCCTATTTCCATCAGCTTATCTCTATACACTAAATTTTCTGGATTATTAATACATGTATATGCATGAATCTTGTAATTAAAAAATAAGGGGCGCCTGGGTGGCACAGCAGTTAAGCGTCTGCCTTCGGCTCAGGGCGTGATCCCGGCGTTGTGGGATCGAGCCCCACATCAGGTTCCTCCGCTATGAGCCTGCTTCTTCCTCTCCCACTCCCCCTGCTGTGTTCCCTCTCTTGCTGGCTGTCTCTATCTCTGTCGAATAAATAAATAAAATCTTTAAAAAAAAGAAAAAAATAAGCTCTTTTTCATATTGCTCTTCTTTGTTACCCACCAATATATCTGACTTTATACTTATTTTAAAAACCTGTTTTCTGTCCACATTTGCTCCAACTTAATTGTCATTTTTCTCATTTTATCTCAATCTTTAATAGATAAAATATAATTCAAAAGAAAATAAAAATTTATTAAAAGAGACAAAAAAAGATATATAATATTAGCTTTTTTGCTTTTAAGATTGCCAACAACCGACTAAACTGTTTTGAGAAAATGGGTAGTACAAATCCATGTAGGGCAGTGGAAGGTTTATGAATTCCTATTTAATAACTGCATTAAGTTATATGCTTCTTAAAAGCGAACTGAGATGAGTGCAAAGACTGGGTAGAGATCAGAGGGGGCCTCTCATTGTCTACTCTGTCGCACTGTTCTGGGTACTGCAGATGCATTGTAGCATTTAATCCTCAAAAGTCGTTCTGGAAATCATGTAAATGATGCTTAAAAAGGTTAAGTAACTTGCTCTTGAACACAAAGCAAAGAAAATTGAAGAACTGAGATTCAAATCCAGGTATGTCAGACCCCTGCTCCCATGGTTTTTAATTATGCCTTGGGTACATCAGAATATATGATTAATAAATGAAGGAAAGAGCTAGATAGTAACAGACAAATTGGCAAATTTTACCTCCATATTAAAGCATATGATTATGAAAGCCCAGAGTTAAAAATCAGAATTCTATTAATATGGATTGTTTTTTGATGGCATAAATAAGAAAATAAATTACACTTGCAGATTTTAGGAGAATTTATTTTTGAGGTTTATACAAAAAAAGAAACTGGATTAAAATCCCCTGTCAGTCTCTTCAACAAAAGGTGTGGGGAAAATTGGACAACCACATACAGAAGAATGAAACTGGACCATTTCATTACACCACACACAAAAATAGACTCAAAATGGATGAAAGACCTAAATGTGAGATAGGAATCCATCAAAATCCTAGAGGAGAACACAGGCAGCCACATCTTCAATCTCAGCTGCAGCAACTTCTTCCTAGACACATAGCCAAAGGCAAGGGGAGCAAGGACAAAAAATGAACTATTGGGACTTCATCAAGAAAAAAAGCTTTGGACAGCAAAGGAAACAGTCAACAAAACCAAAAGACAACCAACAGAATGGGAGAAGATATTTGCAAATGACATATCAGATAAAGGGATTGTATCCAAAAATCTATAAGGAACTTATAAAACTCAACACCCAAAGAACAAATAATTCAATCAGAAAATGGGCAGAAGACATGAACAGACATTTCTTTTTTTTTTTAAGCTTATATAGCTTTTTATTTGCAAGTCAATTTGAGTTTGAATATAATATGCAAATTGAAAATACAGGTAGCCCAGAGAGATTATATCCTTGAATTTTTATCACATAATAAATCCCTTCTAAATCCTCCCTAATGAATGGACGCCTTGTGCTTGTACTCCCTTTGAATGCATTAGCACTTCCTGTTTGCTGGGGCTGGGGACAGAACCGGCCGGATTATAAGGGGAGCTGCTGTGACCAGGACCTGCTGGCTTCATTTGACTTCAGAGTCACTTGCGAAAAGCCACAACACATAATTCTGGAGAGCAGAACAGCAGATGGAAATCAGGGCCTCTCCAGGTGCAGGATCTGAGCAGACCTTCTGAATCTCCCTAGCCTCTCCGTCTTGCCACCAGCCAGCACCTGTTCTCCCTGGGGAAGCCGGAGGCAGGTGGGAGAAGGGGTGCACACGCCCTGGGAGTGAGAGGGGGACAATGTTGCGGGCAAGTCCTATGGGCAGCCCCCTTCTGCTCCAGTGTCACCAGGAGCGAGCGCTGGCAGCAGGCTGTTAGATCCCCCAAAGCACTGGCAGGACCAGGGTGAGCAGGCCACCTTCTCCCCTTCTCACTTTCTTTTTTTTTTTTTAATGTTTTTTTATTATATTATGTTAGTCACCATACAGTACGTCCCCAGTTTCCGATGTAAAGTTCAATGATTCATTAGTTGCGTATAACACCAGTGCACCATGCAATATGTGCCCTCCTTACTACCCATCACCAGTCTATCCCATTCCCCCACCCTCCTCCCCTCTGAGGCCCTCAGTTTGTTTCTCATAGTCCATAGTCTCTCATGCTTCATTCCCCCTTCTGATTACCCCCCCTTTCTTTATCCCTTTCTTCCCCTACCGATCTTCCTAGTTATGTTCCATAGATGAGAGAAATCATATGATAATTATCTTTCTCTGCTTGACTTATTTCACTTAGCATTATCTCCTCCAGTGCCGTCCATGTTGCAGCAAATGTTGAGAACTCGTTCTTTCTGATAGCTGAGTAATATTCCATTGTATATATGGACCACAACTTCTTAATCCATTCATCTGTTGAAGGGCATCTCGGTTCCTTCCACACTTTGGCTATTGTGGACAATGCTGCTATGAACATTGGGGTGCATATGGCCTTTCTCTTCACTACGTCTGTATCTTTGGGGTAAATTTCCCTGATGGCTAGTGATTTTGAACATTTTTTCATGTGTGAACAGACATTTTTGCAAAGAAGACATCCAAATGGCCAACAGACACATGAAAAAATGCTCAACATCACTCAGCATTAGGGAAATACCAATCAAAACCACAATGAGATACCACCTCACACTAGTCAGAATGGCTAAAATTAACAAGTCAGGAAGCGACAGATGTTGGAAAGGATGTGGAGAAAGGGGAACCATTCTACGTTGTTGGTGAGAATGCAAGCTGGTGCAGCCAGTCTGTAAAACAGTATGGAGGTTCCTCAAAAAGTTGAAAATAGAGCTACCCTATGACCCAGCAATTGCACTACTGGGTATTTACCCCAAAGATACAAATGTAGTGATCCAAAGGGACACATCTACCCCAATGCTTATAGCAGCAATGTCCACAATAGCCAAACTATGGAAAGAGCCTAGATGTCCACTGACAGATGAATGGATAAAGAAGATGTGGTATACACACATATACACACAATGGAATATTAATCAGCCATAAAAAATGAATTCTTGCCATTTGCAATGATGTGGATGGAACTAGAGAGTATTATGCTAAGTGAAATAAGTCAATTAGAAAAAGAATTATCATATGATCTCACTGATATGTGGAATTTGAGAAACAAAGCAGAGGATCATAGGGGAAGAGAGGAAAAAATGAAACAAGACAAAACCAGAGAGGGAGACAAACCATAAGAGACTCTTAATCTCAGGAAACAAACTGAGAGCTGCTGGAGTGGAGGGGGCGGGAGGGATGGGGTGGCTGGGTGTTGGACACTGGCGACGGTATGTGCTATGGTGAGTGCTGTGAATTGTGTAAGACTGATGAATCACAGACCTGTACCCCTAAAACAAATAATACATTATGTGTTAATAAAAAAATAAAATAAAATAAAATAAGAAATGGAAAAAAAATAAAATAAAAAAATAAAATCCCCTATCAAATTATTGATGAAACATATTGAAATCACTTATGTAATAATTTGTAACTTCCACTTCATCTCTAGAATTATCAAAGTTAATACCCAATGTTATTTTTCCATTCTGAAAATATCTACTAATGCATTCTAATATAATTGGTGTAATCATTAATGAGTAGTATTAACAGTTTTATATTTAATAGGTTAGATCTCTTCCTATGTACATATATAGAAATATAGTACAAATAAAATATATGGATTTTATGTTTATAGAAATGGTGTCACTGCCATATTATTTGGCAACTTGCTTTTTATTGCAAGGCAATGCTTTCAAATGTCCCTGAAAACATCTGAAGGAGATCTATAACTACCTAGTACTTACAGGTATTAAAATTCCACCCTATTTGCTCAAAATTTCCCAAACAAGAAGTTTGGGATAGGGTAAGAAACACAGTGTCTTTTTATTTTCATACTTCCTCAGCTGTTCACTTGTTGGGAACACTTTTGCTCCCACTTCACTGGAGAAGACTTAGTCACATGGCCACCTCCAACTGCAAGTCAGGCTGAGAGATAGAGTGTAACTGTGTTTCAAAAAAAGAGGACAGGCACCTGGGTGGCACAGTTGGTTAAGCATCTGACTCTTGGTTTAGGTTCATGTCATGATCTCAGGGTCGTTAAGATCAAGCCCTCCATTGGGCTCTGAGCTCAGCACGGATTCTGCTTAAGTTTCTCTCTCCCTCTTGCCCCCCATGCTCATTTTCTCTCTCATTCTCTCACTCTCAAATAAATACATAAATTTTAAAACAAACAAACAAACAACAACAACAACAACAGGAGAATGATTCTGCTGGAAGGCAAGAAGTCTTCACCACACCTGCTCTATATGTCACATAGGTGACCGTGTGATCTACTGTCCAAACCAGGACATGCTTGAGAGTGAAATAATTAGGCTGAGGTAACAAGTGACCTCTAGGACTGTTTCAGGAAAATTCTCCATCTCCATTTTTCTGCTTAATAAAATCTTCTCTGACCCCTCATCAGGTTGTCTTTCCTGAGGCAGTTGGTCATCCATTCTGTGTTGCCAAAGCAGTCTACTCAACTCTAGCACATCAGCTCACAGATTTGTTATGGTTACCTATTTACTCTCTTTCCACTGTAACAGGAGATGGGATACTCTCCACTCTTCAGCACTGGCCATCCTTGAGGTTATTGATCCTTTTCCCATTCCATTTGGTTCTGCCTAAGGGGTAAAGAATCACGGCAAACTCTGCCACTAGGGTTTAGGACAATTGGCTCAGACCTGACAGAAAAACACAACTGTGAATACACTGATTTGATTAGGAGTGACCAAAACTGAGACAGAACACTTCCATGAGCTTTAATGTGTGATCACTGAGAAAAAGATGCTCTAGGTCTCATACAATGGGTCAGCTGATATTGATCTCTAGCATAATGTTGCCATACAGACCCAAAATTTGGATATTTTCTCAATATTTGATCAAAAACCTTTAAAACCTTGAGTAGGCAAAACCATACATATCTGCATTTTTGTTTTATCCCTTTTTTGAGCTCAAGTTTAAGGCAAAAATCTGACCATGTCACTGTCCACTCAAAACTCTTCAGTGACTCCCTACTGTTTACAGGATAAAAACCCAATTTCTTATCATGGCCTCATCTGACTTCTTCTTCCTAACCTGCTTCATCTCCATCTCCAGCCACAACTCTGGCTTGTCCTTATGCTATGCCACAGAAATTTCCATGTTGTACAACTACTCATCCATGTCCCTACACCCTGAAATTCTGAGAGAATCTCAAGATCCATTCTTTATATCACCCATTCCATTCTGAGCCTTCTCCCCTAAAATTGGGAATTACCACCATAATTATTGTGTTATAATCCTAAATTTTGCTGTGGGTTAGGAAAGATATGAGGATAAATAGTAGAGATTGCCATAAATCTAGTTTGTACTACACAGAAACACACACACACTCACTCACTCAATCATTTTCACACCAACTCTGATCTGGTTTACTTCATCCAGGAAGCCTGCCCTGATTTATTCTCAGTCCTCCGCACAGAAGTCCATCTTTGATACCTTTGCCTGTTTCTACAGTAATTGTGCAGGGTGCTATCACAGCATTTATGGAGTGAATTGGTATCTCTTACTTACACACTGATTTCTTCAACCAGATTGTGAGCCCCCTGAAATAGGCTTTGAGTCTATGTTCATCTGCATATCTCTTATGCCTGGCACATAGTAGATACTTCACAAATACTGATTAAACTGAACAGAAGTGAAGACTTAGAAAATTATAGAATTCTCAAAAGAAATTACATAAATCCCTGAAGTTTGATACAATATATATAAAATTAAGGAGAATAATGACTCCATCTTCTGGATGCATCTTAATTCATCTACATCTGGCCTTTTAAAATTATATATTGGGTGACCTTCATTACAAGGTTAGGAAAGGCTATACGAAGGAACCCTGGGGCTGGATTTTATTACCAGCTCCATCCTTTCTAGAGCCTAATGTCTTAGGAGGCAGACAGACATATGATAAGCAGCATGTCCAATCCTCCTGGCAAAACCTCATGTGGACCTTATTATATACTTTTTCTTCCTGGGTGTTAAGCCTGTTGTTCTGAGGGGACTCTCAGTTGTCATTCTGGCCAAAAGTGTTTTTAGACAAATAAACATTTATTGTATAAATCTGTACCTAACTTATAAATTCAGGACATTTTACAAATTAGTTTTAGTTTTCAGAACTTTATCTGGATTCTAAGTTTTTAACTGTCCTGCATTTCAAATCCTGTTCATTTAAAAAAATAAATAAAGCTAAGATTTTGGTTGTTGAAAGTGGTTTAAATTTGGATGCTGGGATGACTGGTTACCCTAAAATGGATTCCCTCCCGTTTTCCAGAATTTTTGACTTCTCAACTTTATAAAGTACCTAGATACATTGATAATTTTGATGTTGAATATTCACCATCATCATTATCATTCATCATAAGAGAAGAAAATGATGAGGGCTTACAATGATGTGCCTGGCACTATGCTAGGTGTTTTACGTGCATTCCTCACTCATCATTAATAAAGATGAATGACAGAGGAGTCTGGATGGCTCAGTCAGTTAAGCTTCTGCATTCAGCTCAGGTCAGAAGGTCGATAGTAGCCTAACACTATGTCACAATTCCTACAGCATTCACCTCGCTTCACCTCTTAAGTAGGCATTTTGTCACCTTATGTCATAACAAGTACAAAAGGATGAGTACAGCACAATAAGATACTTTGAGAGAGAGAGAGACCATATTCACATAACTTTTATTACAGTATATTATTTTAATGGTTCTATTTTATTATTAGTTGTTGTTGCTAATCTCTTACTCTGCCTAATTTATCAATTAAACTGTATCATAGGTATGTATATACAGGAAAAAACATAGCATATATAGAGTTCTGTACTATCTGTGGCATCCACTGGAGGTCTTGGAAAGAATCCCCCACAGACAAGAGGGGACCACTGTATAGATAAATAAGCTCTTCCAAAGCATCTGAGAATACTCCAAAATAGCTGCATTCCTGTGTATTTTATGTATTCCTTCCCAATATTATTTTCACAATTACTGAGGATTTGTATCGATAACAATAATCCTTACCTATCTCAAGGCCCATTAAGAAAATCAAATGAGATAACTTTAACCCAGAAAAATCACATCATAAATTATAAAGTACTGTACAAATATGTTTATCAAATAATTAATAAATCAAAGGTCAACTTTTCCCCTAGTTTCACCCAAAATATCACATATTCTGAAAATAAATCTGAGTTAATAATTTATCAAAATGACTGCTTTCCTCCAGTCAAGTTTACTGGCAAAATATTCTTCAATTCCTCTAATCAACACAGAGACAAAAAGTTACACTGGTATACGCATTGTGATTTTTAAGTACAATTTCATAGGGCAAATGCTTCCCAAAATTATTTAGGCATCTCCTCTCTGACCCAAATATATTTGCATTTGTAGAGAATTCAGAACAGGATGCTCCTAGTTCAATATTTCTATCTTCTGGTATCAAAGAACTCCCATCTCCATTTTCCAATGCATGGTCTGTGTTTGGAATTCATTTCTATGAGAGGTCATAGAGTCAAACACTATGACTGAGAAAGGAACTGTTATTCACAATGCAGGCAGTAAGTGTGAGCCCAAACTGCAAGGGCAATCAAATCTCATGCTTCAAAAAGAAAATGATCATTTGCAAGGTCAGGAAGGAATTCCTCTTCTCTTTTAATAGGAAATACCAGGCAATTTGATAAATGAAGTGTAAGGGAAGGGAAATTTTTCTGGTTCTAAAATACAAAGTATTCATGATACCTTTCACCAAAAAGATTGGGGATTAACTATATAGGTAGCATGAAGTCTGTGAAGTCTATATCCCATGTTTCCTATTATTCAATGTGATACACAGTATGATACATACTTACTCATTTTTATGTTTTACTCATGTGTCTTGGTAAAAACTCCAAACAATTCTTTAGTCCATGGTCATATTAATTAAATCTTATTTCCATTAATCATTAATTTCTGATTACTTTAATGCAGAAATAATTCAGCCATTAATTTTACTGTCATTTTAGTTTCATAAAATGTGCAGTTCCCATAATGTAAAAACTGATTAATAGGTGATTATAACATCATATAAGACTTACCTTCACTACATTGATTCGGTAAGCATGAATGTTTCATAAAGTTCCTAAGACTAAGGATCTCTTAAGATCACATATTTTTATTTTTTTAAGTTTTTATTTAAATTACAGTTAGTTAACATACAGTGTAATATTAGATTCAGGTGTACAATACAGTGATTCAACACTTTAATACATCACCCTGTGCTCATCACAAAAGGGCACTCCTTAATCCCCATCACCTATTTAACCCATTCCCCCTCCCCTCTCTCCTCTGGTATCCCTCAGTTTGTTCTCTATAGTTAGGAGTCTGTTTCTTTTTCTTTCTTTTTTTTTTTTAAAGATTTTATTTATTTATTTGACAGAGAGAGGCAGTCAGCGAGAGAGGGAACACAAGCAAGGGGAGTGGGAGAGGAAGAAGCAAGCTCCCAGCAGAGGAGCCTGCTGTGGGTCTCAATCCCAGAATGCCGGGGATCACACCCTGAGCCGAAGGCAGACACTTAACAACTGCGCCACCCAGGCACCCCAAGAGTCTGTTTCTTGATTTGTCTTTTTCTCTCTTTTCTTCCCCTATGATCATTTGTTTTGTTTCTTAAATTCCACATATGAATGAAATCATATGGTATTTGTCTTTTCCTAACTGACTTATTTCATTAGAATAATACTCTCTAGCTCCACCCATGTTTTTGAAAATGGCAAGATTTCATTCTTTTTTATGGCTGAGTAATATTCCAGTGTGTGTGTGTGTGTGTGTGTGTGTGTGTGTGTGTGTGTCCCATCTTCTTTATCTTCTTTATCCATTCATTAATCTGTGGACACTTGGGCTGTTGACATAATTTAGCCATTGTAGATAATGCTGCTATAAACAGAATGTATCCCTTTGTTTTTTGCTTATTTGTTTGTTTTGGTGCCAAAACCCAAGAACAAAACAACATGTATCCCTTTGAATTAGCATTTTTGTATTCTTTAGGTAAATACCTAGTAGTACAATTGCTGGGTCATAGG